>NW_006789896.1:4815884-4899953 GCF_000442215.2 Lipotes vexillifer | reverse complement strand
TCCTGCTGTTGCCATAGGGGACTAATGAGACACTGAAAATTAATGCTTTTTCTAGAAAGGATTTTCTTCAGGGGTGTGAGATTGGAGGAACTTTTTTACCCAACTTCATATGGTGCTGTTAGTGAAAAAGTTCTGTTTTAGGGAATGGATGGGCCAGGAACTCTGATTTTTATTTTTCTCTCCAATTCCTGAAAACTTAAGCTGTACTGAAATGGGCAGAGAATAACCCTAGGGCCTTCTTGTAAGCACCATCCATAGCGTTCAGCCACAACAGCCAATTTTATGGGACCCTCTGGCCAGAGCCAGTGGTGTGGCTAAGAGGTTGAGGTGGTGACCATAAACCATTCTGAACAATCATCCTCATGCAGGAAAACTAAGTACCCTTAGTTGGCATTGAACTTCTTTCATAGAGAGTTGTACCAAAACTAAATGTACTGTTTTTTGTGAAATTCAAGCTAGACCTGTTATTTTCCACTCTACGTGCAACAAATAATTTAGACAGTGTTTTCCAAAGTTGGTTTTGACTGGTAACTGGCCCTGAACCAAAAGTGAGCTGAATGACTCTGGTCCTGACTGAAATGAAAGTGTAACTGATTCAAGCCCCAGGTGTCCTTCCCTGATGTTTGATTTACAGTCTAAACAGAGGCATTCCGCCCAAAAACCATCAACAGGTGACCCTCAGCCTTACCCAGTCCCACAACTCTTCTTTTCCTCGTATGCTGTGTAAATCAAGTATGTAAATCAGGTAATTTTCTCTGTGCGTTGTTATATCAGTATTTAGGATCAGAATTCCTGTACTCTGTACCAAGCAGTTATTTCTCCATATATACACTCACGGTACGCGGGCCTCTCACTGTTGTGGCCTCTCCCGTTGCGGAGCACAGGCTCCGGATGTGCAGGCTCAGCAGCCATGGCTCACGGGCCCAGCCGCTCTGCGGCACACGGGATCTTCCCGGACTGGGGCACGAACCCGTGTCCCCTGCATCGGCAGGCGGACTCTCAACCACTGCGCCACCGGGGAAGCCCTCCATATATACACTTTTAACAGAAAGGTCAAGACGTTTTAGTAACTCGATAAGATGTTACCTTGACAGATGAATGGATAAAGAAGATGAGGCACATATATAGAGTGCAATATTAGCCATAAAAAGAAACGAAATTGAGTTATTTGTAGTGAGGTGGATGGACCTAGAGTCTCTCATACAGAGTAAAGTAAGTCAGAAGAGAAAAACAAATACTGTATGCTAACACATATATATGGAATCTAAAAAAAAAAAAAAGATGCTGATGAACCTAGGGGCAGGACAGCAGTAAAGACGCAGATGTAGAAAATGGGCTTGAGGACGTGGGGAGAGGGAAGGGTAAGCTGGGATGAAGTGAGAGAGTAGCATTGACATGTATACACTACCAAATGTAAAACAGATAGCTAGTGGGAAGCAGCTGCATAGCACAGGGAGATCAGCTCGGTGCTTTGTGACCACCTAGAGGGGTGGGATAGGGAGTGTGGGAGGGAGACGCAAGAGGGAGGGGATATAGGGATATACGTAAGCATATAGCTGATTCACTTTGTTATACAGCAGAAACTAACACAACATTGTAAAGCAATTATGAAATAAAGATGTTAAAAAAAAAACATTCAAATGACACATCTGCATGGCAAAAGCTGCTACTACTCTGGCTATAGAGGATCTGTCTTTTTAATGCTTTGGTCGTGACTTGGGTTGTTTGGGGAACCCATAGAGAAATCAAAGAATGTGGACAAGATTTAAAAAAAAAAAAAAAAAGTGTTTTCCTTGAAGCGGGAGGGACAAGCTAGGATATCAGGGAAATAAAGATGGCTTTTCTACAATTTTGAGATGGGAATAAGAGGAAGAAATATCAGTGAAGAGGAAAGAGGATGAAATTAAAAAAAAAAGGTGGGGGTAACACTGTGGAGAAAAATGGGGATTGAAGAAGGGTCTTGGGGATAAAACTGTCATTCATGCTTCCTGATCCAAGCATTGAAGTTATCCTGAACGGGCAAGATATTGACTTCTGGGGGACACAGTACAGAATATTTCAAACCCATCTGTCTGTAAAATGTGTGTCAAGACACAAGGTTACAGAGGGCTAGGCTACAGATAGGGATTAATTTTGGGGAGAAGCAGGGTGATTCACAGTTCCTGAACTTCGGGATCCTCAAGCTACCGGTGCACTCACTTTCATCCTGATTTTAGGTTTATGTGAATGTAGGCTGTCTCTTTGCTTTTAGAAGTTTTCCCAGCTGTTCTTTGGATGCTCCTTTCCTATGTGTTCATTTTGGCCAAGCATCCTACATGGCTGAACTGCCTATGAACATAGAGGGCTCTCCTTCCTTCTTATCCTCAGCCAGAGATCATTCCCTTTTGTATCGGCTGTTTTCCTTGGAAGCGTGAAGCATTAACTTTAATCAGTTTATAGAGCCCCTGACCTAATTTTACATCTGCAATAAGATCACTATGAATTCTCTGCTTCCCCGTGGAGGATAAAGCTCTGCTTTCCCCCTCCCCTCTGCAATCTTTCTTTGTGATGAACGTTAGGGAGCCTGGCAGGTTCTGTTCCACACTGCACTGCTCCATGAGAAAATTTATTTATATATTAATTTTATATAAAAAAGATTTCTCATAGGGAGCCAAAGATTGAATTATAGGCAGAAACCTAATTTGAGGTTGAAGGCAGGATAGCGGCAAGCAATGTCAAAGAGCAAAAGCTTTGGGGGTGGGAAGTGCACAGGGATTAAAAATTTGTTTCCAATCTGTACTTCTCTCTCTTCCTTCAGCACATGGGCACATGCAGAGTGCACACCTTGTGTATTAGTTTTCTTTTGCTTTATAACAAATTACTACAAATGTAGTGGCTTAGAACAATATCCATTTGTTATCTCACAGTTTCTGTAGGTCAGGAGTCTGAGCTCTGCTTAGCTGGGTTACGGCTCAGTGTTTCACAAGACTGAGATCAAAGTGTTGGCTGGGCTGTGTTCTCATGTGGAGGCTCAACAAGGGATGAATCTGCATCTGAGATCCCCCAGATTGTTTGCAGAATTTGTTGCCTTGCAGCTGTAGGATTCATGTCAATTTGTTTCTTTAAAGCCAGAGAGAGAGACACTTTGCTGAAGTTTCTATCCTCTAGACCCTCTTTTAAAGGGCTCATCTGATTAGGTCAGGTCTACCCAGGATAATCTTCCTTTTGATTAACTTATTTAACTGCTGAGAGATTTTTAATTACATCTGCAAAATCCCTCCACCATTGCCATACTAGTTAGTTAGAGGGGTCATAGGTTCCAGGCCCTCTTAAAAGGAGGGTATATGAGAGTATGGCTCATTGGGTGTCATCTAAGGGTGTGTCCTCCATATCTCATCAATCCTTCCAGATGCCTAGGATCCCAAAATACCTCATCAAAATCATTCTATCATCTTAACAACCAAACGTGGTCAAAGGAGCAGGACTACATGTCTTTCATAATGGGCTGTATTTCCTTCTTGCTTAGAAAAATCATTTGTGAGTTCGCTTAAATGCGTTTCTGTGGATAATAACCAAGGAATGGGAAAGAATTAATTAGAGTTTATTTATAATTACACACCTCACTCAAGCCCATTAGTTACACTTGCTATATTTTTAAATTGCTTTTATTATGTGAATGCCTTGGACTTTTAAAGATTTGATAAGGTTTGATATCAGCTTTCTTTAAGGCCTTTACCACATGATAAATCAGTTTCAAAGAGGGGGTAATTTTTTGTGTAATTACGAAATTACGCAAAATTGTATTTTAAAACATCGTGCCCTGCACATTGAAGTTTGCTTTTGTAAAAAATCTTAATTTTCAATGAAAATATATGAGAATTTAAAACAAGGTAAAGAGATTAAGGGGTATTTCTTTTGTAGTATATTTGGGAGGAGATATTTAAGGGAGGGAAGCCCAATTTCCCTTTTTTCCCGTGTAAGACATAAACCCAAACATCAATTACTCTTGCGAATCACAATTCTCAAGGTTATTCTGCATCCAAAAAGTGGGCTCTCTTTCCCTTCAGTGCTCTTCCTTTATTCACTAAACTCGAAGGGTATAATCTAGAAAATTGAGCCCATAGAACAGGAAACCATAATATCCTTCAGTTTACGGGTTCATGAGAATCAGGGAATCAGGGATCCTGTTCCAGAAATAAAGCATCAGGGGAAGGAGCTTAGAAGACTAAAGTGGGTAGAGACTCCTGCAAGAGAAGGAGTTGAGCTTAGTCGCTGATGTTTCTGCCTCCTTTTAAACTTCTTTCTTTTATCCCCTTCTACTTCACTGTGACTTCTCTCACTGCCTTATTAATGGAAACTCATGACTCCTGAAGCCAGGTTTTGGAGATAGCCATTCTGCCTTTCCCATTTAACCAGAATTTTTAGCTGGGTACCTCACTTCCTGGTATTCATTTCCCCGCTTTCCTTGCAGTCAAGCATGGCCATGTGACTAAGATCTGGCTAGTGAGATGTGGGCAGAAGTGATGTGCATGACTTCTAGCTCCTGTCCTTAAAGGAAGGGGACATGCCCTCTACTTTCCTTTCTTCCCTTCCTACTGCCTGGATGTGAAGGTGAAGATGAAAGCAGCATTGGCCATATTGGCTCATGTGATGGAAGCCAGTATGAACTTTGCCAAGGATGGCAAAGCATCTAAAGAGAAAGAGCCCAAGTACCAGTATGAACGTGGAGCCACTATACCTACCATAGATTTTCACATGAGAGAGAAACAGACTTCTGGTCGGTTAAAACTAAGCTACGGTTAGTTTTAGTATTTTGGTTAAATCAGCCTAACTAATCTCATGACAGATACACAAGGGATTTCCCTGGCGGTCCAGTGGTTAAGGCTCCCCACTTCCAATGCAGGGGACAAGTATTCGATCCCTGGTTGGGGACCTAAGATCCCACGTGCTGCGTGGTGCAGCCAAAACAAACAAACAAACAAAAAACCAGATGCACCAGCTTAGAGAGAATCATCAGTTGAGTCAAGGACAGCATAGTGGTTGAGAGCAAGGCTTTGGTATCAGGCAGACCTGGATCAACTTTCACTGGTACTCCACCACCCACATCTGTGGCTGAATCCTGGTTTCATCTTTTGTAAAATGGAGATAGTAGTAAGTGCTTCACAGCACATTGTGTAACACCGGGGGATGAAGATTTGGTGGTGGACAAACTAGATATGGCCTATGTTCTCAAGGTGCAGAGGGTGAGATGCATAGATAATGGCAAATTGTAAGCAGTGCTGTGGAGGAGCCAAGGAGAGCAATGAGCGGGGGTTCCTTAAAGGAGTCAGTGAGAAGGAAGCAGCTGTGCAGAGCGCATCTTTATGCCCTATCAGATATGCCCACGTGTTCAGACCTGTAGGAGGCAACTTACCCTTCCCCTGGGCCTTAACAAAGTTTCAGTTGCAATACTTGAATTTTTGGTTGGGCTATACCCCAACTAGACTAGACTGTATGCCCCATGAAGAATGTGTGCATGTTCGCTTGCTCTTTGCTATAAATATGAGGCTCCCTGTTATTAACCAAGTTAAGAATGACTCGCCAAAGCATATCTTCTAAAAGAGATTTAGTCTTTGTGTCTTCAAAAACAGCTGAGTTGGAGCTAGACTAACAAGGTGTTATCGCCGAGAACTCTATGGTGAAGTTGCTTTAAATAATTAACATTTATACTGAATTCTTAGCACTTAGCACAGTGCATGGCATAGAGTGGGTGTTTAATATTTGTAGAATGAATAAATGAGTTTCTAACAACATTTCCGTTCTCATGGTTGGTTAGAAATCTCAACCTGATGAACATCCTAACAACAAGGGCTGTGGACAAGGGGGATGAGTCTGTCTGGGAAGGATTGAACTCTCTTTTGTTGGAGGTGTTCAAGGATTTGGGGGAGGACGGCACACTCTGAATGGAGGGCCATGTCTTCCGAATGTGGGCCAACCCTGACAGTGTGTATTCCCTGAACATGTGTGTACTTTGTACCTGAGGTATTTGAGACTTATTCTTAAGGAGTTTTAATCATTTTTATTGAAATAATCTCTGTGTTCTGAAGTTGTTTGAACAAAGTCTGACTTCTGTCCCAGTGAGTCACGAATTCTGAGTGGCATCAAGTTCTCCTGTCCTTCTTGGACACAGGGAGGCACGTGGAAGTTGTTGAAGCCACCTGGAGACTGGAAGCAAGAGTCCTGGTCCAGGTTGTCATTTCATGCCTGTGTGTCCCCTAGGGACCTTCCAATTCTGCGTTCCAGTAACAATACCCTTTACATATTTCCATCCTGAAAGTCCCCACATTATATTATAATAATTTCGTTTTTGGGTCTGTTTCCACCACTAAATTATGACTACCCTGTGGGTGGTCATGTTTTATCTCAGTGCCTAACACCATGCCCAGGTTTGATAGGTGCTCAATAAATATTTCTTGAGTTAAAAAATTCTCTACTGTGCTCATGGAGAGAGGAAAAGGGAAATCGTTCTCTGATTTTCATGGATGAAGAAACTGAATTGTAGGAAAAGAGGAAATTGCCATAGAACTGACTTCCACAGCTGGTGTTCTGGGTATGTCACTTCTCTGGGTATTTCACTGTGGATTTCCATTCCACAGGAGAAACTTGTCCACAGACCCGAAGGGGCACCTCACAGAGCTCACATGAGCTGAGGGTGTGAAACGTACTTCTGAGCTCCCTTTCTATCCCCTGCACTGTAGTGGCACACCGACATTGTTCCTATCACTTCCCCTCCTTCCCACCATAGCCTTACCCATCTTTTCTCCTTGCTGGCTTTCAGACCGCCCCTCTCCTGCCCCCGCCCTTCACCATTTCAGATTCCCACAGCCACTCTTGGGAAGAGATACTGAAGCATCTGTGAGCCAGCGTTTGTTCCTGCATTTCCTTACGGTGACTAATGGGTAACACCTGTCCTGTGGATTCCCTCTTGTGTTCTTAGGATTGGATTTATCACTGCAGTAGTTTAACCATAACTAGAAAAATGTAGCTCTCTAAAGTCCCTATAATGGGGAGATTCCTAACATGTTCTAAGTTATTTCTTGCATCATAAATAACATAGACGGCACTGTTACGGACCAAAACCCTGAAAAGAAAAGACACCAAGTTCATAAATAACACACACACAATAGGAGCTTGAGGAGACTCATGGAAGTGCTTTGGTTCCTGATGGAGGCCGTGGGGCGGGGTGGGTGGGTGACTTCTAGGAATGCTTGGGATTTGGGGGCCCGGGCGTGAAGAGAAATAGCTTCTTGTCTATGAAAACCTTTTGGATTGCGCTAACCTAACTGTGCAGTCAGAGAGGGGGTCTCACCTGGTCAGTGCCCAAGGTCAGCATGGTTTCCCTTTCTGGAAAGGGCAGAAGAGGATCAATCTGCTTGTGTACTTTTCTTGTCCTGCGTACCCCCATGATTGCCAGGAGAGGGAAGAAGTTAGAAGCAAGTCCATGTCGCATAATGATCTTGGTCCCTGCAAGGACCCAAAGCTGAGTTTTGTGATCACATATCTTTCCATCTATTGTATCCTGAGCCAGTCATCCTGTTGAGTGTAACTGCCATTTTTACTGGATTAGACTTATCAGATTACACTCTAAAGATGAAGAAAATGCTACCTCTCCAACAAAACAGTTTCCACTTTACCTCAAAGGCCTCTCGTTCTCTTTGCTTTGAGGGAGCGAGAAAGAGAGAGTGAGAGAGTGTGTGCGCAGTGCCCTTTATTTGGACTTTTATCTTAACCTGGGAATACCTGATCTTCTGTTTCTTTCCTTCTCATGTAACTCTTCATTGATTTTCTTTAAATCAAACAAGCCACCGTCACAGACTCTTACAAAAGAAAGTCAGCCATGAAGCAGCCCTAGGCTTGGAATAGAGGCCGGTCTAAATTTAGTTGCTGGCGAGCCTCTCTAAGCGGTGGACAGTGGTCAGAGGTTCATCATGGCGTGTGCTATCAGGTGCCAACAGCGGCTGACCACTGTCACCCGCCTCCCTGGGGGGCCTGGGGGAGCCTTCGCTGATGACAGTTATGCCATAATTTCCTGATGAGGCAGCTCTTCTGCTACAAGTAGGTCTTTCATTCATACTTTTTAAAAATTAAACTTGCTTCTGATTTATGGATTAATCTCTTGTCGGTACCGTGGGTGGGGGTGCTGTGCCTCATTCTAACAGGCAGCTGGGCCCAAGCTCCTCTTTTTCTTCATGGGTGGTTTGACTCTGCCTTTGGCTGAAGTCAGGGGCTTAGCCGACTGTGAACTGCCAGGAGAATTCCCAGGACATATCGGCAGGATCCCCAGCCTTCACAGACCATCCCTTTAAATCTTATTATAAGGATACTGCATTATTAAAAAAAAAAAAAAAAAAAAAAAAAGATTTGTTTGATTTGTTCACACTAATAAGTTCCAGAAGTTCTTGTAGGATTTTTTAAAAGGAAGACGTAGTGTGAAGAATTACCCACACATTCTGCTCCGTCTTGAAAAATAGTCCAGGCCCTGTCTAGTTATTGATATAATTAAAACTGGATTAGTAGGATGGATTATAGAGTTTCTAAGACCATTAGGGAGTTTGAGCTCCAGAATTTTCCTACCCTTTTTTCCTCCTCTCTATATTCCCTTTTCTCCAGTTCAAATTTATATATGGCATCTTGTCCAACTTAAACAGGCCAGGGTCTTAGACCCAGGACCTTGATTGACGAAAGGGAGAAATTTGGAGAATTAGCATAGAATGTTTGAGAATAAAGAGACCTTAGACATTAATCAGGCAGTATAGACAAGTGGTTAAGGGAGTTAAGTTGCCCGGATTCAAATCATGACTTCGCGTTAGTGTGAACAAATTCATCACCCAGCCACACTGCACCTCTCTGAAATGCAACTTCCTTGGTAAAATGGGAATGATAATAGCATCTACTTTGTATGAGTATTTTGAAGATTAAATGAAGTTACGTATGTAAAGTGTCCTTCTAGTAAATGTCCAATAAATGTTATCAACATCATCATCACCATCATCTAGTCTAAACTCCTGGGGTTTTTTGGAAGGGAAACTAGGGTTCTGAGAAGTCTACCAAATTTTCCCTGTAGCTCAGAGCTACCAGCAGAAAGGATCCCAGGTGAACCTTTTTTTAGGTGAACTACATATATTGTATAATTTTCAGAAGCCTTTTCACTAATCTCCCCTTACCTTTTTTTTTTTTTTTTCTCTGACATCAATTTTATTTCTTCCTTCAACTGAAACAGAACATACATATAAAAGTCCACTTCCAGTGCCGATCAATAAAGCCAAGGTTGGTCAAAAGTAAAAGCCCAAAAAACAAACCAGCTTCTTATGAGAGCACAAAAGTCAGATCAAGGAAGCATTTATTTGTTTAATAAGATACCTCTGCCTTATTGCGAACAAGGTTCTGGTGCATAGCGCAGTGTGCGGCACCTTGTTTGGCAAGGTCTGCCAAAGACAGTGATAAGCTAGAGAGACAGGTGTGTGCCATGATTCTCAGGGGTAGCAGAGAGAGGGATGTCCTTTCAGCAGCAGTGGTCTGTCACCGCTGGGACATAAAACGTGCAAACCTCTGTCTTCCAAGGTTGAAGAACTTGGTTTCAGTCCTGAATTCTTTTGCCTCTTTCACTCCCCTTTGCTATTAAAATGAAAAATGGTTTGGGATTAATATCATATTTGAATAGATTTACAGCATGCTCAGATGGGAGAGACTATAAACAGTAAGATAGTAGATTACACTTTTGAAGTGTTTTGAATGGAAACAATAGGATGAGTTGAATTGATGTGGGTTCTGTAACTGACCAGTATATCCATGAATCAGTCAGTTTTGAAGTACCTGCCATGTGTGTTGCTGCATGCAGAACCCATGTGCTGTGAGTTCTAAAGGAGTTTGCAATGTGGCTGGAAAAGACAAAGCACACAAAACATTTGTGGAACAGTCTAAGAGTATAAAATTGAATGAATTTTATTTATACAATAACATTTTATAAAATTTATACACACAGAGTTGATTCTTATTATTTGTGCTACTTATGTTCTATCAAGTCACTGCAGTTCACTGAATTAGTGAATCCTGAACCATTTCTTCTGGAGAAATACAGGGTTAGGTTCCTGCAAGCCTCTGATTACAACATTTGTTTACTCATCCATGCATAACCTTGTTTTATGTGTGTTTCTGTTTAAAAACACCGTATTTAATATATGTTACTGATTCATTAACATGGAACTCACAGCCAAGAGCAGTGCGACTCATGCCTGGACAAAGCTCATCTAACATAATCACAGCCTTCTTGTGCTTGGAACACTAGACAGCACTTTGGCACTGTGCTTGGGGCCATTTTAAGCAGAGAAATCACCACCACCGTCACCACCAAAACCCACAAAAAGGCAAAAACTGAAAAATGAAAATGGTACTAAGTAGCTACGAAGGACAGTTGTTTACAGCATGGGAGTTGGAAGGAGGAGACAGAGCATTGCCAGACACAGCTGGGATGTGCATGAGGGTGGCGCAGAAGCCTTGCTGCTCTGCACACATCCACAGATGACCATGAAAACCCCACCAGTAATGAGTTTACAGTGAAGATTAGTGAGCAAGCAAATTCCCAAATTATGAGGGTCCACTGGACCTTCAAATGTTATTTGGTATTATTGGAGGTTCCGTGTGGCTTGTATGTGCTATAGGAAATGAGAGAAGGAATCTACCAGTTTGCTGGAATAAGGGGAAATTTTATGGAGAAATTAGGACTGGAACTGGACTTTGAAAGATGAGTAAAGTATAAAAAAATCAGGAAGGAGGGGGTCCTGTGAAAGTTTGCAGAGATGAGAATAATTTTGTTTTGATGGGCGTGTGAGAAGACTGACCTACAACTCAAAGATATCCATATGGAGGAGTTGTGGGAGATGAGCTTGGCCTGGAGTAGCAGACATCTGTTATTTTTGCCCTCTGGCATCCATTTCCTCTGGTCCTGGAATCACCTCAATCTTCCTTTAGTAAACAGTCCCTCCCAATCAGTCTGTATGGTTTGGATGGGCTAATACTTCCCCTAGCTTCAGGAGTGGACTGTGCCACAGGCTGGGCCAATTAAGGAGTTTTGTCCACTTGACCAAATGATTGGATCAGGAGTTGGCACGTGGCACAGAGGGGAAAGAGAGAAAATGGAGAATGAGACTGGACATTTTAAAAAAGTATCTGGATCCAGTGCTGTCTAAAGGAAACTTTGGACTTTTAGGTTTCATGAGCCAATGCATTTTAATTTCCTCAGATAGTTAGAGTTGGGTTACAGCCAAAAGATCAGTATAGTAAGTGGGTGTCCTAGTGAAGGAGTTTTGAGTGAGGAACAGACATACTCTCGTGGGCATGGTGACCTCGACTTTTAATATTGTTCCCAGTGTCTAAACCAGCCCAGTTTCTCAGAGTCCCAGTTCCAAAACCCTGAGAAAGGAACCTTATTGGTCTGGCTTATCTTTTCTCATACGACAAGCCTACTGATTTTTTCCTCAGATTAGGACCTTCCTCAGGTCCAATTGCAGTCAAACAGGAGAGAGAACAATTTTACGGATACACAAACAGACATCTCTGTTACATCAGCCTATGGGTGAGGCTAGATTCGAGAAAGTTTGCAAAGTCAGATGGGGGTGTTTGGACTTGAGGTTGTGGCAGTACAAAGTCAGATATCACAGAAGATAGCTTGATCTTTACCTTTTTTCTCAGGACCCCTAACTTCCTACTTTTGAACATGAGAAGATAGGGCTACAAAAATATATGCTTATATTAAGAAAATTATTTTACTTAAAAATATTTATTAAACAAATATATACATGTGTATGTACATATACATACATACATATGTATACCTATGCCTTTCCTAATATTTCACTTCATTTTAGTTGTTTTTCTTTTCTAAATTCCCACTGAGTCATCATATATATACATGCATATGTATATACAAATATATTTATAACCATATACATAGTTAGGCATTAGTTAGTAATTTTTTCAGATACAAGGATAGACATTTTGAAAGGTGATAAACAGTGTTATCCATTGATTGAGAGCATACATGTGCATTTTTAAAAACTAGAATGGATTATGGCGTTGTTACTTAAAACCCTTCAGTGGTTTTCCATTATACCCTGCTTTTTAAAATCATGGCTCTCTAATATAGTGCATATTATATATTGACATATTATTTATTCAGAACGCCCTACTCAGTGCCAAGTACAGTATGGGCACATAATACTTGTTCAGTAAACATTTGTTGAGTGCATGAATGAGTGACTTTGTACCTATGGATTTAAGGACCTTCTTGCAGTAGCTCTTGAGTTCCTCCCAGAGGTCTTCTGTCCACAAATTTTGAAAAATGCTCTTGAGGTACACATAGGTTCTGGGAACCCAGGTCTGTTTATTATCCACAATAGAACCCACGTGCTTCAATTAAATGGATGCAAAATGCTGCCTTTTAGTGAGTTTTCTAACGAACGTGACTATAGATATTTTTTCAGAGCAACGCCCAGACCAGTAGACCTCTAGGCCCCATTTTGGATTTTTACGCTCTGTAGATGGTTATCGTAGTCCCCTAGGTTGTTATTTAGTCAAATTATGTTCATTTTATCGCCTATGCCTTTCCTCATATTTCACTCCCTTTGATTTGTTTTTATTTTCTTTTCTAAATTCCCTTTGAGGTATCATGTTACCCCTAATTGCCTGCAGTGTTCCAAGTCTGGTCTCACTGCTGACACACAGACACAGACTCTCAGCCATGGTTTGGGATGCCCCTGTGTGTATGGCTGAAAATTTTACTAGCTCCGAGAATTGCTGAGCTGCGGTGCTTGCCTAACCTCCTGATGTCTCTTTACCACTAGCTCACCATTTGGCTGTTTTCTCTATTATTGCCATCCAGGAATCCCCTTCAAGTTAAATTCCATCTTTAAGTTTATTCATCCCCAGATAGATCATCTGCATTTTTTCAACCAGTGCTTCATTGTATTACTTTTGACATGTATTACCAAGAACCGTGTATAGCTTGGTATTGTGTGCCAGTCTTCAACTGCTGTTAGGAACACCTCCCAATTTAGTGTCGTCTGCAAATGTGATTATCATGGTAATGGTAACACAATCTTCCCCTCTCTTCCTTGATTCTTAATAAAGTTGGTAGGGGAAAGCTGTGTATCTTTGCAGAGCATACACTCAGGACTTTCTCTTCACAGCTCTGTCAGTGTCCACTACTTGCTGGGGTTGGTTCAGGGGCTGTTTTTACTTCCCGTGACAGTGTTGAAGGACCCACCCAGACTTCTCTTTATAAAAGGGCTGGCTGTTCAAATGCAGCTTACCAAACTCAAGGGAAGCTGTCAGCCTTGGTTTCTCTCTCCTCTCTGGGTTCCATCTCAGAGGTAAGACACATCCCTTGATCCCCGAAGGAGATAGTAGATTGTTAACTGTTGAATGGATGAATGAATGGATGGATGAATGAATAGGTGGATGAACGAATGAATGAATGAGGCTCTCAGACTCTAGGCTGCTTGCTGCCCTGAGGTTAGTAGACACAGCTTCGGAAGCCAAGGAGATGGTTACTTCTCATTGGTTTGATGTAAGTCACAGTGTTTTTTGGGCAATCTCAGTCTATTTCTGTGTCAGACTGCCCTTCCCAAGTAGGGAACTTCTGCCATCTTCAACACCAAACCTTGCATTTCTGCTTTTAACTCAGCCCTTGTATTTACTCACTGCATGAAAAGGCAAATATAACATCTTGTAACACATTCCAGTGCACGTGGCGTTGGTGCCCTGCCTTACGATCCTTATCTCTTCTCTGGAACTCTCCCACACAATCACACATAATATAGCATTAGGGAGGGTTGCCTCATGCATTTCAACTGCATTAGTAATATTTTTATTTCTCACTGGTTGGTCTTTGTTGTGTTACCCTGTATATTTCGGAGTGTTTTAGATATTTCATAAAAACTTAAAAAAAATTAAGAGACATGGACCTTGCCTTCAGAAGACTTCCTACTTATTAGGGAAGACTTGTCCAGTAAAGAGCTATAACAAATTATGAGAAAGCACTACAGATGGGATGTGTCTGCAGTATTGTGGCTCCAGTGATAGGTGAACAACTTCGACCTAGTTGAGGGTGGTAGTGGTATTATCAGGGGTGGTAGGAAGGAGTGATATAAACAGAAAAAGCTCAGAAATTATCCTTAGGACAAGTCTCGAAGGATCAGTAGAGTTCACCAGGCAGACAAAGCAGTAATGCTATTTAAGGCAAAGGGCATGGACAGGTAAAAACACAAAATACATTTGGGAAGCAGTAAGTGATCCATTATGGACAGAATGAATGTGTTTGGGAGGCTGGGAGATTTAGGCTTACAATTAGTTTGGGAGAGATTATGTATGTTATTCATGCCAGGAAAAGACATATGGATTTATTGTGTAGGTCCAAGGGCTTTTAAATAGGGAAGTGATATGATCTGATTTGCATTTTAGAAAGACTAACGAGGCAGCAAATTGAACATGGAGTAAGCCTGGAGGCAGGAGTAACTGCTCCTGAAGGAAGTGTAGGTAGAGATGTTGGGAAGAGGAACAGCATGCAAAGCAGAGGGAACAGCATGAGCATCAGTATATAGGAGAATAACATGAATTTATATGAAAGAAGTAGAGTATAAGCATTTTTCACAAAGTTCTTATGTACAATCACATTGAAACCTACTGATACAGCCTATAAATTCACAGCAACTCTACAATGAAACGTACACATTTTCCATTATGGTAAAAGAATTGATAACATGCTATTTATTTGTGAAACCTCTTTACTTTGTCATATTTGCCATTGGTTTAAAGCCACAGGATGTTATCACCCATCATTAAAACATTTAAAATAGGGAACTATAGCAATAACAGTTCAAAATATTCAGAAATACTTGTTGAATGGCAATGAATGAAAGAGGCTGGAAATGAATCTTGAATGCCAGACCAGGAAATCTAAACTTTATTTATATGATACTGAGGAAATATTTCAGGTTTTTTAGAAGGCATGACATGCATAAAGTGTAGCTTTAGGAATATTTAATTTAAGCTTTTGGTAGATTGAAGCAGGGAGACCTGTTTTGTGCTGGTATGGCATGTGGTTAGTTTCTGTATTTTGGATTTTTGACTTATATAACAAAGTTGTCACTGTCTCTCTCTTACAAATGTTATTATTCTTTTGTCCAGTATCACACGTCTTCATTTCTTGCCATTTCATGTCGTGAAAATTCTCTGTGAAATTTCAAAATATTAAATTCTGAATTCTGCCAAGAAAATTCTGAAACAATGATTCAAAGTGGTTCCTACAATCTAGATGGTAGAACATTATACCCAACTTCATTTCCTCTTATTGCGTGTATTTGTAAACAAAAGATAGGAATTTCCCCAGGAGAGATTTGACAAATTCCGTTTAGCTGTATAACAAAGTAGACAGTTTATTTGCTAGGGTATAGAGCTTGAATTCCAGAAGCTTCTCTGAAAAATCAACGACTACCAGTTTTGCAGCTTGAGCAACTGAATGGTATTGATGTCATTTAATTAGATGAGGAAACTTGTGGTGAAATACTGTAGGATATGTGTTTGTGTGTGTGTGTGTGTGTGTGTATGTGTGTGTGTACATACCTACATATATCTATATCTGTACCTTTATTTATCTGGGGGTGCTGACCTGGTAGATGAAGTTGGGAGTAATCAACATAGTTGTTTTGCTATTATTGTAAAATCCATAGAACTGGTTAGATTGCCTCATGTATTAGTCAAGGTATGCTAAGCTCTGCTGCAAAAACAAACAAGCCTTGGAAATCTTAGTGACTCAACATAGTAAGGGGTTTTTTTGTTTTGTTTTGTTTTTTGCTTACTCAGAGTCAGATAAAAATGTCTTGGGCAGGTGGCTCTCCTGTAATCAAGGATCTCAGGAATTTGAGCTTCTTCCGCTGTGGGACTGCCAGCAGCAGTGCCAGGATCTACCCACATATACTCATTCACTTTCTGTTTGTCCCTCTATTTTTGTGACTTTTGAAAAGATTGATAAAAATATTTTAAATTCAGTTTTAGAATTCACTGAAAGTTAATCTGAAACACAGCCCTTGTTTTGAAAAGTATGTACTTTGGCAGTTAAAAAAACCTCATCTTTTAATAGTAGGTAAGTTTAGGCTCTGGTTAATTAGATATATGAGAGATTTTGGTCTGTTTTGTTTTTACAAAAATGATCATTTCAGGGCATTTGTTATCTTGCCTGTGGAATGATTCAGAGTGCTGGATAATTTGCTTAATTTCAATACGGTGTACCATTATCTAGATGGCTGCCTCTCCATTGCCTTAACATTTTAAGAAAATTGACCCCCAGTACAGGAAATAGTCTCATCAGTGAAACCCCACTTAACATAGGATGTAAGTCTCAGGGGGCTAGAAATAAGCCATGTGCTTTCTGGAAAGACTTTTCTAATCCATTGGCCCTAAAAGATAACTCTGTATTTAGTATTCTGTCAGGAGACTACCCAGGTGCCATACTTATATATCATATCTGAGAATGGTTTAAAACTAAGTGCTATCAAGCCTGCTTTTGTTCTGTATATAAGAAAGAGATTTATAACAAAAATCATAAATAAGAGACAAAGGAAGTCTGAAGTTTCTTTTTTTTCTGCCTGCCTTTCCCTGTTCAGTGGTAGAACAATTTATGAATCTGACAAATCCTCCCCTAGATAATGGTAAGAGTAACAGAGTGTTCAGCTGAGTAACTCTGGGCCACTAAAGTTTATTAGACTGTAGAGCAACAGCAGCGGGATTGACGCAGTAATCAAATGGCATGCTTGATTTGGGTTCTCCCAGTCTCTCTCTTCTCACCTCAGCCCTCATTTCCCTTCCCCCTGCCTCCCTTCCTCCTGCCCTACCTAAGGAAAACTAAATAGAGGGAATTTGAAATTGAATAGGTTGGCAGGGGTAGACTCCCAATTTCCACAAGCAACATTCACTCAGAAAGTATGAGAAGTCTGTGCCAAAAGGTTAAATGAAAATAAGGAACATGGTCATAAACACGTCCCGACTAGATTTTTGGTTTGGATCTGAGTAACCTAAGAGGCAAGAGAAGCCTTTTCCAACTGCCTCACTCTTAGGCCAACGCTAAATTGTTGGGACACCAAAGACATCATCAAAGTACATCAGTAACTTGAGTTAAACCAATGTTGATGGGTCAGAGTTGGCAAGAAGACAGAAACTTAGGCATTGGGAAGAAACTCTACTGTGCTTTGAAAACTCTGGACTCCATGGGGTACGTTCATTGTAAAAGCTTTTAAGAAGTCACTTCAAAATGGCAGCCGGAGGGTGTACATTTGCTTGGTTTGGACCGCACTATTTTTTTTTTTTTTTGCGGTACGCGGGCCTCTCACTGTTGTGGCCTCTCCCGTTGCGGAGCACAGGCTCCGGAGGCGCAGGCTCAGCGGCCATGGCTCACGGGCCCAGCCGCTCCGCGGCATGTGGGATCTTCCCGTACCAGAGCACGAACCCGTGTCCCCTGCATCGGCTGGTGGACTCTCAACCACTGCGCCACCAGGGAAGCCCAGGACCACACTATTTTGTGAAGTTGAGTCGTGATGCCTTCAGGGGAGATTTTCATAGTCTAGTCCATCACAGGGCTTCCCTTCTTCCTATTATTTTCTGCCTCTTCTACACATATGTACCTTAACGCCTAGCCTGGGATGGCCTTTGTGTTTGAAACATAAATCCATCCACTGCTTCTAGTTGGACCATGGAGTGACTCCTGATTGAAAAGAAGTGGGAATCTTAAACTAGCCTCCTCATTCTCTGCTCGTAAGAGGATGGAATTTGTTGGAAATTGATAAATGTCACTATTGTTGAGGAGACATTGAAGAAGTTAACATATTACAAGACAACCACCAGGACTGACACCCAGCTCAGGAGACCTTCAGCTTTTTCAAGACAGTGAAAGAAAAAGGTCTCTCAAATATCAAGAAACACGCTTTTGGGCCTCCCTGGTGGCGCAGTGGTTGAGAGTCCGCCTGCCGATGCAGGGGATACGGGTTCTTGCCCCGGTCCGGGAAGATCCCACATGCCGCGGAGCTTGCGCGTCCGGCAACGGGAGAGGCCACGACAGTGAGAGGCCCACGTATCACAAAAAAAAAAAAAAAAAAAAAAAAAAAAAAAAAAAAAAAAGAAACACGCTTTATAACCAGAATAGTCTGTGATGAATGGGGTAATAATATTCCACCCTGCCTATAAAGAAAAGTGGTATGGATATTATTGCTTTTTTGGACACTGGAGCAACTATATCACTCATTTCTGAGAGGTTGTCCAAAAAATTGAAGGGTTTAAATATATGACCTTTTACAGCAATTACTTCAACAATAGCTTATTCTACTGAGTCCACTGAAGTCGCAGTTGCGACAGTGAATTTCCTGCTGCGAGATGCAGATTATGGGCTAATTGCAAGATTTAACCCAGTCTGTTTGGGGCAGTCCTCGAAAAACTGGGTTTCTGCAACACTATTTTATGAGTCAATACCAAATATTCTGTCACAAATAATAGAAGGAAATTTAAGAAAAGAAATAGTAATATTCAGAATGCAAGAGCTATCAGAAATGTAGACTGATCTTGAAGCAGATGGGTTTTGCTTTGTGAGTCAAGGTGGTAATGAGACAAGGGAGCCATCCGGATTGATGCAGAACACCAAAACCTCCAAAAAACAGGGCCAGTATAGATGCCAACCAGCTATGTGTAGTAAAACAAAATGAGGAAAATGAATGTACATTCGTTCTTTGGTTAGTCACTCTCATAGGAGACACCACACTATTATACCTGTCTAGACCATGCACATGATCTAGCCTAAAAGAGAGCACTTCAGAAATGCCACAGTGAGGTAGGCGAGAATGTTTACTGAAATAGATAATTGAAAGCGCCACTTCTAGCCTGTTTTGCCAGCTGAATAATTGTGTCTGAAGCCCTGAGTAATCTCCATCTATATGAGTTGTTCAGATTAAATGGTGTCCCCTGTAGTCACTGACAACTCCCCAGATCTTCTCTGTCAAGCACCATATGTGCATACCAGAAACGTATCCAAAGGCTACTGGCAAACATCTTTAGATAATGAGTGCAAATTAATAACTCGTTTTGTACGTCATAAGAGATCATGCCATTTTAATGTTATGCCCTTTGGGTGAACACATGGGACAAAGATTTTTTAGATACTAATGAATAGTGTCTTACAAGGATTAATTTGCCTAACTTTTTGCTGAGCTGACATCACATGCAACATGGCTTGATTTGTTGGGTATGTGGTGGAGCTGGCTCTGTAGAACTAAGAAAAAAAATGAGTTTTCACTTTGAGCTTTAAGAGGGATGTCATTCTGGATTCTCAATGAAGCAGCTTCTCAGAGGGTTACCATGTATGGTTGTGCAGGCTATACCCTCATTCATGTACAGCATAGTGTGCATGAATGGTGCCCCCTGGAGTTGTGTGCACACAGTTAGTGCAGCTGTTTGCAGTGGAGCTGATAGCTTCTCATGACTGCCGATCATTTCATTCTGTATAACAGTGTGTAATAGTAAGGGTGAGTGTAATACTCCATTGTATTAACAAGACTTTGGTTATACTCAAGGATTTATAGTCGTTCTGATTAGGAATACAGTGGCTCCTGTGTTTATCATATATGGGAGTTACATGTGTATGTGTGTTTTCTAATAAAAATTCAATAAAAGTTTTTAGCTATCGGATTTCCATATATTAAAAGTATAGATAATTGCCAGTATTGGCTAGGGAACAGAGAAATAAGTATTCTCTTAAATTCTTATTTGGTAACATAAATCAGTAGAGCTTTTTGATTTTTAGGGACATTTGGAAATACTGTTACATAAAAAATGCATGTATCTAACAGAAATGCTTTCACAAGGGTACTATATATATATATATATATATATATATATATAAAGTATAGTCTATTGTACGTTGTAATAACAGAGATGGACATTCAGGCAGACATATTCCAAAATAGGAATTTGATTATATCAATGGCAGACTGTGTCTTTGCAATGGACTGCTATGAAATGATCAAAGAGTGAAGCAGACTGACTGACTGCATGTATAGTACACACCATTTGCAAGCATATGTGGCAGCCAGGTCTGTTTATAAGAACTGACCTAAAAGAGACCAAAGATATATCATTTAGTGGAAAAAAGAAAGTTGTAGTCCAGTATTTAGAGCATGATCTCATTTATATAAGAATTAAGTAAGTAAAAATGACACACACACACACACACACACACACACACACGAAAACCATTCTGTGTATATAGACACTGAATTGTTACCTGTGATTTCCTCTGGAGGATGAGACTCTGCAGAGACTGCAGGACTCTCATTTGCTATGACATATGTTTCTTTATTAAAAAATTGATGACAAAAAATAAGAAAAAAATTCTTATTTGTAATTTAAAAAATGAGCCTGCCAGCTTCCTGATTGGGAGTGCACTTAGGGGTTTTGCTTGGTCACTTTTATGATCATGATTCTCATGATAATAAGCATCCACTAGACAAGGAGAGATGGGGTACCGAGGTCTGCTCAGAGCTCATTCCTGGCTCTGTAGGAAGAATCTGGACTCTGCCCCATTAATGGTGACCACAGTGGTGACTTGCTTGACAGGGTAAGCCTTGTTCTAAATGTTGACAAGGAGCTGCTGTATATATTCCCTAGGACTAACATTTCAGATAGTCACAAACCAGATTGACCCTATTCACTCCCACCCCTCCAAAAAGTCCTTGTGATTTTTGTGTGTCACTGAAGGATCAAAATGACACAATATGGAATATTTTTTCCTTGGTCTCATGGAAGTCCTGAGCTCAACCATTTGTCGAGTGCTGGTGGTGGAAATGTTCTTAGCCTTTTTGGGTGGTAGACACATGAGAATCTAATGGAAGCCATGGAAACAATAATCATACCCTGAGTATACCCTCTTGAAACATTGTTTTGTACATAATTCAGGAGCTATTCTGCGCCTTTAGAGACATTCCATTAAGACAGTATTTTTATTGGTGTTTAAAATGAGTGAACTGGAGAAAGTATGTTGGCAAGGAATATGTTTGTGTTCCATATGCATATTTAACAGTGGCTTGTAACCTCAGTAGGAAGAAGGCCCTAGGAAGGCTGCTTTCTTCTTCAAAGATGTAAATAATGAATTGGTGCTCTAGGTTGATGCTTTGGAAATTTGAGTGTGTTATGGGTTGACGATCATGGTATTGGTGATGCATACTTGCTGAATGGGGACCCACTTAATCTCAGCATCAAGAATTGCTTGTCTTCTCCTGCTCTGTTTTCATTTTGTGGACATTGGGGACTTCATACGTGATTAAATTTTCCCTTTTTGGCATTGTTGCCAGAAAGTCTTAGAAGCAAATTGGTGGTCTGTTCAGAACAAGTATATAAGACTCAGTGCCATTTTGCATTCATCCATTTCTGGGTCTATTATACCCCTTGTATTTTTCTTTCTTCCCCCTCCTTCCCAATTTCTCACTTAGGTTGCCTTGTGTTATTTTCTGTAGTTGTGAAGCAGGTATGAGTCTCTCTTAAGAATAAAGAAGGATGTAAGTAAATACAGAGATAAGTAAATAAATGCAATAGTCCTGGAAACAGTGGCGTTTTGTCTCCTGTTTGATGAAGCTCAGGGGTCAAGTTTCCCTGGTGCTCACCGGTGCATCTAGGGCTATGGTAAGAAACAAAACAGCCCACTGCTCAAAGCCACTCGGAGTTGGCTCTGATGCAGTTGGGTGCATCTGGACATAGCATGGAAGGAGGAGGCTATGGAGACTCTATCTATCTATGAGAGAAGTTTTTGACTTAAATTCTGAGGCATGGAGGAAGAGGGGCTTCTGAAGGCACATGGACTTCCAGGATTCAGAAACTCAAGAGAACTCAAGTCTCAGTGTTTCCCTAATGGCCACTTTGGTATGAATAACAACCCCATTTGACTTGTGAAGTGGATATTTTTATAAAGCTGGTATTTCTCCATGTGATGACTTCTTAACCTGATAAGGAGGTGGCCCATATTTGCCTTTTCACACCCTACCTATAAGAACATTTTACAAACTAGTACAATGGAAACACCTTTTAAGTTCTTACTTAAAAAAAGTTTGTTCAAAGTCCTAACCACATAGGTACTATAGCCATCTCATAATCAGTCATGTACACAAGGAGGTAATTCCAGGGTGTCCTTCCAGGGGAGGCTTCTTTTTTCCCAGTGGTTTGACTTCTTGGCCCCTTTGTATTTCTTAATGAGGGACACAGTTGAAGGCCGAGCCTGCTTTTTTAGTGATTGATTGTGGGCTGAGATTCTGGGGCGTGGTGATTCTTTGACCATCAAGTACCATCTCACTGCACCTCAGCCTGGAGAACACCAACAGAAATACGTTATGTAATGTCTAAAGTAAACTTTAAAGTATTTTGCATTCATATGTAGTTTGCTTTTTTTGAAGGCATTGAAAGCACAGTAAAACGATTACCATGTTGTTATGAATAGCATCTTGCTGAAGGAGGTGAATGGCACTTTTTTCGTGTGATTTGTGAAGTTAAGGGCCAAAGAAAGACGCAGAACAATTAACCAGCAATGGATCTGGGCTACAATAAAACTCCCCTATCTGTCACTCATAGCTCTGAGCAACAGCCCCTACTCTAGCATCAGAAGTCCAGTTTAAGGGCCATTTATTTTAATGGGGAGAATATCAACCTTTAGAGACCAGAGTTCCCCTGCCTGCCGAGTGAATGAATATTCAGTCACTTCAGTGTGTGTTTGATGGTAGTTAGCAACACAAAGCAAGCCCAGGGCCCAAAGAATGTGTAGAGGAATGTTAATTCTAAGAGCGACCATAACTTGATTTTCTTGATTTCCTTGAGTTTAAAGTCTCAGCCACAATATTACATTACCAAGTTATTTGCATTTGAAATATAATACCTGGGGGAGGGGTGACATTTAATTAAATTACAGGCTGCAAGGAACCAGGCTGGTACCACGCTGCGTGGAAGGTGTCGGCTGTACCTTCTGAGCTTTTCCTGAAAGGGAACGGACTGGGAAGAGGAAACACTGATGCTCCCCAAGAAGTGTAACACGGCTGAGCACGCGCAGTTGGCTGGTTTGGACTTAAAAATGCAGAGTGGAAAGTGCACATGTGAGAGTTCATGGAATGTGGAGAGGAGCACATACCTGCAGGCTCCAGTCTCCACATTTTCTAAATTTCCTAAAGGAAGAGAGAGAGTGAGAATCCCTGGCCTTATCACAGCCACAGCCCAGCCTAGGTCAGCATCTTCCCCAGTGAGAAAGATAACTGGTTCTTTTGTCTTCAGAGTCAACACAGCTCAAGATAACTGGGGGACTGTGGTACCCTTGCTCCCACCCTCTTAAGAATCCATGGTAATGATGAGGAAAGGCCACCAGAGGCCCCACTAATCAGAGGTCCTTCCTTCTATGCCCTTAAGCCCCCATTCGCTGACTAGGTGTGTGTGGGGGGGAGCAACAAAGGTGTGTGCACAGAACTCTAGCCATCTTATCTCATACAGCATCAGTTCTCAACTGGGGGAGATACTTTTCCCTCCCCGGGGACATTTTGCAATGCCTAGGAGCATTTGTGGTTATTATGACTGGGGAGGTGCTGTTGGCATCTACTGGGTAGAGGCCCTGGCTAAATATGCTGCTAAATAACCTGTAATGCATGGGACAGCCCCTTACAACAGAGAATCATTTAGCTGGAAGAGTCAACTGTGCTGAAGTTGAGAAACCCTATTCTAACAGAAGATGAGATTATGAAAGAGTGGATTCTAGCTACTGAGTTGTCTGTCAAGATAGAAAATAATCTCTAGAATGCCCTGACCCAGTGTGTCATTCAGGGTCCAACTAGGAAAGTGAGTACCACTTTGGTATTTAAAAGAAGCAATTTTTTTATGAAGGATAGTTGATTTACAACGCTGTGTTCATTTTTGCTGTACAGCAAGGTGATTCAGTTCTACGTATATATACACACATTCTTTTTTAATATTATTTCCATTATGGTTTATCACAGGATATCGAATATAGATCCCTGTGCTATAGTAGGACCTTGTTGTTTATCCCTTCTGTATATAATAGTTTGCATCTGCTAATCCCAAACTCCTAATCCTTCCCTCCCCCACCGGCCTTCCCCCTTGGCAACCACCAGTCTGTTCTTTATGTCTGTGCATCTGTTTTGTAGGTATGTTCGTTTGTGTCATTTTAGATTCCACATGTAAGTGATATACGGTATTCGTCTTTCTCTTTCTGGCTTACTTCACTTGGTATGATAATCTCTAGTTTCATCCATGTTGCTGCAAATGGCATTATTTCATTTTTTTTATGGCTGAGTAATATTCCATTATATACCACATCTTCTTTATCCATTCATCTGTCAATGGACATTTAGGTTTTTTCCATGTCTTGGCTATAGTGAGTAGTGCTGCTATGAACATTGGGGTGCGTGTGTCTTTTTGAATTATAGTTTTGTCTGGATATGTGCCCAGGAGTGGGATTGCTGGATCATATGGCAACTCTATTTTTAGTTTTTTGAGGAACCTCCATGCTGTTTTCGATAGTGGTTGCACCAACTTACATTCCCACCAACAGTGTAGGAGGGTTCCAAAAGGAAGCAAATTTGATTCAGAGATTCAGTTGCGCAGATGCTAGAGAGGCTGAGAAAACAGTGAGTCAAGGTAAAGATTAGCAACACCAGGAAGTCGCTACCATTTCTTGGCCAAGGGACAGGGAGATGTGCTGTTTGGGGATTATGGTAGTTAGAACCACAACAGGCCTGTCCGGTGGGAGCTAGAGCCAGAGAGATGAGGAAGCTTCTGGAGGTACAACCTGAGGAAGAGAGGGAGAAATACTCTGATTTTTCTTTCCTTCCATCATGCAATCTCCCACTAGTGCCTCCTATCAGCTGAGCCCCAGCAGGAAGCCAGCTGTCCTGGGAGCCTGGGAAACACAGATGCAGGGAAGAGGGGTGAATGACTTTGAGTGCAAACAGGTCCAAACGGGTCCATACAACAGTAAAGAGCCTGGTGAACTTTCCAGAACGCCAGAACCAACCATGTCATCTTTGAGCAAACATCCCAAGGGTTTTGCATTACAGCTGGTGCTGTTCACCACGAAACATCATCTTTCCTTCTGCCTTGGAACTTGAGGCTTACAATAATTTTAAGATGCCCTTAAGAGAGAGAGAGAGAGAGAACAACCACTTGTTTCTTTTTCATTCAGCAAACTTCATGTGTTGAATGGCCTCATGACATGATGGGGAGTTTTGTGTCTCTGTGCAGACAGCAGAGTTCATTGGAAATCCACATCAGTGTGTGCAGAGCACACACTGTTAATTTTACTGGATCTGTGGCAAACTCAATCCTTCATTGTCAGGCTTCAGCTCATTGTGGCGGCAGTGATCTTGCTTCTTGTTTCACTCAGATGTATCCTCTCCATGGGTCCTGCCTCTCTGGAATCAGGCTGAAAAGAGAAGGTTGTTGGGGAGCTAGAGAACCTGCTGTGATGAATTTTATTTTTCCTTACAGTGTGATTTTAAAAAACTAGCCAGAGTAAAGGAAATTAATTTGTTTTCTATTTCAATTGCCCAACAGGTCCCCAAACTTGTGGGGATAAAAGTGATAAATTTGTAAGTGTCTCCTTTAAGAGAGTTGTATAGATGCTTAATTATTTTTGCCCCACTTTTGGTTATCTACACTAATGGAGATGTGGAGGGCACAAATCAATAAAAATCCCTTGATAATCCAAAAAACTCAATGTTGTCATTAGTTTTGACCTCCTACCCCACCAAACCTTTTATCAGAGCTACTAAAAAGTGCCTCTGCACCTCCTGGGTTCTCAGTATATTCAACTTGTTGACAGGCTGACTGATAAAATTGTCTGATTTGAGTGTTATCTCTTTCTCTGCTCCTGCCCCCTCTTTGGGGGAGGTGCTAACGAGCAGCACAAGAACAAAACCACAGGAAAAAGAGACCTTAGAAAAGCCAGGGGAACACACAAAATGATGAAGTAGCTCCCCTATCCGTGAGACTTTACTATATAATGTCAGCTTTGTGGGATTTTTTTTCTCTTTTCCTAAAGTAAATTGAAATAACTCAAATGGGCTAAAT
Source organism: Lipotes vexillifer (assembly GCF_000442215.2). Taxonomy (NCBI): domain Eukaryota; kingdom Metazoa; phylum Chordata; class Mammalia; order Artiodactyla; family Lipotidae; genus Lipotes; species Lipotes vexillifer. Next base: position 4,873,790 of record NW_006789896.1, on the reverse strand, counting down.
ATATGCGGCCTGCATGGACCCTTTGAAGTTTTGAATAGCTTTTGTATGGTATTCGTTTTCTGGGGAAAGATTTTTAATTATTAATCTTTTTATAAATTGCCTTGATGTTACTCCTCATGCTGGTAAAATGCCCAGACATTTTCTTAAACAACTTTAAGGCAACTGAGAATTGGGCTGTTTGTCTTAATCCCCTTTGGGATGACTATAAAGAAGAAAGAACTTGAGGACCAGGTTAAATTGTTTTTCTTTTTGGTTTTGTATTTGTCAAACAAATTTATCCATTATCCAAAATGGACTCATGGATACCACAGAAAAAAAAACAGAACGCAGCTGGCTGCATTGCCATCTTCGGGCTCCTGCCCACCCTTCTCTTTATCCCCCGTGGTGTAGGGATCTGGCAGAATTGACAATGAATAAAGCATACATTGCCACAAATACCAGATCTCTTAAAACTCCTAACTTACATTATTCTTTAAGATCTGCAGTAACACCACTGTTTGGGTCTAGTACCTACTCAAGATGACCACATGTCTTCCAGTTTTGCCAGGATACACCACTAAATGAATGGAGTGCCTGATAAAATGTGCAAAGGTGAAATGCAGTGACATGTTCTCATAAGGAGGAATTAATTGGTATCTGATTAGATCCCTGCAAGGGAGCCAGCGACCCCTCCCTTTGGGCTTTATTCTCCGTGGAGGAATGAACTTTCCTCTTTTTGAAGGACAAAAGCAGTGCATTTTCTGGTTTTCCTTTCTGTGTTTCCTTCAGTCTTTTTTTTTTTTTTTTTTTTTTCCGGTACGTGGGCCTCTCACTGTTGTGGCCTCTCCCGTTGCGGAGCACAGGCTCCGGACGCGCAGGCTCAGCGGCCATGGCTCACGGGCCCAGCCGCTCCGTGGCATGTGGGATCTTCCCGGACCGGGGCACGACCCCGTGTCCCCTGCATCGGCAGGCGGACTCTCAACCACTGCACCACCAGGGAAGCCCCACTTCAGTCATTTTTATTTCAATTTGCCAGATATCATTTGAAAGCAATTTCATAAACATTGAAGTGGCTATGAAGTTCAGTGTTTGTATCTGGCAGGTGGCTTATAAAATTTAGGGAACTACCTGGTTTTGAAGAATTGGGATGATGTGTCAAGGTTCAATCAGAGTAGCAAACCATCTTGAGTGATTAGAACGAGCGATTTATTATGGGGTTTAGACCTTACACAATTGTGGGGGCTGATAGACCTTACACAATTGTGGGGGTCTTTGTAGGCTCTTGCCTCAGCATCCAGTGTTGGAACTGAAATTGCCATTGGTCAGTCTGACCAGCAGTTGGAAAAAAAAAAAAGCTTGAAATGGACAGAAGTGAGAATGAACTAGAAACTCATGAGAATAACTGAATCCATGAGCAGAAACTGGTCAGAGACAGATAGGGATCCCACTTCCAATCTCAAAGAGACTGGATGACTGGAAAGAGAAGATGGTACCCTTCACCGAGGAACTGTGCATGCACTTGGCCAAGGAGGGAGAAGTTGAAAGAGCAGATCCGGCAGGAGCTGGAGGAACTGTGGGTCCAGGCGCTGCTGCACCTCACCTGGGTGAGCTAGTGGATCCCTGACAATGTATATGAGCTGTCATTTTGCCTGGTACCCAACCAGATGCACCAATGTTCAGAGCATTAAAAAAAAGAAATGCTGGACTTCTGCCTTCCACATGTTACACAAAATGTCATTTGTGGGTGATGCTAACTCGAAACTCTGCAGGGAAGGGAATGCTGGAAAGCAACCATAGTACTTGCTTAGTTAAGGTGACACAGCACAAAGTCACTCAATGACATAACTCAAAAGGGAACGTCTCTGGGCACACGGAAATGTAATGGAGACCTCACACTCTGGAGAAGGCACCTTTCCAGGAACCTTATTTATTGGTAAATAGCAAAGTGTCACTGTTCAACTTGCAAAGTTGCATTTTTTTGTTTGAAAATTGTTACATTTAATTTACTAATCCTTGTAAGCCATGATACTTATACATGGAAAATTACTCTCTCTACGAATGCTGAAGTTTCTGATAATCTCAGAGAAAAATTTTACTAACTGGAATATATCTTCAGGTTTTTTTGTCACACTGAAGTGCGTATATATTTCAACCAAAATATTTATACAGGTATTATCTTATTCCTTTAATTCAGGGAAACTTTTTGTGATAAAAAATTGGTAAGGTAAAACTCATCGAATTATCTGTCTTTTTGTAATTCTTTTGAATGTTTTGCCAAATTAAGGTGCCTCAAAATCATAGGCTTTCTCAATTTCATTTTACATTACTAAAAACATAAACTTATATGATTTTTAAAGAAGCTCTCTATCAAAATATGCTTTGCACAGTTTGAGATATTCTAAAGCATGTTTATAGAATTTTAAAATAAAATGTTACACATTATTTGTGCTCTCATCATTTAATATGTTTAAATTTCCTTCATGCTTTTTTGGGGATAAATTTAATGTGTTCTTATATACCAGTTTTGTTTCCAGTAATTGTCATTCACTGAATTCTTCACGCTGTATTTTTTTGGTATTCATTTGTTGACTACTTGATTAAGGTTTTCAAAGTGATTTTGAACAAAATGCAACCAAAATTTAGAGAACTCATTTATTTACAAAATTAATGCCATTGTAGAACAAATAGGTCAATGTTTTTTCAATTTAAAAGCAGTCACTGTTTCTTAACTGACCAGATTACAAAAATAATCATGCAGATACCTTAGTTCATCCTTCTAATAAGCCTATTGATCTAGTTTTCCCTGTTGCCAGCATCTCCACCTTCTACAAAATAGGTGGTCTTTTCTTCATTCCACCTCATGGAGAAGACAGTTTGAAGGGCCAGAAGAAGTTGTTTGCTTCTTTGAAACACTTCTCAATAGCATAGATCTGATGAATCAGATCCTCCATGCAGATGATGCCATAGTTACCAAGAGATCGAACAATCAACACATCTGTCAGGGCAATTCGCTTCTTGTTGCTTTTGCCATAACCACGCTTGTAGATCGACTCATTTCCTGACTTCAGGTTTGGGTATCCCCTGTAATGTATGGCTCCACAATTCTCAGCATGTTAATTGAAGCCTTGTTGAGCTTCACAAGGTGCCATTGAAGATCTGACGGAGGCGAAGAAGCTGCAACACCTTACAGACCTTTGGGCTCACACCATTGATACCTCTGATCCTGATGACAAATGCCAGTTTGGGTTCCACGGGTACATGGAAGTTTCCAGCTTGTCTTGCCATCCTAGCCATTCGAATCTGAATTCTGTACATCTGCCTGTATCCCTTGTGACAATGCTTAGCTTTTTCATAGATAAGCTTCCTCCTTGCCTTTCGAAGCATCTTTTGGGCAAACTTCTTTCTTAGGTGCTTGATCTTAAGCTCTGCAAAATTCTTTCGCTTTTCCTTAAGGGTTTCTGGCATAGCAGCAACCTTCTTTTTCTTCTCTTCTGCACCCTCCATGGTTCCAGCCAGGAAAGAGGCCAAATAACTTGATTTTTAAGGTAATTCTTCGAAATTTCAAATCTAAAACCCAATTGATAAAAAAAATAATAATAATGATGAGCAGCAAAGAAAGAAAAATTATACAGTCGTGGTAACGTCTTTTTAAAAAGTTACTTTTACTTCAGCTTAGTCAAAAAATCTTTGTACTTCAGTTAATGTATTTTGACTATATAAAATTGTAAATTTTAGCATCTATTTCAACTAAAATCTCATATAAGTGAAATTAAAAAAAGAGTCATTTGATCTAAATGAAAAGTCATGGTTGATAGAGTGGTGTGCAATTGAACCTTCTATAGCTTTACGTATTAAATCATAATTTTTTTGGTATAGATTTCTTTGAATAACTACTAACTTTTTAAGTAGAATACAGTACTCCTTTAGCAGATTTATGTTTTTTGCTTTTCTTGTAGTCAGTGATATCACTATGATCTCTCCATGGTGGATGGTAAATGTTAACACATATGTCATGCAAGTTATAAGCTCACATCAGCTTTTTAAGCAGTAGAAATTCAGAATTTAAGTTCTCCTTAAATATGTATTTTTTGTGGCTTTGAGCTCACTGATGGCTAGAGTTTATTGCAAAATAAAAAAGTATTGTCGAATATTTACATAAATAAATAAATAAATAAATATGTTATTGTAGGTTCTCACCATACACTGAAGGAGATAACCCAATAGTAAAAGCACACAGACTACTCTTATGGTATCCATGACAGGACTGCTATAATTTTCTACTTTTCTTGCTGACCTCACCACCTTTGTACATCTTACAGGCATGGGTTATGGCATTTAAGAATCCAGCAAAGGCAGCAGTGACAAATATTTCTCTCACCACCATCATAAACCAGAGGAGTTAGATCTTCCTAAGTGCTTATTTTATCAGCCATTACTCTGCAAGTTGTCCTTGAAAGAGAGGAATGAATTGCCCCTGGAAAGTGTCTAGGAAAGAGATACGGGCTAACAGTGGTCGTCTCTCAGATTTAGCCATTTGCTAATGTGAGAATTCTGTTACTACACATATATTTCATCCACAAGTAAACAATACCATGGCAGAAGTTGGAAGTACAAAGTGCAGATCTACTAGATCCATCTTGGATTATTTTTTAATGCAGTTGTGACTAATGACACTTCATTAATAAGAGGAAAATCTAAAACAAGTGCTAAAACAAATGGGACACCAGGGTAACAGTAACCTGGGATTGTCCTGGGCAAATCAGAAAATATGGTCACCCTACTCAAAGGCAAAATGTTTGCTTGTGTGTTTTTTTTTATTTCTAATTTAAAGGACTTGATGTAGATTTTTTCAACTCTGATCTTCCTTGGTTGGTAAGGAGACCATTCCAAGGAAACACTAGGCCACAGTGAAACCATAAATAAATGTTGAAATTGTGAGTCAGCCTTCTTTGCCGTTTTTAGGAGAGTGGATCCCGTTTGGTCTGATATTATCAAACTTGAGATTATTCTGAATATTCTTAGTCTAGAAAGCTGCACATATTACTTACACTGACCTAATTGGTAGAGATGGTTATTAAATGGAAATAGTTTCATTCAGAGTTAGAATAATTTCTAAAATTACAGTGTTTGCAGCAAATAAAAAACATATCAAATCCTGAAAACCCCAGCTCGAGTTCACATTTTTAACAAATCAACAGGCATTTGAAACAGAAAAATGACTTTATTCTGCTACTTTATTTTACGAATTGTTATCTACTCAACGTAGGCCCAGTTCTCTCTAGTGCATCAATCCAAAATGTGTATCTTTAACCCTTTAGACCTCCTGTGAAGAATGGCTTTTCTCTTGCAACTTACGCCTAAATGATTCCTTCTTAGAGGAACATGGTTTGGGTTAAAAACTCTTGTTTGGCTTTATTTTGAACATAATGCCCCATTTACATTTTCTTATTGTAGCCTGGTTATTTCAGAAACTTTCCTTGAGGAGTTTGGCGTGGCTTTTCTCCACTCTGAACATCATTGGTTTATGTATATGAGCTGCTGTAAAGCGCAGTGATTGCCTAAAAACACTATAGTTACTTAAAAAAGATGACTTGGATTGTGTGTTTTTTGTTCCCATCACAATAACACTTTGCAGGTGATTATTAAATTAGAGATTTTCTTTGTTTTTCTAACAAAAAAAACCACAACAACCCTTTTTTATGTCAGCGCCAATTATGAGAGGTAATTTTTCACATTTTACAAAAGATTTTTCTGTCCTACCTCCACGCCCCTCCCCCAGATAAAGAGGGGCTTTGACATTCTATGACAGGGAGGGTTTTTTGCATACAGAGTGCTTTTGACTTTTCTTTTAAAAAAATCTGTTGACTCTATTGAAATGTGACAGGACAATATTTAACCTGAATAGAGGCATGTTGACTCCTCTTATTAAAACTGACAGTTAAGGACGTTTCTCTCTTTCTTCCTTCTGATATACGCAGACAACTCTTCACTGCTAACTAGTATACAAAATCAAAAACAAAAAAATACAGAGCGAAGAGATGACTACCTTATAAACAATATATGAATGACAATTGCAAGTTTAATCTAGCAAAGAAACCTTTTTTTATCCTTTAAGAAAATTAAAGCCCTTTCAAATTAGCTTGATATATGAAGACAGACTGACATCATTAATTTTCAAGTATTCACTCTTCTTTCCTAGCTGCCTTTCCTCTCAAAGATAGGCAATGTTCCGCTAAGCCCTGGACAGGACCACAGCGACACCTATGGAGAGAGTCCAGGGCCTCCGTTGAGTCTTGTGTAGAGCTTGCAGCTTTGTGTCTTATTTCTTGGAATTCCTCTGCCTGTTTTGCTCTCATGGGACAAAAATGGTGGCTATGGAAGTTTGTCCCTGAGCTTCCTACTACCTGATGCTTGGTTTCTCTGTTTCAAACAAAATATAGCTGGAAATATCAAGCTTTCAAAGTTCTTTCCATTTTGTTGGACCAATAAAGAGACTCATTAACATGAATGAGGCTTAAGTTCCTTTGAGTTGTGCATGGAGTGGGCCTCTTGGGAAGCGCACAATTGGGAACCGGATGCTAACTTTCAGAGAGAGGCAGAAACCATATGGAATTTGGATGTCTTTGGGTACTTGCCCACTCTCCTTAGCTTCCAGGAGTCAAATCTCTTAAAAGCAACTGTTGGCTTTCTTATGTGTCATGCACTGGATATTTATGTGACATAAGTAAACTGTCCACTGAGACTCACACTTCTTTTTTTGGTAAGAGGGAGGGTATTACACAATTAATGATAGAGTCATTTTTGTTGTAATATAATTTGAGCTGTAGCAAAATCATGAATGGAACTGTGTGATAGTGCCAGCAAATTTACCTCTTATTCTCATTTCCTTACTGAGCATTCTCTCCTCTGCATTTATCACCAGAGAAGGGTCCTTTCAGTGGTCATCAAAGTTTTCAACATTTTGTTGTAGAGAGTCAGAAAAATAGCAATTTGTTCCACGGCAGCCTTCTCTGTTAATCGTGCAGAATAATCAGTCTTCTGTGCATTGATACTGATCTGTCCAGTTTAGTCTTGAGAAATTCCCCTATTTCTATTTCTCAGGTTATCCTGAAAGGGGACAGGTGAGACACTTGGTCAAGGCAGCCTGTAGATTATACTGTAGAAGCAATTCTAGATGTTTTTCTTTCTTGAGTAGAGGGACCCAACAGTGTCTATGGTAAAACAAACAAACAAACAAACAAACAAAAAACCAAAAAAACTACCCTCAGATCTTCAGTCTAAAGGTGTCAAAAACATTTAAAATTTGTGTGTAAATTTCAGTTCCTATCCTTTGTGTTTGTCAAGATTGTGCCAAGTATTTCATGATGTCTTAGTTGGGGTTACCCCACCCCAAACAGAAAATGGTCCCAGGTGTCCTGGGAGGGAGTGGGGGAAGGGAAGGCAGCCCATGAGGGATGTGGTAAAGTAGGTCAGTACTGTGGGCAACTGGAGCTTCATGCTTTTGGGGGTCATCAGAGGCTACAGAGACCATCCTTGATAATGAGACTCTTGAGGGACAAGAAAGCTCTTTATCTGTAACTTCTGCCTCTTGTTATTTGAAGGTCATTACTGGGCATCAGTTTCTTAGCACTTCATGCCTCTCTTCTGTCCTGAACCCACCACCTTGGCTAGAGAGAGCAGGAAGCTATGTGTATGGGAACTTTCTGCTGATTACCTCTGGGATGGCCTGAGGGGATCCAGGGAAAGCACCAGTAGCTTCTGGTACACACGGTTTACGTGGTTTTGAGAATTAAGTACAGTTGTAACTCTGTGGGTGTTTGAGTGTATGTGTGTTGGGGGTAGGGAGGATTATTAGCTCTTCTTAGCCTTAAGGTAAAGTATGTATGTGTGTGTGATGGTGGGTATTACCACTGTGATATGCAAGCAGAGATACAGGGTTCTTGTTACATATAGAGTGAAAACTGTTGCGAGCCGGAGGAAGGAGCTACAGAGTCCCAAGTTCTCTGCTTGACTATTTAAGCTCTCACTGAATGTAAGAGGCAAAAAGAAGAGGCATGTTAATTAGACAACACGACTGCCAATAAATCACAAGAGTTATCGCGTATGAGGTTGAATGGTGGGCCATAATCAAGTTTTATTTTCTTTTTATTTCAGCTGTCATTAGCTGTAGAGTGGTGCTCTTCTGTAGAACCTCTTGCTAGTTCCGTGCAGCTATTGAGATATGGCTAGTGTGACTGTACTAGTTTGCTAGGGCTGCTATAACAAAATACCACAGACTGGGTGGCTTACACGACAGAAATTTATTTTCTCTCAGTTCTGAAGGCTATAAATCTGAGATCAGGGTGTTGGTAGGGTTGATTTCATTCCAAGGCCTCTCTCCTTGGCTTGCAAATAGCTGCCCTTTTGGTGTGTGTCCTCATATGGCCTTTTCTTTGTGCACACACATCCCTGGTATATCTCTGTGTGTGTTAATTTCCTCTTCTTATAAGGACACCAGTTAGATGGAATTAAGACCCACCCTAAAGACCTCATTTTAATTTAATTACCTCTTTAAAGATCTCATCTCCAAATATAGTCACATTCTCAGATTTTGAGGGTTACAACTTAAACATATGAACTGGGGAGACATAATTCTGTCCATAGTAGTGACTGGAGAGCTATAATTTCTAACTTTATCTAATTTTAAATAATTTAAATTTGAATAGCTACATGCTGCTAGTGGCTAATATTGGGCAGTACAGCTCTAGAAGGCTTACTTATTAGCTCTTCTACTGTGAATCCAGAAAAGTCTGTAGCAATGGGATTCTTCCTTGACCATCAAGGGGATGGTTCAACTGGAACACCAGACGCACGCTGTATTATGTCCTAGGGAGTTTCCACATTAGACATTTCCATGATTCTTTGATAAACAGTGAAATCCAAGGCTGGAAGAGAGAGAAAAGCAGGTCCTAAGGTTGAAGGTCAAAAGTAGAGCTACTAGCCACAGTCAGGGGCTGAAACCTAGAAACTGAATGGGAGCATAAGAAAATCTGGAATAAAGTGTAGAGGGTCCTGGACACTTGCTATGATTCTGATTATAAGTGGTCTCATCTTATTCTTGACTTGCCACAGTCCTTGACAACAGTCTCTAGGTCATATTCATTCTGTTTAGGGTACATACTGGGTTAATGTACGATTCAGGCATCCTTTCAGGAGGGTTGTTTCTCTCTTTGTGAATCATCTATTCTGATACACCTCTTTTGTCCTGGTAGCCTCTGTGTACTGGGAAGAATTATGTCTTCTCAATGGCAGCCAACAGGAGAGGGTCCTCGGTACGTGTGCTATACTTAGGTCTCCTCTATGGCAAGGGTGGCCTGGGTGGGCTCCTCACATTCAGTGCTTGTGCCTACTGAAGTTTAGTTGGGTCTAGTTGGTCTGCTTTGGCCTCACCATTGCCTCTGGTCCCCTCCATGTGTGGTATCTTCCGGTCTACCAGTTCTCTCACTAATTACTTGTCCACTCCTTTCAAGGCATCTGGTGCTCCTATATTGCCTAATACTTGCACAGGCTCTGAGAGCTAGGGTGCTACCTCAAGTCCCATTGTTCTCAGCAGGGAGTGATTTTGTCCCTTTGATAGAGGACACTGGCAATGTCTGTAGATATTTTTGGTTGTCCCACTGGGGAGGCGGGCATGGATTGCCTGGCATTGTAGGCAGTGGCCAAGAATTCTGTTAAACATCCTATAATGCATAGGATAACCTTCACAACAAAGAAGTATTTGGCCTAAATTGCTGAGGTTGAAAAGTTCCTTCTAGTCCATCTTTTTAATTAATTAATAAATTAAAATTTAAAACAATTTTTTATTGGAGTAGAGTTGATATACAATTTTGTGTTAGTTACAGGTGTACAGCAAAGTGAATCAGTTATACATACACATATATCCACTGTTTTTAAGATTCTTTTCCCATATAGGTCATTACAGAGTATTACTCCATCTTTTTAAATACCTCCTTCAACCATTTCTAAACAATGCTTTGGCAGTAACACTGTATGAAGTTTGCTATCAGTCTTCACTCCCGATTTTTCTCTGGACTTTTGACCCCAAAGGGGAATTCAAGGTCCTTGTGTCTGATCTGTTACTCGCTTTCTCTTTGTCATCTGCGACACTTACTCTCCTCTGTGGCTAATTGATTTGGGTGCCCCAGGCTTAGCTCCATCAAGGGGTGCTTTTACCTATCCACCCTTCCCCTGAAACAATGAAACACATCTATTTAATGGATGGTGAGAGGAATCCACCTAAGGGGAAAAAATTAAATAGTTTAATATTTTCAAAATATCATCCCCATTATGCTATGGCTAATGGAGCTACTGCAGAGTATTGGTGAGCATATGGTACAAGAGTGTGGCAGGCACTGAGAGGTATGGTGTCTGAGTGGGTGTCCTACTCTTTAACCCCAATCACTCATGGTTTGAAGGGCGAGCTCAGTTTTATTCTCAGCACCACTGCCCATGCCTTCTTCTAGGTAGCTTAAATCATGTCCTGACCTTGTTCCTAAGCGCTGCTGGTTTGAGAGAATTAGAGAAGGGAACAAAGGGAGGGGCTTAGGTAGCTCCTCTGTCCTTCTCCATTCCCTTCTCTTACTTTGTGCTCCAAACCCATTCTCTGATCCCCCAGCCTCAACACGCACATGTACAAGGAGGTAGCAACGCTGAGAAATGGTGTTGATAGGTGGATGATCCTGGCTTCCTTGGGGCTCCCTATTGCCACCTTGGCCCCTGTCCCACTGAGGACCGCAGTCAGCTTCAAACTTAGTGCTTCCTGGGCCACACTGGGTACTTTCCTTTGTGATGCAGGAGTGCTGTTGGCCTGCAAGCCTGAGCACATGTCTCCTTTGCTGCTGCCTCTAGGAAACAGAGCCCTAGTGGCTGGGCTTGGCAAAGCACAGAGCATTTGAAATCAGTCTGGGCCAAAAATGCAGGTCTAGTTTTCTTTTTATATATAAAAGCTTTTTAAAAACATCTTTAAATTTGTTCTTCAAGAAGAAATAAACCTTTATTAGACCCTGTGTATTGCTGTAAATTTGACTGACCAGATGTTTGTCAGATTTAATACACGCTGTTTAAAAAGTTGCTTTCTACATCTTGACTGAGGCTCTTTCTGGTGAGGAAGGAGCCAGTTTATAGGAAACAATGAAATAATTTTTTACACCTTACAGATGCTCTAATCCCATTACAGACTGAGGTGTTTAAAATTCTTGGTGTTTCTTGCTTTATTTTTATGGTATGAGTGATTGTGAAGGAGAAAGCCAAGGCAAGAAAATATTCAAATAAGGCGCCCCCCAGGGGATGGTGGAGGCAGGGGTGGAGGGAGGAGTACAAGGAATGTTTGAGGGTTATTTTTTGTATTTGATTTGCTTTCCAGCCATGGCTACTGGCTATAGCTGAAAGGCCACTGCTAGAATTTTGATCAGTGATGCCACGCTCTTGGACCACAATCCAAGATGTTGCTATGCAGAAGAACCGGGGCTAGGTTTTCTCCAATCCTACTAAACAGAATGTGGCTTCCATAATCCCCTAATGTCCTCTCTTGAAAACAGGCCATTAGTGTGTTTCCTAAAAGGGTAGCAGATTCAAATGCCTACAAGGACCAGGCAGATACCCAAAGTGGGCAAAGTGAGCCAGGCAGCTCTCTGCAGCAAACTGGGGGACTCCAAGCCCACCAAAGAAACAGTGAGTCCTCAACTACAGCATCTTGTGCTCTGTGGAACTGTGAGCCCAGTAAAGGGATGTTTATGAGATATTTCCCAATTTTAAGTAAACAAAATTCATCTACAGGGTATACTCTGCCTAAGGACAATAGGTTTGTAAATCTTGTTCTGATAAAATGTGTATAAATAGAAATGCTCCATTTAGAAATAATTAGTCCCCACATTTGAATTGTTAGAACTAGCAAAAGTGTTGTTAAGCTTTGGAAGCTGACACAGGAGTTGTCAGCCTTTTATTTTGCTATGAAAGGGTATTAAGCAGACACAGTTACTATTTACTATCACCAACAGGTTTCATAAAAGAAAGGACATTAATTCCCACCCCCACCCCCCAAAAGAGTAGGAAGGAAACCATCTCAGACTTAATAGCCTTTCAGGTGAATAATTTTATTTCTATGAAAAAAATCATGAAATTATCCATTCTTTTCTAATTTTCTAGTGAACACTTCATCACAGACCAGTGGTGATCTACAGACCATTGCCAAAACTATCCCACCTGTTAATACTACTGTCCCACCTATTCAACTACTTATACCACTAGAGTGTTCTTGGGTTTTATCCAATGACCAATTAGGTCTATAATTATTTAAGTCACATAAAGGAGAAATATGTCTTTTTTATTACAAAATAATACAAAAATAAGAAAATTATGATTGCCCCACTTCTACTTCTGTGAGATGACCGCTGTAAAAATTTTGGTGTGTACCTTTCTTATAATTTTTCTAATTGTATATTTGTTTGGAATCCTACTGTCTGTGTTGTGTCATAGTCTGTGTTTTCACTTCAGTAATACGTTGTGAACATTTACTCACCAATCAGCAACATTTTTTAATGGCTTAGTAGCATTATGTTTTGTGGCACAATTTAATGTTGATGGTTATACATTCATATTATCTCTCACTCTGAACTTTCCATAGAGCACTCGGAATGAATATCTTTATAGCTGTGGAACCTACCTTCTGAATATCTTATTTTGCTTTGTTTTTCTTTTTGTACTTCCCTGGATCTCTAGTCAACTTCTTATACGTAAACACAAGTTCATTTCATCTGTATTCCCAGTCTAAACCATTTGTGAACTGTCCAGGGAATCAACAGTGGAAGATGATTTTGTGGCTGGCTGGGGCTATGTTCCTCATAATGGGTGCTGTTAGATAATCAGTGTGAAGCAACATTGAGCCACTTTGGTAAAACGAATGACAAGTTCTGGTGTCATCAGTGGAAGGGAGAACAATTTAACCATGTCATCTGGCTTCAGCGTTTAGCTTTACAACCACATAGGTGTCAGGCAGCCACGTGAGTATCCATGAGTTCAATACTGAGACAGCTGGAAATTCAAGAACCATACGATTCAACTGTTCTGCTTAGAAAGAGATGAGAAATGCCAAGCTCTCTTAATATCTGGTTGCATCTTCTCGTATTATTTGAACAGATTTAAAAACATTTTAAAATATACCCTTTCCAGAGAGATATAGGCTGTCCTTGCTTTAGATCCAGTTTGCACAGAAATGTTGCAAATCTTCTTTGTGAGTCATTCTTATCCAGGTTATTGGAGGCAATTTCATTAAATGTATCATGGTTTATATCACCATTCAGAATCTGCTTACCACTTGGTTCACCTTTACAATTTAGTTCCTCCTTAGAAAAAAATGTACTTTTCTGGAGATTTGGGCATATCTGATTTTCATGTTCTTGTATTTCATGGCATACTCTGCCTACTGCACTTTGAACTAACTTCTCTGAATGGGAGATGAGAGAAAAGAACTTGTACATTTGAAAGAAGTTTAATTTTGCTGCCTATGAATCAGAGCCAAGTGTGAGAGGACTTCTTGGTTCATAAAGTCAAGCTCAATTTTAGGAAAATGGTGTTGGTGTCCCAAATAGCTTGAAATTGAATTATGATAGTTGGAACTTTTTTATTCACTCTACATTTTTCATAAGTCCAATGAACAGTGCTCCAAGGCACTGTCAGCCAACTGAATATGACATCATCATCCTTGGTTTCTTTGAATCATTATCTTTGAGCAGAATGTGAATGCTACTTGTTTATGGTCTGTTGTTAAATTAGCATGTAAGTTCCATGAGGGCAGGGATCTCATTCATTTGTTAACAGCTATAGGCTCAGTATCTATTTGAGCCCTAAGCATATGGGAAGTGTTTACTAGCTATTGAATGAGTAAATAAATGGATGAACCATCAAAATTGGGTAACTCACTAGTGACATTATTCAAGGCCAGCTAGTAGTAAATTCTCTTGGCCCATGCACATTTTCCAGAATCAAGGTTTTGTTCTCTTAGAGATTGGGTCTATGGCAGGAGAACCAAAGAGTGTCTCCTTGCATGCATCTTCAGGACCACTGAGAAAATATAGCCCTACTAACACACAGAGATAACCCCTCTTTATATTTCTGTGTGTGTAGTCTCCTACAGTTTTTTTCAATGCATAGGTATAGTCTTATAGACATCACAAAATTGTACAAATATAACTAGTGTATTTTCCTATGTCATAAGATGCTACTTTAAAAGCATGATTTTAAACAGCTCTATGACATTTTATCATGTGAATGGACCAAATTTTATGTCACCATTATGTCTAACCACCAAAATGGACATTTAGATTATATATTATTTTTCTCTCTTTTAAATAATATTGTGATTAAAATCGTCATACCTAACTTCTGTACATAATATTCCGATGTTTAGGATTAATTCCCAAACACTGAAATTTGTGGTTAAAGAGTATGAATATTTTTAAAAGTGTAATAAATATGGCCAGATGGTTACACAGAGAGGTTGTACCAGGTTGCGCCCATGTAACCCATATCTGAACTTCTTTTTCACACTAGCATTTGTCATTAAAAATGAAACAAACAGGGACTTCCCTGGCTGTCCAGTGGTTAAGACTTCACCTTCCAATGCAGGGGGTGCAGGTTCGATCCCTGGTTGGGGAGCTAAGATCCCACATGCCTTGTGGCCAAAGACCAAAACATAAAACAGAAGCAATATTGTAACAAATTCAATAAAGACTTAAAAAAATAAATAAATAAATAAAATTTTAAAAAAGAAACAAAACTTTGTCTATGTGTTAATAGAAAATATTATCTTACTTTCTACTTCATTGATTGTTAGCATTTCTTGGTCCATTATATTTTTCTTTGTGAATCTTATTTTAATGTTCTTGCCCATTATTCTATGGGTTATTCATCCATTTCCCAGATATTTATTACACAACTACTATGTACCAGGCACCGTTCTAGTCATTGGGGAAACAACAGTGAAAGAAACAGCAAATGTCTATTGTTGTAAAAATTAAATGAAGTCATGTCTGTAACACCCTTAATACAGTAGGTTCTGCCTCATGCAAGACTGTAGTAGGTCATCATCCAGTCATTCTTGGTGTAGTTGTATGTGTCTCTGTGCCAGGAACATTAGCTACTCTTTTGGGAGCAGGGTGTTTCTGGAATTTTTCTACGTTGAGTTGGCTAGCAATGACTTAGGTGTTCATGGACATGACCGTGAACCTCAAATAAATATACTTCTCTAAAGCCAAACTAAATGTAACCAGATGCACAAAATGCCAGTGGCCACCTGAGTGCCACCTGATGTGAGAGGAAGTGTAAAAAAATCAACGTGAAAAGAGACAGTAGCCTTAACTGACTACCTAGCATATCTTATAAGAGTTTGCAAGTTTTGCAAACCGTACGCATCTTTGCCATGGTCTCTCCCAGGGTCTCATGGTTAATCTTCCTCTGGGTGGGATAGATACCAGGGCTTGAATAGCATCACTTAGACCCCATGTTCCGATGGGAGTCTCGAAATACAATTTAGAAGTGAAAGTTCAAAATCACCAAGATTCTCGTTTCTCCTTCTTGCTACACAGAAATTTTGAATCTGGTGAGCACTGCCATGTTGCATCACAGTTGAGTATATGGTGTTAAGGGTGACAAAGAATCAGGCAGCTGCAGTCAGTATTACAGGTTTTATAGGACTAATCCCATTTCTTGCCCTGATTTCAATGTGTTTTCTATATGATCTGATAGAGGAGGACTGGGTTTTGTTTTCAAAATGATTCAGTTCACGTCCAGCCCCAGAAGGCTAGTGTCCAAATGGATCGCAGGTCTGCCTCTTTCAGCTGGACCTCAGTCCCTCTCAACTTCTCTGTTTGCAAATGCTCCTGCCAAATAGGAGCTCTGAGAAAGGGAGGGGCCTGTGTGCTTTTAAGGGTCTGTTCTTGTAGTTGTAGGGTGGAGAGGTTGCGGCTATAGGGGGTGGAGAAAGGATACTCAGTTAGGTGTTGGATTTGTATCAGAATAAGTGTGTCCTTTCAAGAAAGCACCACTTGGAACAAAACGTCACCACATCCTCACCTTTTACCAAGAGCAAACTGGCCACTTTGCGTTCTGCAGTTTGATGGCTGTTGAGCTACTTAGGTCTGAGCCAGAGGCTGGCGGGCTGTATGCAAAGTGCTGTGTAATTGTGCAGTTTTCTGTGGTCCATCTTTGGAAAAACGTCTCATAAAAATCTTAAGTGGCTATCACTTTTCATGGCTAATGAACTGAGGATCTGGGAACGAGATCTAGAGCCAGTTCTTGGGTTAAATCTTGCGAGCCTCCAACAAGGCTGTGTTTAGGAATCTGGGGGACAGGAGAGCCCGTACCCTCAGATGAAGGAAGATAAGCTCTGACCTTCCTCGCCAAGCCTGGAGACCTGCTTGAAGAGGGTACCAATGACCAATCAAGGCGGATCATGAATATCAAAAGGCTTGTTTGAGCATCAGTAACATATTGAGTGTAGTTTCCCCCTCTGTTTATTTTCCATGTGATTTCTAAGAGACTCTTTCTCATTTTAAAAGATATTTCAAGTAAGAAGTATTTCCATTCACATGCTGATGAGTAACCAAATGGTGGAGGCCTCCAGCGAACAGCGAGGGAGGGCTGCGGGGTGGGGTGGAGGTTGGGGGCGGTCAGGAAACTTCTGGCACAAAGGAACAAAGTAGAGTGGGAACTGGTGGTCACTGGTTAAGGCCAGTGGTCTATTGAGAAGGGAACTTTAAGGCGGATTCCATTCCGTGATGCACACAAGTAGATAACCAAATAAACAAATGAATCCGTGTCTGCTTTCCCTTTATTCCACACTAAAGACAATGCCTGCACGTGTTTTAGGCCCCCTGAGGAGGATGACAGGGAGCTGGAACGCAGGTATAACTGCATTAAAAATATTTCAAATAGGTCCCAACTTGATTTCCTTGTCTTTCATCTGGTTTTCTTTCTGGTATTGCAAATTTCCTTTCCCTCCTTTTATTTTTCTGCCAGTCTATGTTGCTTGCACTCATTTCCAGCGAAGGACATGAACATTCTTTTGTATGGCAAGGTGAAACTAATTTTATTTTCATCACTTCCCTCCCCTCCCCCCACCCTGAGCTTGTGATGGATTTACTTGAAAAAAAAAAATAATGATGGAGCTTCACAAACTGGCCTGACAGTTGTGATGTGGAGAGCAAGCCAGCTGAGTAGGGACAGTGAGGCATCTCTGTACCTATTATGGCAAAAATCGATAATGCTTTCTGTAAATTGCTCCTCCCAAAGGAGCCGAACAAATGCAGCAGACAGGGGAAGCCATCATTCTGTGTGAAGGCTCCGCACACTTGGACCAGCGCAATTATGAACAGGAGGGCGGTTTGGTCTGTGTGTGTTTGTGTGTGTGTGTGTTCAGAGTAAGACTTCTGGGGGAGGGGGGAACTTATTCATCGTAAAAATTTAACTGTCTGCTTCTTCTCTCGGGAAGGTGCATCCTTCTATCTGCCCTTCCAGTGTGGGAAACCCCGTAGTCGAGTTACCCCAGTAAACCCTTTGGAAGTTGCAATGGATGGATTAAAGAGAATAGCCAGCCTATTTAATTGTTGATTTCCTGGCTGAGGACTTATTGTTCTGATGCTTTTCTGGAAACTCTCTTGTAAGGACTTTGGGAATTCCATACTGGATCTATGACTATAAACAATCTTGTATGTGTGGGCTGTTTTGAAATTTTCTTCACTTTACAAATCTCTCATCTTAGTGATCTTTGAAAAGATAATGTATTACAAGTTCCTTTAGGGACTGTTTTTTTTCTATAATATTATGACTCCTGCCCATCCCACCCCACTCTACTCCTGAACTGCAGAAGGAAATGGGAGTCATTTCCATAATGATGATTCTTGCAGGCCACTGCTATATTAACCTTATTTCCTAGCAGGAGGACCCTAAAATTAATTAGACATGTCATGAGACAGTTGCTATTAAAAATAACAAAAGATGTCAATAAAATAATTTTTCAGTTGATGGGTCGGGGAAGTGGTGTACCTAGAATGCAAAGATTGTTGTTAAAATAACTAACATTGGGCTTCCCTGGTGGCGCGGTGGTTGAGAGTCCGCCTGCCGATGCAGGGGACACGGGTTCGTGACCCGGTCTGGGAAGATCCCACATGCCGCGAAGCGGCTGGGCCCGTGAGCCAAGGCCGCTGAGCCTGCGCGTCCGGAGCCTGTGCTCCACAATGGGAGAGGCCACAACAGTGAGAGGCCCGCGTACAGCAAAAAAAAAAATAAATAAATAAAATAACATCGAGAGGAAATGTGCTCTGTTGGAAAGACCACTGAATTCAGAGCTCAGAAGTCTTAGGTTTAAAGAACAGCTTTGCTACTTACTAACTTGACCCATAATGCATTTCAGTCCTGGTGTCTTCATCTATGAAATGAGGAAGGTGATGCCTCCTTATGCTCTGTCACAGGTTGTGAGAAAGTTGTATGAAAATCCATTGCCAAAATTAAAGTCATGAAGATGTACATTATTATTAGCTTAAAGAAGATAAGCAAGCTTAGGCCTGGGTGTACTTGAATGAAAAGGCCAAGTGGGTCTGTCCATGGTTATATGTACCAGCATGCTTGATCTCGTTTGGTCTTGGATCCTATTTATTAAAGTCAGTTTCCTATACAACATGAGACTCTAGGAAACCTAGGTTTCAGCCCATGTTGGAACTGACAACGTATATGAGGGGAAAATAAAAGTTGGAGATACAAGTAGTTGGAATTTTATCTGACAAATGATCTGACAAGACCACATTTCCCATGTCATCCAGTTTAAGACAAGCAGGTATTATAGATTGGGGGTTGACACTCCTTAAATAAGAGGTGTTTGCAATTTTGTTGGGGAGAGAAGCAGCCGAGAAACAGAAGGCACTATTTGAAGGCAATGATAGGTTCTGAGAGAGAGAAGGGGACCTGGATTTTATCTGAGGGGATAAGACTGGCAGAGTTTTCGATGGTTTTGTTGTTTTGTTTACGTTAGTGGTAAGAGGGCTAACGGGTTGGGGTATGAGAGGAGCCCATGGGAGTCCGCAAGTAAGAAAGTAAAAAGCAGGAAAGGGCAGATGGTGAGACAAGAAAAAAGGAGACTACAGAAGTACTAAAGGTTTAGAAATAGGGGAAGTAGACACATTGGAAACATCCAAAATAATCACAATCATCATGACCCAAGGAAATAACCCTATAATGGTTGAAAACGTATTCCTGTTGATGGAGCAGTTGGGAATAGAAGGTTAACATGTGTGTTGACATGAGTTAGGCAGACATCTCCACATGATAAAACGTTTGAATGCACAGGCAGAAGATGAGTCAGAAGGTGGGGTCATCCAGTGGGTACTTGGATGGATGGACACTTGGGGACATGATATGAGAAAAAGAGTCACAAACACCCTGGGGAGAAGTAAAGCTAATGAAATCCTACCGGGTTGGTAAAACTCAAGATCTAGCCCATACCTAGGACATGAGCTGAGAGTTAGGTGCCACCTGACCCATCACAGCTTAGACAGGAAGGTGTATCCTTTCAAAGGAAATGTTGTCTGATATCTGCCCCCTGCTGGAAGCAGCTGCCTTGACTCCCAAAATTGAGGGGGAGAGAGCAGAAAAAGAATTTCTGACCTATTAAAGTCAATAATCCCAGGATCCTAATGGATCCAAGTGCATCTGAATAGTATATTAAAATTACCCAAATTGTCTTT
The DNA here is from genome assembly GCF_000442215.2 of Lipotes vexillifer. Classification (NCBI taxonomy): domain Eukaryota; kingdom Metazoa; phylum Chordata; class Mammalia; order Artiodactyla; family Lipotidae; genus Lipotes; species Lipotes vexillifer. Next base: position 4,854,039 of record NW_006789896.1, on the reverse strand, counting down.
TAAAACCTACTGATGTGGGTCACCCAGGCAGCATGCTCCCAGCTGTTAATAATTAATACTGAGCATCCTGGGGAGGAATCACTGTGGATAATTGTAACTGGTAAGCATGAGTCTGGCAGCCCAGTGGGCTGTGGGTCGGAAAAGGGCAGCGAGGAAGGAATCATACATCAAGCTGGTGCCAGAGGTCAGGTATCGGTGGTCTGCTTCCTTTGGTTGAACTTATTCTTCTGATGGGAAAGCCTTCTAAACAAGGCTGTGAATTGGTTTTCGTGCTCGCATTGACAGATTGGGAAAGCAGTTTGTTCTACCAAATTTAACAATGATATATCATTATCACAACTTTGGGGGAAATCTATAAAATCAATAAGTTTGTAGCCTGAACAGGATTTGTATCGCTTGCTTGCTGTGCTGGGTGTCAAAGCGTGAGCATATGGATTGAGTCACAGCCTGAGATCAATGGAATTTGTGGACAGTGAGCTCAATAACAAGCCCTTCTGAAAAGAAATAGATGTAAAAAGCAAATTTACTAGAGTATATAAAAAAAAAAAAAAAAACTAATATTTTTTTCCGCGCCTGGCTGTAAAGTGCTGTTTGGCTGCCTTTGGCTGCGGGTACTTTGAAAGCTGTCTAGGCTATGTGCTTGCAATGCTGAATGCTCCTGCGCTAGCTTCATGCATTGCATGTACAGTTGGGTGCTTCTATTTACAGGGTTTGTACCAGGAAACTCGCCAAGAATAAGAGGAGGGGGAAAAATAGCCCTTTATATTGTAAACTGAATAAAGAATAAAAACAGTCAGTGTGTCTGCTGGGGAAAGACCACGGTAGCTTTATTTACTTTGTGCTGGTAGGGCTTGCTAATGGAGAAAAATAAAAAGGCATAATTAAATAGTTTAATGAATTCGCAGCTCTTTTGTTTGAGTGGGAGGGGAATGCATGTTCCAGAGAGGCCTCACAAAGAGCTTGGCTGGCAGTGAGTTAAAAGTAGGAAATCAGTTCTTTGAAGGCATTTTTATACTTCATTATCCCAGCATGTAAAATGACTTGTACTAAACGATTGAGGATTTTATTTTTCACTCTCTCTCTTTCTCTCCTTTTTCCTAAACAAAAGAGAACATGGGGTGTCTGGTGTCTCATTCCCCTCCGGGTCCTGGAGCGGGGAGATCAGCCAGGCTGATCACCAGGCTGGTGGGCCAGTCCCTGCCCAGGAGCGGAGTCGAGGGCTCTGAACCACCATGGAGCCCAGGGAGCAGCCAGCCAGCTGTGCACGTCCGCTGTGCAGGAGTCCCGCAAGCTGGCATCAGTGGCCCCTAATCTCCCTTTCGTGGGGGAAAGCTCCTGCCTATTGATGGGCTGTGAATGGGGGGGTGTCCTTTGTGTTGTGTTTTTTCTTAGCAGCCAAGACCACTTCTTCCCTCTTAGGTTGAAAACAAAGGGAAAAAACTCCTGGGGAGATGAAGTAAAGTTTGGGGAACACCGACTCTGATTCTCAGCCCTGACCTGGTTTCCTTCTCTTCCATGAGAAGGATGTGATCGGGAGGGCAGGGCCTTTGGGGAAGCCAGCTAGCCACCAGCATCCCGCTGTTCCCAACTGGCCACCAGATTCTCACGCTCAAATTGGGCAGCTGGGCAGGGCATGTGCTACCTACCCAGGCAGGTAGAAGATGGGGCCCGAGAAAGTTAATTTCAGACTCTGCAACTTGGGCAGGGGGTGGTGGAGGGCAGGAGATGTCAGGGCTCTGGGTTTGAGGTGAGACTCTTCCTGATGACCCACAGAAGAGAAGGCCAAAAGGACGGTAGCCTTTGATGCCTGAGGGAGTAGGGCAGCTCGGACTTTAAACCACGAGGCATGGTGTGGTAGCTGAGGAGCCACCATGAGTGGTACCTCACAGGGTGAGCCCTGGGTTTTCTAGAACCAGTTCTGACTGCTCTTCATCTGCCATGGCGCTTGTGTATAAAGAGAGTACGCAGAATGTTTTTTTCAATAACTCTAGTATTTTAAGTGTTTGGCAGGTTCCTGCCTTCCCTCTGCTCCCCTCCACTCCCTTTCCGGCTGTTTGAGCACAGGGTCTCCCAGAGGGTGTGGCCAAGGCCAGGTCTGCAGGGGATGCCCTGCCACGTGGCAGCTGCCTGAGCGCCCCTTCTATAGATTTGTTGTTATTTCTTCCTTCCAGCCGAAGTGAGGGGTCTCTCCCGAGCCTTCTGTGGCAGCACTTCTAAGGCAGTGGAAAAACAGCCTGCCTGAGGTGGCTCTAGGTGACACACCTCATCCGTCTTTGGAGGAGAAAGGCCCGCTTGGGTCTGAAAATAATTACGACTCCTTTCCGTCAGCCTTTTATTTTCTCCCTCCCTCTTTCTCTCGCTCTCTCTGCTGGACTCCCGTGTTAGTCTTGCTTCCACATCCAGGGCCCAGTCTTTTCCCAGCCCAGCAGTGTGCCCCCGAAAGCCCCTCAGCAGTGTATTTCCGCACCCCCCACTTCAGCAGGCCGGTTCCTGGTGGCCTTTCTGCTCTGTCACCTTCAACACGTGAGTCAGCTGCCAGCATCAGGGAATTTCCATTCAGTGCTTTGCAGGTTCGGAGATTTGCGTTTACAAAGCCTCTCTATGCCTTTAAAGGGCTCACATTTGCTTATACACAACACTTGCTGTTTGTTTCTTGTTAAATTTTACCTCATAAACAAATATTACTATGTGAACCTCAGCCAATAATTGTTAAATCCTGTCTTTTTTTTTTTTTAATACCTATAATGCATCGACTGTAAACCTAAGATTTAAACTTTATACGATGGCTTTCCTTCCCCCACCTCTCTGGAGAACTGGAGGTTTGCCTGGGTGGGGTGTTTGAAGTCATTGGACCCATCTTCATAAGAAATACCAGATAGAGGGTGGATCTGTGGGGTTGAATACAGTTGAACACTCTGGTTAAACAAACCAACCCCAAATGGACAAGCTCTGGGTTCTCTTGCCTTTTTTGATTCGAGTACTGAGGAGCCTGACAGAAATTATTTTCACAATTAGCCTTAACTTTTGGATTACAACATTTCTTTCAGTATAATGACCAGGCTGTGTGGTAATTGATAGCCAGTCCCCGGCCTTGCTGAGTAGCAGGGAAATGCTGTGAAAGTGACTGTTAATATTGATCAATGAGGGCTAGAGAGAGTTGCAGACCCTCAGCACTGCCACTTAAAGTGGGCAGGAAACCCAAATTGACCAGTAATAAAGTGTTTGAGGTTGTACGAGGTGGCTCCTGGGGAAACTGCTGCTCCGAGAGGCAGGCTGGAGGAAAGAAGCTGTCAATTACTCTTGTTTGATGCCTGGTTACTGAGCAGGACAGAGCGGGCTGGGGCCTGGGGCTGCCAGAGGATGAGAGGCAGACCCAGCCTGGATCTCTCTGGAAAGCCACAGAGAGGCTGGGTAGGAAGGGAGACACAGGGGCTCTCTTTACATTCCTTATGGGTCCAGAGGCCTGCAACTCACTGCTATCTTTTCCCATGTTTCTTTCATTTTAGGGCAGGAAGTAAAATCTGAACTGTTGGCAATCTTTCCCCTACTTCTGTGCTGGACACTAGTGGTGAATGGGGTTTTGGTTTTGGTAATTATTGCAGTTTTATGGGTAAAAGACCAGAAATCTAAAAAGATAGATCTGGGAATGAAAATCAGCTTCTGTTATGGACTTTGAGCTTAAGTCTCATTTAAGGTGATCACATTGTCATTACTGTTTTATAGATAATTAATAATAATAATAGCAGTGTGCACGATGGTCCTCTGAGTTCAGTGCTTAATGTATTAACTCATTCAATCCTAAAAACAACCCCATGGAGGGAGGTGCTACTGTTTTACCAAGGGAATAGTATACGACAGCAGTTTTGATAGGAATTCCACTACTTAGAAGAGATGAATTAGAACATTCTTGGGACGAGACCGTGAGCCAGATGAACAAATGACCCAGTAATTGTTCCTGGAGTGACACATTTCCTTTAATTAACCTGTGATATGCAGCATCATCTGGGGTTTGTGTTGTTAACCTTCCAATTCAATGGGGTTTTGTTGCTTTCAGTCAGCTGCATGTACTTAGTTGAGAGGTGAGTGATTTAGTTAAAGCTAAAATTGAGTAATCAACCAAAAGTAGATGATTGTAATCAATTTAGTTAGATAGAAAGGTCAAAAAGTATTGATAAAATGGAAACTGCAGTTACTCGTACAGTCCTTCTACTTTTTCTGTGTCTGACTCAACGCCACTCAAGAGTCCTTTGTTAAGTTACGAATCTCATGTAAAACCATTTGGGAACTCTTCCAGTACAAGTAAATACTTTAAAAAAAATTATGAAATATTTCACGTGTACAGATAAAAGTATAGAGACTAAGCTATTTCAACCACCCAGCTTTGTCAGATCTGAACATTTTGCCACATTTGTTTCAGACCACTTTTTCCAACCTACAAAACGTTTTGAGTCCATTTGAAGCCTTTTGTGGGTGCCACTCCTTGATCTCATTTCTCTCTTTTGCCCTTCCGTGCCCCCAAGAATTAACCACTCTCCTGAATTTGGTATTTTCTTTTTTTTGCTCATATGGGTGCCACCAAAAATGGCACACAGTTTTGTTTACTTGATTTTAAACTTTACATCAATGTTATCAAACTGTATATGTCTGTTTGCAGCTTGCTTTTTTTTCACTCATTAAATTTTTAAGATGTCTTCAGGTTGATATGTTTAGCACTTTAACTACTATAGAATATTCCAAAGGCTTCTTTCTAAGTCAATTCACTGTCATCTCTCCAGAGTGTGGGCAGACATGTTTCCACCGGCTCTGAGCAAAGGGGTCACTCTGGATAGAATAGTTATAGCTCAAATCATGAGGAAAAGACAAATACCAAGACAGTTGGGCAGAAAAGGGTTTTTAAAAAATCAGCTTGACAGCTTCAAATAAGTTGAATTAAATTTTTTTTAAAAAATCTAGTTAATTCAGTACACGGTGAATTGTATAATAAAGTACATTGGTTGCTGAATTAGGTTTTTAACCCCCAGTTCAGTCTTATCCAGCTTATTTGGATTGGAATGGACACAACATATTAATTCAACAAATTTTAAACTCCTACTATGTGCAATGTACTGTGCTAGGTGCCCAGGGGCAAAAGAAATTAGTAAAGTGAGAATAGCAGAAGACAAGTAACTAAAACAGTCAGAATGAGCACCATAAAGGTGGTGTGACAAGGCTTGTATTCTGGGGCCAGCAAGCAGTTTAGTTTTTCAGATCTTCTAGGTTATGAAGGAGAATGGGTGGAGTAGGGCTGCAATGGGACACTAGACTAAACTACAGGGGGACTTTTGTACTCTTTAAAGGTCTTTCCTTTGTAGCTATGGTAGTGCTCTTTAAGGCATGCAGGAAAGATTACTACAAAAGTGATTTCTAGGTGCCTTGGAACCAGAAGAGACTGGAATCTGTGAGTCCACTTAGAAGGCATTTGGAAGAGTCTCCGTGAGGTATGACTTGGGTCTGGACCATTATACTGTCAAAGGAAACATGACAAGCAGTTGAGAAGAACCTTTTTTGGGGGCTGAATGTATAGGACAGCTGGTTGGATATGGGTTCAAGAAAGAGTTGAAACTTGAAGGTCCAAGGAAGGATTCCTAGGGGAAGAACAGTTCCTCAACAAAAACAGGGACAGCAGGATGGTTCATGATTTGTGGAATGGGGAGAGGAAAGTGAACGGAATTGTTTAGGACACACTCAGTTTTAGATCACAAGGCAGGACAGCTCAGTGAAGGGTGTGGTCCAGTGTCCATCTGGTAGCATCTGCTTTGTCTGCCCTCTGGGGTCCACTTTGCTGCCCCCAGACTGGAAGTATGAGGGATATGAATCCCCACTAAGTGCATCCTTCAACCAATGACTGAGGGCAATTTGTGCGATGGTGGGTTAGATTTGGCTCATACTGGCTTGCAAGACCTGATGGCTAAATTTTCTGGAATTTTGTGAGTCAGTTGTTAAACAAACATAGCTGTTATTAAAAATTAAATTACATACACTTACAATTAAGTAAATTATATCAAAAGTATAGGTAATCAACCATCACTTCCTAATTATTTTACCGCATTTTACAATTCCCCCGCTCTTGTCTTTTGTATCTAGAAGTCGGCAGTGCTATGTATATATAGCAGTGGCTGCTGTGCTTCTTTTCCCAGCTCCATGTTCAATGATACTATGTTGGTAGCTAGAAATCAACCATGATGGGAGAATTTACACCATGGAAACTGGCAAATGTTGCAAATCAGGGATCAGTCAACCCCACTCTCACTCCTGCTGGAGAACTTGTTGTTAAAGATTTTCCAGCACATTACTGAGATGGTAAAAAATTACTCAAGCTCCTTTACCCTTCAGATGGGACAGCTCTGAGGTACAGATCTACACGGGCTGAGTTCCCCAGCAGGATTCAAGTCCAGTTTCTCATTGGTAACTTGCTTGATGACATATCATTTTTGGCTGCTTTGCCCTCTCTGTCTCACCATTCCACTTCCTTCCCAATAATTCTTGGATCACTTTTAAAGTAAACTATTTAAAAGGAAATCCTTGTTTCAAGGTATGCTTCTGGGACAACCAAAACCAAGGCAAATGACAAGAATGGTTCCTCTTTCTGATGAGGGTAAATGACAAGGTAGGTCAACAGTTGCCTGTGACCTAGTGGGCGGCAGCACCCTGGCACGTGGAGGACATGCTCTGTGGATGACCCACTGGGGATTAGCACCAACAGGGTTTGTTTTTCTTTGTGACTGCTAGTAGGAGACACATTTGCTTGTGCTCACTTCACATTTTATAGATATTTATCACTTTGTGGCATGATCTTAATCCCACTGAGTACTTTTTTTTTTTTTTTTTTTTTGCGGTACGCGGGGCTCTCACTGTTGCGGCCTCTCCCGTTGCGGAGCACAGGCTCCGGACGCGCAGGCTCAGCATCCATGGCTCCTGGGCCCAGCCGCTCCGCGGCATGTGGGATCTTCCCGGACCAGGGCACGAACCCGCGTCCCCTGCATCAGCAGGCAGACTCGTAACCACTGCGCCACCAGGGAAGCCCCCACTGAGTACTTTTAAACATAGGAGGAAGTGATCAGAATTAGCCAGTGAAGATAGAATTGGCTTGTTTGGTAGGGCCACCTAATGTTCAGTTTTCATCTTGCTTTTTATTTTCCTACTCTTGACTCACTCACTCTGCCTTCTTTCAACTGGGGTCCTTTGAAAACTTACCACAGTGAAGCAGAAAATTTTTAGTGCATCTTAAACCTGAAGGTTGCCTTTCGGTGCTTTCCTGTCCATCTGCCTGTGTGTCCACCTTAATGTACTTTTGTTTAGTTATTGGAATGTCAGTCCACTCCAATGTCTGCCCTGAACCTCTTAGGACTCTTAAATCTTTTGTCCTCGTGAAATGATGCAGGTAGCTGCAGTCCACCAATCTTTGTACATTTCTTTATTACTAGTTCGTTATGGATACGGTTTCATGGCTCTCTCTGCTACTGCTATTGGAAATTATAGACCTTCTTTCTATAAGCTTCCGCCTTCCCCGCCCACATCAGTTTTTCTGCTTTCTCCTGCATTCTAGATTTCAATTCCTATTTGAACCCACAGAACCTAGTTTTAATCTTATTGGCTAATTAATATATATCTTTAAAAAAAAAGACTCTTTTTCTTCCTTAGGTGGGTTGTTACTTTTAATGATTACTTTAATGGTAGTCGAGGATGTCCCTGCCTAGGGAGGCCCTTTCTTTCTGTCCATAATGAGGCATAAGTCATTGCAATGTCCTGAGATTTATGGAGGGATGGGGGTGGGAGGAAGCACCTTTTCAATTTATTACATCTTAAATGAACTCCCAAAGCAAGAACAGAACAAAACAAAAGGGCAGTAAAGCCCTGTGTACTGTTTAGTCTGACGTTTACTGAGCTGTATAGAGGTTTGCTGACTAGTCTGGAATTGGTAGGCAAGATTTAACATTTCATCTGAGTCGTTCTTTTGTATTCTGTTTACCCTTAGCTCTTTTTTGTTTTGTTTTTTTGTTTTTGTTTTTTTTTTTGCGGTACACGGGGCTCTCACTGTTGTGGCCTCTCCCGTTGCGGAGCACAGGCTCCGGACGCGCAGGCTCAGCAGCCATGGCTCACGGGCCCAGCCACTCCGTGGCATGTGGGATCTTCCTGGACCGGGGCACGAACCCGTGTCCCCTGCATCGGCAGGCAGACTCTCAACCACTGCGCCACCAGGGAAGCCCTACCCTTAGTTCTTTATCCTTCCGCACCATCACCAGCATCACTACCTCCACCTCCTCTACCAAGTAATCCAGACATTGCCTCACATAATTCTATCTGTATCATTAGATAGTTACGATGGTTCATTTCATCATATCTTGAATTTTTTTAGGGGGAGAAACAAAGTGAAGGAGGGACCTCTTTATTTCATACAGGTAGACACAGAGGACTAAGCACTTAGATATATGACCTCAAGGACATTTGTAATTTAATAAAACCCTTCATCTTGCCTCTTTTTTGTGTGAAAAGGTAGTAGATCATGTGATTCAGTTTTCCACTAAAATGCCACTTAATTTCATCCATGGGATCTGCGCCGTGAATTCTGTGCTGTCCCATCTTTTCAGGTCACATCATAGAAAGAATCTCCCACCAATACAATTGACTTTTCACAAGTGCGTTGTGCAGGGGCCAGTACCTGCACAGGTGGGAAGGTTGTGATTTCTTGGGCATCAACTGAATGCAGTTTATGTTCCTACTATTAGAGGTTAAAGAGCAGGTCAATTTTGAGGGGGGTTCAGTACACCTACTGTTACCTGTTCTTTTCTATTGGTTTACCTTTTTGTGAATTCTAGGAGAGGGAAAACCCCACCATTCAGCACAGTTTCGAAATATTGCTGGGGAGGCCAAGTTGTTTTTTGTATGTATCCCATCCAGGCTCTGTGATGCTGCCAACAAAGTGTCCCCCAGAAGCCCTTTCTCTGTGCTTCGTCCTAGCATCCTGCTTCAGGACACTTTTACTTGGCCACTTCGGTTCATCCTCCTTTCTCATTTTTTGCAGCCCTTCCCCACCCAAATCCTCCTACTGAGACTGTGGTAAGAGGGGGCAATTTTTATTACCCCAACACTAAAGCAGACTCGGAACTTAAAGACATTGTTGCTCATGGCCACAATGCTCTCTCTGCTTCCTTGACTTTGGAAGTGAGGCATTTCATTTCTGAAAATGGTTTGAAGACTATATAAATGTGTTTCACACAATACAAAACACCAGCTGTATATAGATTGTAATTTTTGTTTTTATGAAAAACACTTTGCTTCTTTCTTCTTGCTTCTCTTGATAGGTGCAGTGATAGAAAGCGCCCATATACCTAAGACTTCCTTTTTTTTCTAGACTCAAACTTCAGAGTATTTTCAATATCTGCAACATTATCTTTTGAATAATAATTACCTCTTATATTAAATTATAAGACAGCAGGATTCAGGATTAGATCTCCCCATATTATTCTAGTGAAGGAAATTATGACAGGGGTCATTTTTTAGAATTATGTAGCAGGGTAAAAGGTCCTAGGCAGCATTAGAAGGCAAAGGCATTTATAATTAAATTGTAATTTAGGCCAGTGATTTATCGTTTTCTCAATGAAAAATTTGGTGCTGCCGAGAGATTCTAAGAGAAACTTTAGTGAGATACAACTTAATGAAATAATAAGAAGAAAAATTATTCTGGAATAGATTGTATTACAGTGGCGGAACAATTGCAGCCTGCCTTCTGTGGGTATTTTCATTATCAATCCTATTTTTCAAGGATTTCTAATTTAACTATCATTTTCTTTTCAGGATAAAACATGGCCTGGGAATTTTGAATTTTATATCCAGACAATTTTTGAAGACTTTGAAAATATAATTAAAAATCTTTGTTTCTGATTTTCAAGTTCACAATTACATTTGGAAACATTTGCCAGTTTGCTTAAAAGTTATTCAAATTAATGAAGTAACAACGTTTTTCAAAACCCTGATTTACTTACTTTGGACTAATAGGTGATTTTCTTTTGTTCCTTTATCGTGGAGGCTTATGTCCACAAAGGTGGTACTCCAGTATTTGTGTGTCATTTTTCTTTCTATCTACAATTCTGCATCTCCCGTGGGTGAGATAGGAGATCTGATCTATGGGACAGATACACACAAACCAAAAGGGAGGCTGCAGAATATGAATCATTCTTCTATTGTAAAATGAAAAAGTGAGGGCAGGTTTAAAAGTAAAAGAGTAGAGTCCTTTGCTAGAAAAGACTTTCACAAGCAGTATGAAGTCGGTGATTTTTACAAAACTAGTTGTGATGGAAGGTTTGGCTCACGAGAAAGCCAATTCAATTAGTGTTTTGAGCTGGGAGATTAAACAGTTGAAGTATGAAAAGAAATAAAAGTACATCTTGCATTTGTTGTGTGATACTTGAATTTATTACAATTCAAATTGTCCACTTATTGCTATATTTTAATTGTCTCCATAGAACCTTGATTGCTTTAATGATTTCGGTGATGGTTCTGTAAAAATAATCATGCTAATAAACTTTTAACGGCATGTGTTTTAAGTAATTGGTTGAAAATGGTCTAAATATCTGTTTATCCAATAGTCTGTAATAGCTTCTTCACTGAACACGCCTAATCTACTTGGTAAATAATCTGTGTTTCAAAAAATGCACTGTGTATTTACCTAATAGACTTCAGGTGTATTAAGAAAAGAATGTATATTCTACATATTCTTTAGATATCTTATTTAACAGCAGAAATCGTTGCCATTCATTGATTAAAGACTGTGCACTGGAGGAATTACCTAAAGACATGGTTATATGAAAGATCATAATGCCTTGCAAGAACCTACTTGTCTCTGATCACATAAGTATTGTCTTTTTTACTTCTTAAACATATATGGCAGGCTTTGAGATGAAACTTTTAGGGAGAGCAGAACGCTCAAAAAACACTAACTTTTCAGAAGAGAGAAATGCTTTTTAATTTTCAGTACATGCTTTGTAATGATGTCCTTCTGAATAGTCTTTCAGGATTTTAACCTGAAGTTTCTAATCCTATAGTCGTTCTCTGTTTTTCAAACTTGAGGCAGGATTGACGTGGTATGGTAGCCCTGACATTGCTCTACAGGCGAAGCCCAGTGGTGATTAAAAGTACAGGAAAGTGGCGTGACCTTGGGCAAGTGACTGAATAGGAGTAATAATAGGATCTGCCTCATGGAGTTGTTGAGCATGTTAAATGAGTTAATACAACAAAGCACTTACAGGGTTTGGCATATAGTAAATACGTAATACATTCTAGCTGGTATGTCTGTTTACTTATAATTATAGAGCATGACCGTTTTCACTAGACAGATGTTGACAAAAATATTCTATTAAAGGCCTGTAATAAACACCTGGCAATCTGAATTTTGACCTACATATGAAAAGCTTTTGAAAGGGAAGCCAGTAAAGAAACAAACCACTAGGGGAAGTGACTGATACAGCAGACAATCCACAAAACATAGCCCGTTTATTCATGTGAAATATGTTAATCTGTCAATTTATATTCAATTCTCATGTCTTTCTTTTCTTTTACTTTTTATTTTCAAGTAATTTTAGACTTAAAGAAAAGTTGCAAAACAGGAGAGAAATTTTCCATATACCCATCACTCAGCCTCTCCTAATGTTAATATCTTGCATAACCTTGGTACCGCTGTTGAAACGAAGAAATAATTGTCAATAGAATATATTTAACTAAACTCAACACTTTATTTGGATTTCACTGGTTTTTCAACTCGTGTCCTCTTTCTGTTCCAGGACCCAGTTGAGGACCACACACTGCATTTAGTTGTCATGTCTCTTTAGACTCCTCCAATCTGTGACAGTTCCTCAGTCTTTCTTTGACTTTCATGACTTTGGCAGTTTTGAAGAATACTGGTTAGGTATTTCATAGAATGTCCCTCAATCTGAGGTTTTCTGATGTTTTATCATCATTAGATTTAGGTTGTACAGTTTTGGCAAGAATACCACAGAGGTGATGCACCCTTCTCAGTCCACCATATCATGGGATATGTGACATTGATATGTCATTACTGATGTTGTTAACTTTGGTTACTTGGTTAAGATGGTAACTGCTGGCTTTCTTCACTGCAAAGTTACTATTTTTCCCTTGGTAATAGTAAGATAAATATCTTGAGGGAGTTGCCTTGAGATTATCCAAATATCCTTTTTTTTTCCCCTCAACTTTTCACGTACTAATTTTAGCATCCATCAATGGATCTTACCTGCAGCAACTATTACTGTGGTGTTCTAATGGAGATTTTCTGTTTTCCTTATTTTTTCCACATTGAATAATTGGAATTCTTCTGAAAATAAGAGCTGTCCTTTCTCCACTATTTTTTTTAATTTATTTATTTAATCAAAATGAAGTCATGGATATTTATTTTATTCTATAGATTATAACCCAATATTACTGTTAATTTTTTTTTTTTTTGCTCAAATTATTCCAGTTTTGGCCATTGGGAGCTCTTTCAGGTTGGCTTCCATATTCTCTTAACATACCCCAATCTTATTTTAGGACTGTCTTACTCTCTGGCACCACAAGATATTCCATACTCCTCTTGGATTTAAGAAGCCCTGGTCTCTTTTATTGGATAGTGGTATTTAGATATCAAGATCTAGATCCCAAGTGTGCTCACTACTGCTATAGTGTCAGTGCCTCTAAGGTCATCTCAGGAAGTACAGCATGGAATTATATGTGTGTATACTAAGGTATGCATATAACCACATCTACATTTGTTTATGGATTCTTAAGTGACTTGAAATTATTGTTTTTGTTTTTTAATAACACAGAAGAAAAGTGATGAAAGATTTTCAGGAAGACAATTAGTATGTTTGCAAGGTAGAAAAATAAAGTTGGAAAATTTAAAAGCTGGGATTTAGCATATATCCAGGTTAGGAATGTGAATCCATCATAGAGTTTAAGACAAAGTCTTCATTCTTTGGCATATGAAACGTAACAGGAACTTTCTCACAGTCCTTCCACATCCATGACTTGGGGACATGGTGATTACTCACCTTGAACTCCATTCTCAGGTATTTGGCCACTTGGGAACAATGTCAAATTATTTATATAAAATATAAGTAATTGGGAGGATATTTTAATAGTTGGGTGACAGTTTAATGTTTATATAGTCATCCATCAGTTTCTTCAGGGGATTGGTTCCAGGACCCTTCCTCAGACACCAAAATCCGTGAATGCTCAAGTTGCTTATATAAAATGACATAGTATTTACTTATAGCCTGTGCACTTTAAAGTATGTTCTCAGATACTTTAAATCATCTCTAGATTACTTATAATACCTAGTACATTGTAAATGCTGTGTAAATAGTTGCTGGTGTGTGGCAAATTCAAGTTTCACTTTTTGGAACTTCGTGGAATTCTTTTTCCCCTGTATGTATTTGATCTGCAGTTGGTTGAATCTGTGGATGGGGAACCTGTAAATGCAGAACCGAGGATATGGAGGGCTGACTGTATGTGCTAAGCAAAACATTTTGCATTTGTGTTTTGAAACAATGGTTCTTTTCTGTTCAAATATACCTGAAATTGTGAAGAAAATCAACAATTTCCAAAGCTTCTAACACCTCCGTACTTCATGACGTTTACATAATCTCTACTTTCCTGATCATTTCTTAGTGTTTAAATGAAAAAGTTAAATTCAGAAATAGACATTTTTCTAACCCCACAGAATAATTCTGTCTTGCAATACCGGAAATAAGTGATCTTAGAATTGGTTTTTCTAAGAGAATTCAATTTAGATTTTTTCCATTCCTTATTTCTCCAACAAAATTTTTATAAGTAATTAAACCCTCCTTTTCTTCTACCTGTTTTTCTTTTCTCCTTTCTTTTCTTCATTAACTGTTGTGTCCCCTTTTGGTGGTCCATAGGAAAATTGCTGCTATTAGAATTAATTGCCACTTGCTAGATATAATGGTCACCATTGATTATTGTACAATTTAAGCTTGGAGTTTATCAACACTTTATTTCTACCTTACAACTTAGTTTAAATAGTCTTCATTATTTCCAGAAGTCTCTGGAAATATTGAAGATATGAAAACTACAAGTCAAATGGACATATGGAAATTAAGGAAGGACTTTTCTGTGGGATTGCTGTGGGAGAAGGAAAGTGGCTAGAGAATAAATCAGACCTCTATTTACTATGTTCACCAACCTGATGGTTTTGATAAGGCTGACATTACACACAAACCCACACAAAGGGAAGCAATGAATTTAGAGCTGAGCAGTATACTACATCCAGTTCCTGTTGGTTTGTCTTAACCAAATTGTATGAGGAATTTTCCAGGCTGGATAGTTGATAAGAGTTATAGATAGCTTAGCATGTCTTTTATCAATGACTCTTTAATCAGAATTTTTTTTTTTTTTTTTTTTTTTTTTTTTTTTTTTGGGGACACTTTTTTTTGTGTCCTAAACACCGCTGTGGCCTCTCCCGCTGCGGAGCACAGGCTCCGGACGCACAGGCCCAGCGGCCACGGCCCACGGGCCCAGCCGCTCCGCAGCATGCGGGACCCTCCCGGACCGGGGCACGAACCCGCGTCCCCTGCACCGGCAGGCGGACCCCCAACCACTGCGCCACCAGGGAAGCCCTAATCAGAATTTTTGACTCATTTTACTGTTGCCTCATCTAACGTCAATCCCAACAGCCACCATGGAAGTGGCAAGTGTCACAGTGTTAACTTCAGAAAGAATCTCAAGATGCTACTCCTTATTTCAACCTCTTTTACAAGTTGAAAGTCAAATTAGTTGCTATGGCAGAGCTTGATTGGCCTCACCTATACCCTATGGGCACTTACCTCGACTTGGAAGCAGCTGTGACCCTGCCAGAGGATCGTTTTTCTGGTTGCATGGCCACCTTGGCCAGCATCTAGGGCAAGCCAAAATTGCCAGAGAGTTGATGCCGCCAGAGGCAACCATCAACCAATGACAAATGACGGTTTGGTGGATATACCCTCCGTCTTTCCTTGGTTAGAATAACTCTGGGGCATGTAATACATTATCTCCCAGACCCCTGGTGGGTTTAAGATCCAATTGCCCACTAACTCAATAATGCACCCTTGTTGACCTCCTACCCTTCTATGTCTCATGCGTACTGGTTTATCCCTAGATAACTTCCCAAATACACTAGTTGAATTATTATGTTTGTCTCAAGGTCTGCTTTTGGGAGAACATAAACTACAGCCAGACCAAGTTTGAGTTATCTCTTAGCATAATAGAGTTTCCAAATCCCTTACTTCCTCTCCTTTACTGCTCCTGTATGTTTACTTTTTTCCTCTGACCCCTTGTCTGATTGATTTCTTCCTGGAGAGCTTGGGAATGAGCAGGTGAGCAGAATAGAAGGTAGTGGGGATGCTGAGACAAATGGGTATCATAGAATCAGGGCAGGGAAGGGGAATCAGGCATTTATTGAGCACCTGCTGTGACCCAGGCACTGTACTGTATTAAGTGCTTTACAAAGGTTATTTCATCTCATTCTCTTGCCAGCCCTGAAAGGGCAGACATCCATGACTCTTTTGTAACCACATGTGTAAATAGCAGTAATAAGGCAGAGTTGTTTGTCTGAACAAGTCACCCTCCCCTCTTGTAGTTGCTGGCTATGCCATGGACCTGAACTTCCTCAGCTGACTGAAATACTTGGCTTTTCTAACTCTTGGGTCAATCATGGCTGTTTTTTTCCACTGGTCAGTAAATGGCCTAATCATCTGTGACCTTTTGCTTCATATTTGTCACTGTCAAGTTGGCTTTGTATTTTGGAAAGCTTCCAGCATTCATTATCATAATGATAAAAGGAGAAATGCAGTAGACGCTTGGGTTGATTTCCATTGAGAGATGTTCATATTCCCAGCACACCAACTTGGAAAGCTGCTCAGAGGGGCCGTTCTTGCTCTCAGAATTTATCCCTTCAAAACCAAAAGAACCTGCAAACCTATGTATTAAAAAAAATGTTCATGGTTATTTGAGTCTGCAGAATTAGAGCCGTCACCTTGTCCAGAATTAGCCCACAAGATAGACAGGGTTGATGGCAGAACTCACTTTAATACTAATTTATTTATAATTTTCTCTTATTTCTTCTCATCTTGGGAGCCATATCTAGGTGTTTTGTAATCAGTCATGAGCCATGCAAACTCACTGGTTGCTTCCTTTAGTAGGTGTAAGATAAGCAAAGGAATTCTAAGAAAATCTTCTCATAAATGGAAGACAGGCATTTTATTTTGTATATTGTAGTTGGGATCCTCTGAACTGAAGAGCCTTTTGTACTGACTTGCAGGGCTGTCCTTTATGTGACTCTAAGAGCCCAAGTTTGTGCTTATTAGACAGAGGCCAGTGTGGCCTTTACAGGGAGGAAAGAGCTTGACTTTCATCTTAGCCTTTATAGTGGAGGGTATAGGTTGGTCTATATTCTCACTTGTCATTTTCTTGCCTGCTACAGTGTTGGGAGCTCTCCAGGAACTCTTCATGATACAGCTAAAACACAAATGTCTTGAGAAGCCCTAATCTGAAGTGAATATTCTATAAATAATAAACAGCAAATAGGCTCCATTTAGTTATATTAACCTCCAAATAGGTCAGGCACATTGTTTAAAAATGCAAACATCACAATAAAACAGATTCCCCAGATGCAGAATTTGATGTGTATGTACAGATTTTCTGGACATGGTACAGGAAAAAATAGCCCACACCTATGCTTCACCACTTAAAATATTCATATATTACCTCTGAAAAGTGCTACTTTTGAAATGCTATTTATTATAAGCTGATAGAGCTCAAGGCCTCTCTGTCCTTGTAGAAGTCCTTCTCATCTATCCTGATTGCTGAGTAGTTACTGCTAACTTTACTATCTGAGACCTGTGGAGTCCTCAAGTGAATTGTAACTCTTGCCAAATTTTTTGTGATTTCTTGCAGAACAACTTGGCATTCATCTGCAATACTCTTTTAGTTTTTTCAATGGGTCTAATTTCACATGTTAAGAATCTTATTGTTTGCCAGCCAAAATAAAACTGTATAGTTCAAAACTATTTATACAATTCAAAACATTTTTTCACGCCGAGCTCATTCTACTTGCCTTTCTGCCTCGCTCGTATGTTAACTTCATTTCTTTCATGCCAGGAATAATTAGACAATTAAGTGCTGATGCTCTGCAAATGAAATGGCATATATTCATTGAAATTCTCACTACAAAAATACCTAGTCTTATTCTCATTCCCCCTTAAAATCAGGTGTGTGAAGTGTTCCACTGCAAACTCTAACGTATAGATCCGAAAGTATTTGCACTTGGACAAAGATACGGCTCTGTAATTCAACTGAGGAATGGCAGTAATTACTTTTTCCCTGGGAAGAGTAATTCTTGCAATTAAAAATATACAGAGATTGGGTGAGACATTTCTGTACTTCCCAATTTGCTTATGGTTCAGCCATTACCCATGTCAGTCTATAATTCTGGTGTAATGATTTCAAGAGTAAATAAAGCTGCATGATGTCTCACACTGTGTGTGTGTGGATATATATATAGGGAGAGAGAGAGAGAGAGAGAGAGAGAGAGAGGGAGAGAAGGGACCTTCATAACTGTGTTGAAATCTCCTGATCCTTTAAAACTATTTACCTCCTTTAAATCTTCCTTTAATTCCTTTCCTTCTCCTCTGAACACCCTAGAATTGCCATAAGTAAGAGATGATATAGAAGCCCAGTTTACTTGGGATCTGGCTATACATCTGGCTGGATTCATTCATGTAAAAGGGATGTAATGCAGCTCCCAGCTTGATCCACCAGGTCGCCTCTGTAGTTTCCCATTCGAAGATTGCATTGATCTCTAGTAACGTCTTAAAAAATGAAACTCTTCAAGTTTTAGGATAGTTGCTCCCTCCTGTCGCCCACCTATGTCTACCATACATACTGTCACTTCCACCACATTCTATTCATTAGAAGCGAGTCAATAAGTCCAGCCCACACTTAGGAGAATTAAGTTTTACTTAGTGAAGGGAGGAATGTTAAATAAGTTGTGGACATATTTTGAAACCACCAGAATCCTGGAGAAGGATTTCAGACAAAGGAGTGACATGGATCTTCAGTAGAAAAAGGTTGGTCTAAAAATAGAGTGCAGAGTATGCTGATATAAGAAGAGGCTGGGTTATTTGATCAGAATCTCCTTTACTCTCGAAACCAGAAAACCTATTAAGGCAGGGACCACATTACCATTGATTCCCCGGCACTTCAGATCCCTTGCATGTAAGAGATGCTCCTTAAATATTTTTAGAATGACTGAATCAATGAATCACTAACTCAGTAGATGAAAAGTTAATGAAGAGTGAGTGACTTGATTACATAACTTGCGAGAAAGTATGTCAAAATGGTAAAGAAGATACTCTCTGGAATCATAATTCTGGGTTCAAATCCAGGCCCCACCACATACCAGGTACATTTCTTGGGAAGTCGTTTAATCTTTCCAAGCCTCATTGTAAAAATAGGAATATTAATAAAAGCTATCCTATAGAGTTATTATAAGGATTATGTGATAATGACTATTAGGTATAGTATTTGGTACATAATGAACACTTAATAAATGTTAGCTATTATAACTATTGTTAATACTTAAGTTTTCTAGCTATTAAATGGTAGAGCCAGGGTTTGAATTCATATCTGTCTTATTTGAAAGCTTGTAGTCCTATCTTTTGTACCTTCAAGATTGGAGGTATCATTACTCTTTCATGTTATTAAAAATATTGGGTAGAGTTCCCTGTGGTATGCAGTAGGTCCTGTTGTTTATCTGTTTTACATATAGTAGTGTGTATATGTTAATCCCAAACTCCTCATTTATACTTCTCCCCCTTTCCCCTGTGGTAACCATATATTTTTTTCTGTGTCTGTGGGTCTATTTATGTTTTATATATTAGTTCATTTGTATCATTTTTTTTTTAGATTCCACATATAAGCAAATCCACATATTAAAAACTGAATCACTTCGCTGCACACTTGAAACTAACACAATATTGTAAATCAACTATACTTCAATTAAAAAAATTACTCTTTCATGGGTAGTAATATTTAAACTCATTTGGCCTCTTCAGTCAATATTTTGATAGAAGTTCTATAGTACTTGGCTTTTAACAAAGTCTTGGGCTTTTTTATTCAGTTGTGGAAGAAGATGATGGAGTTTCTTGAGGCTTAATGATTTAACAGGTTTTTCTAAGCTAGTTCCTAGAAAATAGCAGGTAATACCACCGGGACCATTTTTAGAGGACTCCTGTTTTGATGACTAAGCTACATAGCAAGAACAGTAGCAGCAGCAAGAACCCACTCCAATTTGTGTTTGATAACTGAGAGACCCCACATAACCTTTGTTGATGAACATATGAGAAACCTTTAATTGCTTATGACAACAGTTTCTTCTATGCTTTTATTTCTACAATGTTCAGTCTGATACATGGGGAAAAATGGGTCTACTAGTGTTAGTAATCTATTGATGAGTAATAAACCACCCCATACCGTAGAGGCTTAAAACAACATTCACTTAATTTTATCACCAATCTTTAAGTCAGTGATTTGGCCTGGGTCTGCTGGGCAGTACTACTGGTCCCACCTGGGGCTGGATGCACCCACAGAGTGGGTGCAGATGGTCTAAGGTAGCCTCACTCACATGTCTGGTGCTGGTACTAGCTTTCAGCTGGACGGCATGTCTCTAGTATCTAGCTGGGGCTTATTCAAATCATGGCAGCCAAAATAGGAAATGTCCCAATGAACAAGTGCTTTTCAAGACTCAGCTTGTATCACATTTGTAAATATCCCATTGGCCAAGAAAGTCACATGACCAAGCCCAGATTCAAGGGGTGGAGAAATAATAACTGCTTCTTGATGAGAGGAATAAAAAATGCTACAAGAGTCATATTGAAAAGGGGTATACATTGTAATGGGATGGGCAGAATCATTTTGGCTGCCTTTGCAAACAGTTGCCACAGTGTGGAAGACAGTAGCAATTTCATGTTCCCAAGGTGTGAAACAAGTCCTTAAAAATCTTTTGAGGGGTTTGCAGCTCAGAGTTGTATCTGGCACAGAATTGATGTCTTCTTATGGAGATGCTTCAGGCAGGTTACTAGGTGACCACATAGTGTTAGTTGGTGATTGCTGAAACCTTAATGCACATGCCCTGCCCATGAATGCTAAAGTGCAAACAGATCTGAGCCTGCAAATCTAGCTTGGGACTGCTGCGTGCATATAAAAACCTTGTTTATGCTTCTTAAATACTGCATGTCTCCAGGGCTGGGTAAGCTTTGCTAACAAAACTTCATAGTCATGTTTTCCACAGTTTCTTACAGAAATTTTAAAATCCCAGGGAACTCTCAGAAGTTTCATGTATTCTATCTGGCTTGTGGCACAGAATTCCCAATACTGTCTTCTCAAGAAGTTGTCATGCTGTGCCTAGCCATTTCTCTCTGAATCCCCACCTTCTTAGCCCCATGTCCAAGAAAGCTGGTTAGATGCTGAGCAAGTCGGGGAGCAGTGAGAAGAAGATAGGAACACAAGCCTAATTTCTACCACAGCCAACGAAGCATCTGCATGGTGCCTGGCCTGTTCGTTGTTAGGTCAGAAAATATGCCTGCTGTGTGCCCCCTCATGGCCCCTTACCTTGACCTTGCAGCTCAGACATGCTGCAAAATCAGTGACCCCAGGAAGTCAACCTCTGGGACCCTGTGGCTGCTCCCCTGGGATGTCTTGAGCGAATTTAGAAATTTGAGGGCTTCCTAAAATTGTCCTGTCCCCACAGCATATGAAATCACTGCAATGTGCATAATACTGACATGGAAAATCTTAATGTTTTCATGTAAATAGATCTTATTTTGATATTTTGAATCGGAAGAAATGCAATATTATTAAGAGAACTTCTCCTAAATTTGCACATCTAGATTTAATTGATTATGTCTTGGAACAACCAGCATTTACCATTTGGCACACATTTCTTGGATCATTTTAAATGGGTTGATTTGTGTTAAACTGGATTTGGGGTTTTAAATTTTAAAAAAATGCATTGCTTAAAGACAAAACTACAGTTATTGTGGAGATGTTGGGGCCTAACAGAATAGTGGTCTTTAATATTAATATTTTCTGAATCTTGAGGATGCTAATGATGGTACTTCTCTTTCTATTGTACATGAACAGAAAATACACTATGGGACCACTTTGTAGCTTGTCTTAGCTTCCAGTTCTCAGCATTTAACAACACAATTTATCTAGTCGTAGAAGATCCAGAAGTTTGGAAGCTCATTAAAATAAAAAATATATAACTTAAAGGAAAAGGTATAGTATGTCTCTTGTAACATCTCTTTTTTCCCCCTCTAAATAGGGATGCTAAAAATTAAACTCCCCCTCCCTGAAGGTGTATACAGAAGCTCTCTTCTGGTAAGGGTGATGAATAGACAGTAGTGTGGACCTAGACTAAGATACCCCAAACAAATTGACTGTACTATGTTCCTTTCCTTTGTGCTAAGGCCGTAGACTTTGGGACTCTCCTAAAGAAATGGTTTTGAATTCAGAAATAAGTGCTATAAATTTAATAGTTACTCTAGTGGGTGTCCTACAAGTACAGGAATGTCCACTTTTATGCTTGGTACAGTGAGTCAGGACATGAAACATACCCTGCTGAGGGGAAGCCCTCATCCTAAACAGAGGGAAGGCTCCATCCAGATGTTTGCAGCCTGGATGACAGGTCAAGACCTTTGTTCATCGATCACACTGGGCAGCTCTAGAGACCAGTTAAGTGCATAAGGCATTAGTTTCCTTAATACCTAGAGAGCATGCTAAAATTCCCCAAGAGTTGGTTGGGTTTGTCTATTGCTGTAGGTCACAGTTTTCCAAAATGAGTTCTGAATGACACTCCACTCGTGATAATCCAGGAAGAGGAAAAATATTCATAGCTAGGATGGTTTGAATATATCATTATCCTCTTGGAGATTCACATAAGCATATTAAAGGTTCAGAGAAATTTGACATAAAGGAAACTGTTTAATCTTGTTTAAGCTATCTTTTCCTACACATCTGTGAATACAGATTTCTTTCTCCTGAAACGTAATAACATCCCACACTTCAAAGAATGTTGCTCTAGATAATCTAAGTTTGATCCTCACATTAATCCAGACTTTTAGAGAATGACATATGTCATATAGTGTTGGCTCCTTGTAGAAGAGCGTTAGCCGTGCTGTGATTTGCTGTTACGCCATCAGCCTACTTAAGAGTTGTTTGAGAAAAAAGATACAGGGAACTTGCCATTGCATTCATTGTGGGTAACTCCTTACATATGTAATCTACATTATTAAATAACACAACCATGAAACTGGTAGATTAAAACAAGATATATTTATTACGTTACAGTTCTGAAGGTTAGAAGTCTCTGGAGATGGGTCTCACTGGGCTAAAGTCAAGGTGTTGGCAGAGCTCTGCTCCTTCTGGAGGCTCTAAGGGAGAGTTCATTTTCTTTCCTTTTCCAGCTCCTAGAGACTGCCCACATTCCTTGGCTCATGGCCCCCATTCATCTTCAAAGCCAGCAACAGCCAGTCTAGTCTTTTGTCATGATTCCAATTCTCTGTCTGGTTCCTGATCTTCTGTCTTCCTCTTCCACACTTAAAGGACCCTTGTGATTACAGAGGTCCTATCCAGATGATCCAGGATAATTTCCTTATTTTAAGGTCAGCTGATTAGCAATTCCATTCCACCTTAATTCCATCTGCAGCCTTAAATCCTCCTTGCCATGTAATCTAATGCATTCATAGTGTCTGGGGAGAAGGATACGGACATCTTTGAAGAGCCATTTTTCTGCTTACACCACATAGCATGCATATCACTCCTTTGCTTTGGCTTCTAGGATGATGAGAGCTATTTAGTAACTGTTTGGGCCTTCATCTTATTTTCCTATCCTTATTTTCCTTTTGTTCTTATATCCTCATTCTTTCTTAAAATTCATGTCATCACACATGCCTGCATGTATATAAGCCTTGTCAAAGTAGAAATAATCACTACTAATAGTGAACCTCGAGAACGGTGGTTGGCAAAGTACAGCCCATGGGCCAAATCCAGTCTGCCTCCTGTTTTTGTAAATAAATTCTGCTGGAACACAGCTGTTGTCCTGATATAAGGGCAGGGTTGAGTACCTCTGGCACAGATCACATGGCCCACAAAGAAGAAAATATTTACTATCTGGCCCTTTCCAGAAAAAATTTGCCAGCTCCTACTCTAGACACTCTAAGACTTAATGCCTTGCTGCTCTCTTTTTGCTGCAAAGGGAGATGTGTCCCTTCCAATCCCTGAAACATGTGGCATAGCTAGCTCTGTAGTCATTTTTAGGTTTTGGCTTTAGTAGAGGTTTGTAAAATGACCCAGGGAATTTGGGACAATATGAATATAATCTAAGTCACTTAAGAAAATAAAATCACATGTTTACTTTATTAAATCAGATTGTATCTATATATTTTCAAAAGATCATACAGTGGCTTACGTCTCTGACTTAAGGTGGTTACCACCTTGTCGCACACATAGACACACATTTATACACACTGCTGTTCCCTCTGCTCAACCTCTAGAAGAATGAGAGGGAAGTGACTATATGCTTTGAGCTATTCTTAGTATTTCTCAAGTCTAGTGGTAATCGTGAATTCACCCATAATGTACATCATTGATGGTTTCAAGGTGAAACAACATTTTAATAAACGCCATTTATGTACTTGCAAAATTATAATAAAAGATACCTGTGAGAATAAAAATGTTGAAAATATCTAGAGTGTAGTCTGTTTCCAAAAATCATGTACTTGTTATTTATCTTTTAAATCAGTGTATAATATATGAATTATGTACTGTGTAGATGATGAATTTCTTTATGACTTTTCAAATGAAGTAGTTTTGGATTTTCTTCTAAAGAATATCTGCATTTTGAGCAATTTTTCTTCAAAGCAACATTCCTGGATACCTTATGAGTAAAAATCTTCATTTTGAATACAATTTATACACAGAGGGAAGAATGGAATATTAAGTCTGGAGAACTTAATATTCTGAATGAGGTACCTATCATAGGATACCTCCTGTCTGAGAACTCCCACATTAGATAATATTAAATAGGCTTAGCACTTAGCAAGGTATTTTCTCTCCTTTTTTTAAAGCTTACTGAGGTATTTTTGATATATAAAAACTTGCATACACTTAATGTGTATATCTTGATGAGTTCGGGCATATGCATACTCCTTTGATAATATCACCACAACCAAGGTACTAAACATATCAATTACCCTCAATTATTTCCTTTTTGGTAGTTTTATTGTTTTTTTGTTTGTTTGGTAAGAACATTTAATGTGAAATCTATCCTCATGATACCAATACTGTATTAGTAACTATAGGTACTATGTTATAGAGCAGATCTCTAAAATTTATTCATTTTGCATAATGGAAACTTTATGCCCATTGAAAAACAATTTCCCATTTCCCCCCCTCTCCTCAGCCCCTGGCAACCACCATTCTGTTCTCTGTTCTATGAGTTTGACTATGTTATATACCCCATAGGAAAGGAATCATGTAGTATTTGTCCTTGCATAGCTGGCTTCTTCAACTTAGCATAATGTCCTCCAAGTTCATGTATATTGTCACAAATGGCAGGATTTACTTCTTTTTTTAAAGTTGAATAATATTCCACAAAGCATGTTTATCTTTATAATGTCTTGGAAACAATAACCAGAGCCCTGGGCTTGGCTTGCTCCAGACTCCTGCCTGTTCTGAATTAAATTTCATGCTCTAACTCTGGGCTCTCTCTTTGCCCATTTTTGGTCAGCCCCATCCTTCCTAATCTTAATCTCCCCGTGTTTTTAGTAACTATAATTTTAATGAAACAATCCTTTTAAGATTTGTGTTTTACTTGTAAAATGTACATTAGTCCTGGGAATTCCCTGTTGGTCCAGTGGTTAGGACTTGGCGCTTTCACTGGGCCCGGGTTCAATCCCTGGTTGGGGAGCTAAGATCCCACAAGCTGCTCAGTGAGGCCAATCAATCAATCAATCAATCAATAAAATAAAATGTACTTTAGCCCTGCTTCGCTCATTTGGCGAGACATTTTAATCTTGATTTGGACAATGATTCTTAAATCTGTTTTGAGAGTAACCAGTAATTGGATCAATTATTGTTGCTCTTCTGAAACAACTGTGTCCAATTAAAATGCTTCCCCCTCCCATGCCCTCCTAATTTACATATCCATTTTAGTCTGGGAATAATGGCAATATATTTATAAAACCATTTTCTACCAGGTTTGACCATCTCAACTTTCATTTCTCTACTTAAAAGTAAATAATAAACAATAGGTTACCCTCTCCCGTAAAACCAGAAATCCACCAAACGATAGTGTACTTCTGGTCTAACATGTAGAATAACCAGAACCTTTGTAGTAACTTTCTGCTTCTGCTATTCTTGCTGGATTTCTGGACTTTTTATTCTTCCTTGGCACTCAGTCTTTGCATACATATATTTTACTTATGTCTTCCTATTTACATGATGCTATTTATATGAACCATGATAGTTTCCACACAGTATCTAAGGTATTTTTCCCCACACAGAAACACAAATGAGGTTAAAATTCACTTAAATTCAGGTCTTTTGCAAAAAAGGATACAGTTTTATTTTTATTTTTTATTTTAAAAAATTAATTAATTTTGATTTTTGGCTGTGTTGGGTCTTCATTGCTGTGCGCGGGCTTCCTCTAGTTGCGGCGAGTGGGGGCTACTCTTCATTGCGGTGTGCGGGCTTCTCATTGCGGTGGTTTCTCTTGTTGCGGAGCACGGGCTCTGGGTGTTCGGGCTTCAGCCACATGGGCTCAGTAGTTGTGGCTCACAGGCTCTAACACAGACTCAGTAGTTGTGGCCCATGGGCTTAGTTGCTCCACGGCATGTGGGATCATCCGGACCAGGGATAGAACCCGTGTCCCCTGCATTGGCAGGCGGA
The DNA here is from genome assembly GCF_000442215.2 of Lipotes vexillifer. Taxonomy (NCBI): domain Eukaryota; kingdom Metazoa; phylum Chordata; class Mammalia; order Artiodactyla; family Lipotidae; genus Lipotes; species Lipotes vexillifer. The sequence continues at coordinate 4,828,008 of NW_006789896.1, read as the reverse complement.
TTCTTAACCACTGGCCTCCAGGGAAGTTCCAGGATACAGTTTTAGATTGGCTGTTTGTACATTAAATATTTGTGTTATGATTAGGTCAATTTACATAAAATACTTCTACCACTGAGTTCCATCCTCAACTTAGAAATCATCTCTAATTATTTTTGGAGAAGAAATTTGCTGTCATTTACTTTGCACTTTTACCAGATGGAGACCTGTGAGAAAATCTTTTCCTAAATAAGTGCTTAAACTACTAATAAATTAAAATGTATCCGTCATTAATAATTTATTATTTAACGTGCAATGAATTTCTATTATTACCTTCTACCTCTTTTTTGGGAGGGAAGGGTGATGAATAATACTTGGCAGGCTTTCTTTTCCTTTGGAAACAGTACTTCCATTCTGTGATGTGATGAAGCAGTCAATGTTCATTTTGGCCATGACCTCCATAGTTTGCAGATTTTTATCAACTTCCTACTCAGAATACCTCATTTTCATCCAAACATACATATTAAAACTCTCAATTCTCCTTGATCATTTAAATTGCTACTTTCTAGATCTTTTCCTTAAAGCAAACTTTCTTTTTTTTATAGTTACAGACTTCTGGATTTCTTGAATTCTTCTGTGAACAAAAGAATACATCAAAGAAGAACTCTTCCCTTGGTATGTACACACATCCCAATTGGGATGCCCATGGAATCTTTTTTCAGAGTGCTTTGTTTCATTCAAAGTAGTTGAAGGTTGATTTCAGCTGGGAGGGTGTTCTCCTGTTTGATTTCTTAGACATGATGATTTGGAATATGTGTGACATAAAATTGAGTAACTTAAATTTTAATGGCTTTACTTCCCAAACTCTTATACATTTTATTTCTTATTTTCCTGCATAAATTTGACTTTTGCTATGAGTGTCTTTATGCCCTCTGCACACTACGATGTACTCACCAACTATTGGTCCTGAGAAAATGAATCCAGTTGCTGAAGATTCTATTGGTATGTAGGTAGGGACAATTGGCAGTTTCTAAGGAAGGTCTTGTCATTATAAGTTATGAGCTTTGGCAATTTCCATGGTTAGTTATGGCTGGTCTTGGTGAATGTCATGTGTATGGCTCGTAGATGCTTTCCTTTTTAAGAATGGGTGTAACTGTGGATCCCGCATTGTTTTAGAAATGAATGAAGCACAATGATGAAAATCCATAGAGTAGTGAAATAGGATGTTGTTTGGAATTCATTTCCATGGCTGTAGCTAGACTTAAGGACATGGCAAATGCACTCACCAGAAAAATTATGGTTTGGATTTTCTTAAATAGGGAAAAAGAAGGGGAAAGAAAGAGAGTTTCAGTGTCAAGGCATGTTGGAAGCAGAAGCAAGTTGACATTTGCCGTTCCTATGCCACAGTGCTTCTGACCCTGGGAGCATTTCATTTTCTAGCAAAACCTCTCTCTCTCTGACCTGAAGTATACAAGGCAAGATTTTGTATTGCTTTGGAAATATACTCCTCCATCCTGTGATTGGAAAATAGAGACACTGTTAAGGAAGAGCAGGGACTTAGGTGAGTACATCAGATATTCATTTGATGAAGTGTTGAGTAAACCAGATGGTTGGTATCAAATGCCTTGATAAAATATTTTAGAAATCAGAACTAGTTCCCATTAAAAAAATACACCCCTCTGGAGGAATTTGCTTATGACTTTCACCTTTTGTTTTCATTTATTTCAGTAGTTTTAAAAATTAAGTATATCTATAAGCATAAGCCAAGCTTGGACTGTAGATTTTAAAAAGTCAATGTGTTTGACCATGGATATTTGACCCCTACCTGGTCATCTGGTGTCCTCATCCTGGTTATTAGAGCAACATCTGCTTAGATGGAATACAGACATTTGTGCACGTTGGAGCCCAAAACACTTGAATTTTCCAACAATGAGAACATTGGGTGTTTCTCTTTGTGTGTGCTAATGGTATGGACTGATTTTGCAGAATCACTGCAGCAGGTTGTAAATGATGTATGAAATGAAAAATTCCTGTCCAGTGCACAGAGCAAATATATACAGTTCTGTGCAGTCACTGCAGTGCTGGGCTGTTTGTTTTAATATTTCCTTCAGACATATAGTCATTTTTTTGGTGAGTCATATCCAGATGCTTACCATTGGCACAGAGCACCAATTTCCTTTATATATATTTCAAATGAATTTCAGTCATGTATAAGTATATTTAAATTAATAAAATACTAGATTTGAGAGGATTTGACCTTTAAAAAATAATATTTTATGAAAATCATAGCAGTATACTTGTTTTGAAAAATTTGTGAAATATCAAAGCGTCCAAATAGTAAAATTAGGAATCATTTAATCTCATTATGGAAAAATATCCTTTGTTTACATTTACTCTTATCTTTTAAGGCTTTTATCCCCTGGATTAGATTGCATTCTTTAAAAAAATTATGTTGTCTTATTTGTGAATATTTTCCCGCATTACCAATAAGGCTTGAATATCTTTCTATGCTCTTCTGCAGTGTAACTTTATCGCTGCATACTATTCAGTTACATGAGTGTAGCACAAGGAAGTTTTACCCATTCTTATTGAACAGTGGATATTTAGGTTGTTACTAATTTTGCTAATACAAACAATTGTCTATATAGGCAGTACAATGTTTATGAGATTTCATCAATTTTGGTATATATTCGTATATATATATACCTCTGCTCTTCCCTTTCAAAATGTTCTTGGCTATTGTACTTGTTGTTCATGTTGGAGTTTGATGACGATCAGGTTATATTTATAAGTGATTGGAGTAGAAATGGCATCTCTGTAATACTGAGACATGCCACCGGAGAAGATACTGTGTGTCTACAGTTATTGGTAGATTTTCTAGCATGGATTCACTCTAGGATACCAGAAATAGGCATCCCTAATTATGTCACGATGAAATTTTATTTAGGGTTTCTGCATATAATGCTTAAGTTATATCTATAAAGTTCTCTTTTTGTGCCTTTTTTGTTAATTTTTTGAATGAGGGTTTCATAATATTAATAAAAAAGATTCCTTCTCCCTAGCCCTCCTCCCCACCCACACCATGCTCTGCAGGAGTTTAAATAGCAAAGAGGTAACCCCCACTCTTCTTTAGATGTAATAGAATTAATGTCTTCATCTGTCTTATTTGGTGGGATAAGTTCTTTGAAAACTCTAATTTCCTCTCAAGGTTATTTTAAGTTTAGGTTGTTTTCTATCTCTTATTGAATCAACTTTGGTAATTTATATTTTCCTATTGAAATATCAATTCATCTGGAGGTTAAATTTGTTATTATAGATGCACACAAAAGATTATGTTATAATTTTTAAAAATAATCCTATCAATCTATTATTAAATCACTTTTCTCATTCTTTATATGAGATATCATTTTCTTATTAGCTTTGCCAGAGTTGGTTTGAAGAACCAGCTATTGAGTTTACTTACTATTTCCATAGTTTTTCTATTTTATTACTAGCTTCTTAAGTTGCATGTTCAATTCATGTTTCCTATTCAAAATATTTAAAACTATTAATTTTCCCATGGTTTTCATTTTAGCTCTATCATATGACTTTTGATATGTTGTATTCGTTCATTTTTAAAAATAATTTAATGTATTTAAATTTAATAAATAATTTAGTAAAAACCAATTTCATTCATTGTTTGATAACCTGAAGTATTTTTGTATCTTTTATGATCCAAAATTATTTCAAAAGAGTAATTTTTAATTTTAAAGTGGTTGAATTTTAAGATTTTATCTGTTATTATTAATTCCTAGTTTTATTTGTCTCTGAAATACACCTGCTATGACTTTTACTTGAATTTTATTGACATTGTCCTTATAGAATAGTATGTATGATTATCTTTGGGAAGGAGTCCATGGGCACTGGAGATGAAAGTTATTTTATCTGGAGTAGAGAATTTAATCTTACTAATTATATTATCAAGCTCTTCTACATCAGAGTTCATTTTTTGTCTTCTTTGATCTTCTTTGAGCAATTGTGAGGGATGTTAAAATCCTTTATTAACTTGTTATTCTTTAACTCTTATTTATAGGGATGTTTGCATTCTGACCGAGCAGTATTATTTGACACATAAACATTGTATATTTGTGTTGAATTTTACTGCCTTAATATAAAATCTCACTGAACATCTAATGTGTTTTGCCTTGAATTTTCTTTATCTAATATTAATATTAAAACCTCTGTTTTCTTTAAATGTGTACCTCTTTAACAGCTCTTTGTCAATTTTTTTACTCATCCTTTTTGTACTCATTTGTCTTAGGTTTATCTCTTGTAATAAGTATGTAATTGGATTTTACTTTGTGGCTCAGCTTTCTACTTTTTGTCTTCTCACAGAGAAGGTTAAGGCCTTTACAAATATTGTTATAAATAATGTATTAACTTCACTTCTTTCATTATGTTTTCTTTTCAATTCTTTGATTTTTTCCCCATTCTTCTCTTTCTTTGAGCACATAGACTATACCATTCTTTGTTAATGTGGAATAGAGTATATGTTTGCTATTAAATTCTATTTTCATTTAAGTTTCTCCAAAGCTTCCTTTAATTTATATATCTCTGTGAAATTTAAGGGCAAATAACATTTTTACATCTTCTAGTTAAGTGGAAGAATTTAGCACCCTTCCCATTCCAACAGGCATACCACTGCTCTTTCACAGCCCTGTATTTTGGACTTTGTTTCTACAATCTCAGGTTTTAGAAGAAGTGTTATTTTAAAAAATCATTATTCTTACAGCATATGCCTTATTCTTCAAGAGCAATATTTTAAAATTTATATTTAGCTTTTAAAATAGATGTGCTATAATTCTTTTGTTATTTCTATATTTAACTGGTTTCACTATTCCTAAATAGTGGTAGATCATTATGCCTTCTTTCTTCTTTTTGAGCTCCTAATTTTTATTAATCCTTCAGTGAGTTTCAGTATGGCTTTAGATAATTTTTCAAGAAGGATGCACGGTTGGTATGTTTTCTGAAATCATAGATTTGTGAGGATATGTTTTAATTCTTTGTTTAGGTGTACATTTCTTGAGTTGCACCATTTCCTTTCAAATTTCTGTAATTTTGTTATATGGATTTCCACATCCAAGGAAAAGTCTGAAGCAAGGCTGGTTTTTTTTTTTATATATGTATGAATCATTGGTGTGTGTGTCTCTTGTTGTTTTTCTATGCCTGGATGTTTGTGAGACTTTATTCTTGTAACTCAAAATTTTCGACGGGATGCATCCAAGTATGGGTTTACCTTGATAATAATCGACGTTTTCATCTTTATCCACTGGAATTTTTTCAGTGGATGAGCGTTTTCATCTATTATAGCTTAAATTATTAGGTTTGTCACATGTATGATGATCTTCTCAAGAACCCCAGTAATCTAGATGTTGAAACAGTAAGTTCTATGAAGGCAGGAGCCAGAGCAGTTTTGTTCACTGTTCTGTACCTAGGTGTATAGGTCCAGAGCCTGGCACATTCTAGACATTCTGTGTATGTATATGTGTAATAAATAAATAAATATATGTATATATATATATATATTTTTTTTAATGGATAGGTAAATGAATGAATGATAAGCCCCCATCTCTGACGTTCATTGTACATTTTCCTCTCTGATAATTTTAATCTTATTTTTTCCTCTGCTTTTAGGGATGTTTTGTGAAATAGACTTTCCAGGAAACCATAAAGCTGAAGGTTCTACTTCAAGGTTACTTGAGCATTGACTTTACTTCCCTTGTTTCCTTCCCCTGCCTTCTTATGAAGATATGGCTTTAATGGAACTGTCTTTAGCTTGAGGATCAGCAAAGTCTCATAAGTCTGAAACATTCCCTATTAACACATAACTAGTTCAAGTTCTTCCCAATTGATAATTAAATCCGAGAGTAAGGAAGAGGAGGTAAGCTAGGACTGAACTCAGATCCAAAGGCTCCTTCTTGGCCAGTGCATATCACTGACAACTGACTGCTTCTGTGTCAGCCTTTGCTGCATAACAAACCACCTCCAAATTTAGTGGCTTAAAACAGAGTCGTTTATTAGCTTGTGCTTCTCTTTGGGCTAGGCTCAGCTGGGCAGTTCTGTAAGTCTCACACATGCACACTCATGTCACTGTAGTCAGCTGGTGGGTCAATTGCAGGTGATCCTGATGGCCTCACGCATGTGTCTGGTGTTAGAGCCACAAGTGTGAGAGTTCCTAAAGCAGCAAGCATGGGAGAACCCCAATGCACAAATACTTTTCAACCCTCTGATGGCATACTTTGCTAAGATTCTATTGACCAAAGAAAGTCACGACTAGTTCAAATTCAAGGGGTAGAGAAATGAACTCTAGTTCTTAATTGGAAGAACTTTCATGTCATATTGCAATGGCCTGGATGCAGGGAGTGGGCAAATTTTAGGCCATCTTTACAATTCACTGTACTCCTATTAGGAACTCTGGAAACAAAAGGTATTCATGCTGAAACATATCTATCTATTCCTGACTCTATTGCTCTTTTGGCCAATTAAATTGGAACTTAATCTAACCTTAGACTGTGTGTTTGATTTGTTGTCCCTCTGAAACATTACACTGTGCTCTTTCTGCATTAACATTCTGGTATTTACTGCCTTTAATGTAGATTTGCATTCTGTCAATGCATTTTTGGTTACATATAGTCTCTTCTTAACTGCATTCATCTTTTTTTATTCTGTTACTGTTTCATATTTTTCCTTATAGTTTTCTGTACCTTCCACAATGAGGTCTATTTCCTCAAGTATCGTATTTTTCAGAGGCAATGATCTTTCTCTGAGTTTGTGGGATGTTTTTAATTCCCTCTCTGCATTAGTCTTATTGTAGATGCTCTGTTTGGTATTTGTCAACAAACTTGGGGATTTGCTCTTATGTCTGTCTTCTTGTGTGGTGGTCAGATTTCCTTCTTGGATCTACATATGGAAGATGTAGTAATGTACATACCTCCTGGTCCAATTCCCAGTTTTTGGGGAGTATCATTTAGAGAGCTAATCCGTGAAAGCCTAGATCTCTGTTCAAATGGAATACATAAACTCAAATTCCCGGCATGCACTCCTGTTCTCCCTCTTCTGCCCAAACTTCAATACTTCAGGTTTTTTTTTTAATTTATTTATTTGTTCATTTTTGGCTATGCTGGGTCTTTGTTGCTGCATGCTGGCTTTCTCTAGTTGCAGCAAGTGGGGGCTACTCATTGTTGTGATGCATGGGCTTCTCATTGTGGTGGCTTCTCTTGTTGTAGAGCGTGGGCTCTAGGTGCACGGGCTTCGGTAGTTGTGGTATGCAGGCTCAATAATTGTGGCTTGGGAGCTCTAGAGCACAGGCTCAGTAGTTGTGGTGAACAGTCTTAGTTGCTCCATGGCATGTGGGATCTTCTCGGACCAGGGCTTGAACTCCTGTCCCCTGCATTGGCAGACGGATTTTTAACCACTGCACCACCAGGGGAGTCCCAGTACTTCAGTTTTGAGGATGGTATTTCCCAGGGAGATGTTACACTGCTCCCCCTCCCCCATTCTCTTTTTTTCTGCCTTTCTGTAGTGTCTGTGGTTAGATGGCAGGTGGGTTAGTGGATAGATTTTTGTGGGAAGATATTCTGGCTCCTCGTCCATCAACTCTTGCCTGGTGTAGAGACAGCTGCTAGTCTTCTGATCTAGGTGTGCAGGCACTAAGGTGTTTCTTACTTGCTGCAATGGGGGTGGGAGGGGTCATTTTTGACAATAGGAGGAATATGAGCTCTTTTCCTGTCTGCTCTGTTTATGTGCAGGTTTTGTGATTTTTTGCAACCACTTTCATTAATAATATTTTATACATACAAAATGAAATACGTAATATATGTATGTTATAAAATATAGTAATGAAATGAGTGCCAATAAACTTAGGACTCAGGTTAAGAAGAGAAGCACAAGCAGGGCCGTGGCATCTACCTCTTGGACTTTCCCTAGTCTTATCCTACATCCTCCCACCAAGAAATAGCCACTATTCTAAATATTGGGGTCTCTACTCCCTTGCCTTTCAAAAAACAGTTTTATTTAATATGTATGTTGAATTGAACAATATATTGCTTAGATTTTTAAAATTTGGGAATGTTATAAAAATTGTTATCACACAGAATATAGACTGATGCCAGTGACAAATTTTCACCCAATATTGTGTTTCCAAGATTCATTTACGTTGCTCCATGTAAATGTATTTTATTCATTCCCATTGCTGTACAGTAGGCCTTTTGTGGAAATGCATCATGTTTTAAAAAATCTCTTAATTAAATTAAAAACAATGTTTTAGTCTAATAAACATAATATCGCCTTGAATATTTGGGTATATTTCTTCTCGTTTTTATGTGTAACAATTTCTTTTGGATATACACATACTTCATGAAAGTATATAAATATAAATGTATAAAAATGTGAAGTGTAAATAATTATAAGGTCTTTCTTAGGTTCATTTTAATGTCTGTAGAATCTTAGTATTGATCATTTGTACCTTCTCCCTTTTTTAATTATTCTATCTTATCATGTGTTTATCAATTTTATAATTCTTTTCAAAAATAATAACTTTTGGCTTTGATCATTTTCAATAATGTTTCTTTTCTATTTTACTAATTTCTGCTCTTATCTTTATTATTTGATATTGGTACTGAGTTTTGAAAAGTAGGTAAAATTTGGCCAATTTCAGAGCATAAAATACTTAAATATTTGTCAGACATCAAATGTTAATGATTGCACTCATGAGAATATTGGGAATACTGTTTTAATATGTGTTGTTGAAGTAAATAGTCCTGTTGGATACCCTGAAGTTCAGAAATGTTGAAATAGAAGTCTTATACACTTAGAATCATTTAATTTCATTTAAGCATGAATATTGATTTCTGAGATATTGGTGATATTTTAGGTCTCTTATGTATCTCTTAGGTTTACCACATTCACCCTATTTCCAGGATGTCCTTGTTCCTTTCTCTTTTCCTAGCTCTTGATAAAATTAGATTCTTAGATGGATCTCCTCCTAGGAATGCCACAGTAGAAATTATATGATAGTGTTTTCCTAATAGATTTTGTTTGCCACCCAAACAAAATCTGTCTTATGTACATGATTCTGTCCTTAAACTATTATCAATTTTCATTTGCTTTGATTACCCATATTCCCTATCATGCATTCCCCCACCCACCCAAATCTGTCCCCCATTCTTGGGTAGTATCAATTTTATTCACCTAGTATTTCTGTCTTTGAAAAAAGCAGAAGGAAGACATTGTTAAATGGGCCATTTAACTGAAGAATGGCATGTCATGCATTCTTTTTCTATATATATAATAAGAGAGATGTATATAGGTTAATGAAAGTATTTATAGAGATGAATATTACAGCTACTTTATGATATTTAAGACTAAATGCCACAGTTGTTTTTTTTTTTTTTAAGTAAGTCTAAACTTCCCTTAAAGGAAAGCTCAGAAAAGTAGTAATTTGGAACTAGTTGGCTTAACTTAAAAAGCTCCTCTGTGACATCGGAGTGTGTTTCATGCAATTGCTTTCTAAGACTTCCTCATTAAAATATTGACTACTCTTTTTCTTCAGTAAATGCTAGTCCCGCCTCCCATGCCATTGTATAGTTGGTCCTGGGGGAAGTAAAATCTGGCATCTAAAATTTGGTGCACATATTTTGTTACTCTCCTGACTTTTCTCCTTATTTCATTTCCCCTGTTGTTTTCCTGTCTAGTCAAATGTTGGCCTTGGCTCTATCAATTTTAGAAGAATAAAGTCTTATTGATAATCTTCATGTTCTCTTTCTACATTGGGGAGAATATTAAAGAAAGAAAAGATTTAGTTACTGATTTTAGTTACTGATTATCTGCTTTCCACCTTTTTCTTAACTTGTTTTAAGACCCGGGGTCCTAAATTCTTTACTGTAGTGATTCTATAATGGCCATCAAAATAAGGAAATCTTTCCCCTCTTGAGTCCTTTCACCTTTCATAATTTTATTCCATCTTATACCCATTCAGTTTGAAGGGACTTTTGGCCTCTTGCATCATTGTTTTCATATTTTATATTGGTATGGCATCATGTCCACTTCCTAAATCCTGTAACCTTGAGCTGGGTGCATACCAACAGTTTAATGGTCCTTCTGGTTTAGTCTTTGGTCCAAAAAGTAGTCAGTGTTGCGATGCTTCTCAGGGAGAGATATTTAGCAGTGCAGAGTTGTTCGTGAGGAAAACCGCCTCGTCCAGCTGGTAAGCGATTTATGCCCTGAAGCATGAAGATTTCATAGCCCTTGTAATTTTATCCTTCCTGGTGTTGCTGGAGGTGCTATTTTTATTCATATAAATATTTAATCTTCTATAAAACTTATTAAGCTGTTGGCCTCAATAACATTTTTTGGCAGCAAGTTCCCTAGGTTAAAGGGACACAGTCAAGTACAACAGCTTAGCTCAAGATCACATTTTTAAATAAAGGTATAAAAGGTGATTTTCTGAGATTTAAAAAAAGACTCCAGCAAAGCTGTTTGGGGTTCGGCTATGGCATTTCCCAATAATGCTTCCAGGGTCTCAGTAGCACTGAGTTGGCATCTGAGGAAGCAAGCTCAGTTGAAACTAAAGTGAAAGTAGTTAATATATGTCTTTTTCTGGACCTAGTAAAGATGAAAAGCAGACAAAATGTATGGGCAATGTTCTTTAATTTCATAGCATTCAGGTCTTCACATTAACATTTTTGCATGACTGTCAATCCATGGAATTATTTCTCCCTATTAGTCTCCCGTAACCCTCTTTAAGTAGTTGGCTTCTTTGGATGGATACCTCTCGTTAAAACGGGCGACCTTTCCGGAGCTTCTTTGTTGGTCGGAGGACCAGCAGGCAATGTGTTGTGGCATCTTCTAATTCCCTTTAGATGGTTATCTGGAGATCAAGTGGTGGTTTCTCCAGTTGAATTTAGTAGTCACATCCATATTGGAAAATTTAAACATAGGCATCTTGACTTATGTGCATGCACTACCCAGGTGGATGTGAATTAACTCTGGAGTTGTACATTTCTTTGTCTTCCTGGCTATTTATAGTAGCTAGTACATTTGACCTTGAACATGATGGATACTTGCACCACAGAATAGTCTGGCATACATAGACCTATACTGGCTTAGAGGGTATATCTAACTTAGAAGAATTAATCTCTGTTGGCAGCCCTAATATAGGAAGCTCATGATTCTCAAGGAAGAAAAATAACATACATGCTACTAATCAACACAAACCATGGGATATATAATGAAGTTATAAATTATGAGAACCTATAAGGGCTGTAGAAATTCAGAGAAGGGATTGGTAATTATTGACCAGAATGCTTTAAGAGATGGTGGTAATTTGAACGACTCTTCTGGCAACCTGAGATTTGATCAAGGGAAGTGAAAGTGAGTGGGAGAGGAGGTAATGAGTAGTGCTGGCTAAGGCAATGCTACCATTCAATAGCAACACAACTTGAGTGTAATAGCTTTCGTGACTTCTAAAATAGATTCTCATCTAAAGAATCATTGATGAGATTAAGTGTTGGTTCAGTCCATATTATGTGGAACTAAATTTAGTCCTAATCTTTCTTTTATCAGTTAGTATCCTTCCTATTGATATAATTAAAGAATATTCTTATAGGTCCAAATATCAGGGCCCAGTATTTTCTTAAATACCTTTAACTCATCTTGCTTAGCAGTTCTTTAGCTCCTTATGTTAAATAAGGGACCAAACTGTCATACAGGCTGGATGAGTGCAGACTAGTCTAGCCACTTTGGAAGGTACTCTAGCAGCTTTTAATAAAGTTAAATATACATGTACCATATGACCCAGAAAACCTACTCCTAAGGATTTGCCCAAGAGAAATAAAAACTTACAGTCACATCAAAACTTGTCTGTGAAAGTTTACAGTTGCTTCATTCATAATCACCCTAAGTTGGAAACAGTACAGATGTCCTTCAGCTGGTGAATGGCTAAGCAGTGGTATATCCATATGAAGGAATGCTAATCAGCAATAAAAAGGAATGAACAGCATGGATAAATCTCAAATGCATTATGCTAAGTGAAAGAAGTCAGATTCAAAAATCTCCATGCTACTGATTCCATTTGCATTGCATTCTGAAAAAGGAGAAACTTTAGGGAAAG
>NW_006789896.1:4790864-4815182 GCF_000442215.2 Lipotes vexillifer | reverse complement strand
AGGGAAAGATAACAGATTGGTGATTGCCAAGGACTGGGGCTTAGGGGAAGCATTGACTAAATGTATAAGGGTGTTCTGGGGGAGTGATGGAACTTTTCAGTATCCTGGGATTAGTGGTGGTTACCTGACTATGCATTTGGCAAAACTCATAAAACTGTATACTAAAGTGGGTGGATTTTATTCATGTTAATTATGCTTCAATAAGCCTTACTTAAAAAAAGAAGTGGCCAGCCATCTGATGTTCACAGATCTGACATTATGACCTTGCATTGGTACCCTGTGGTACAATTCTCAATATTTCACACGGTAGCATCTTCTCCATCTTAAAAGGTTTTGTTTTTAAACTTCCATCATCCTTTGAAGAAACGTTTAAAACTCCCTTAGGATTTTGGTGGAGATGCTCAAAGACCTAAAATTGATGATTGTAGCTCCCTTTGAAACACAAGTATTTTATATGTAAATAAAGAGGAACTACTTTAGAAGGACTGGCTATTTCACATATGAATAGGTAACTCTTTCTAGACATGTTTATGACATGATGGAATCCCATGTAACTTCTTTGCTGTGTGAGTAACAGATCTACAGACCTTATAAGATGTGGAGATTTGAACCCTTTAAACCAATCTGCACATACACTTTTCCAGATATGAATAAACTCCCTAGTCCACTGTCTCCAAACTTCCACTCAGGCTGCTTAAAGGTTATTGAAGAAAAATCACAAAACTTGCTATGTGGTACAGTAAAAAATCACTTGTTCTTCAGCTATGCCAAACCATCCCTCTTTTTGTCTATGGTTTAACATGTTATTTGTATAGTGTGGAAGTTCCTTAAAAAACTAAAAGTAGAACTACCATATGACCCAGCAATCCCACTACTGGGCATATATCCTGAGAAAACCATAATTCAAAAAGAGACATGTACCACAATATTCATTGCAGCACTATTTCCAATAGCCAGGACATGGAAGCAACCTAAGTGCCCATCGACAGATGGATGGATAAAGAAGATGTGGCACATATATACAATGGAATATTACCTAGCCATAAAAAGATACGAAATTGAATTGTTTGTAGTGAGGTGGATGGACCTAGAGTCTGTCATACAGAGTGAAGTAAGTCAGAAAGAGAAAAACAAATACTGTGTGCTAATGCATATATATGGAATCAAAAAAAAATGGTACTGATGAACCTAGTAGCAGGGCAGAAATAAAGACGTAGACACAGAGAATGGACTTGAGGACACGGGGGCAAGAGGGGGAAGCTGGGGCGAAGTGGGAGAGTAGTATCGACATATATACACTACCGAATGTAAAATAGACAGCTAGGAGATAGCAGCAGCATAGCACAGGGAGATCAGCTCAGTGCTTTGCGACGACCTAGAGGGGTGGGGTAGGGAGGGTGGGAGGGAGGCTCAAGAGAGAGGGGATATGGGGATATATGTATGCATATGGCTGATTCACTTTGTTGTACAACAGAAACTAACACAGCATTGTGAAGCAATTATACTGCAAAAAAGATGTATGAACAAAGATAAATAAATAGAATGGATTTAGGGTGGCTCCTCTTAGTAAATAGATTTTCTGAAACTTATCCTTTTTGCTGGGTCACATTCCCACTTCCAAATCCTTCACTTTACTAGAACAATCTCTCTGTGTCACCTTACTGCCCTGTTTCTGGATCTCAGCTTCTCTTTTCAAAAGTGAGGGAGTACAATCATGATCTGAGAGATCATCTCCTCAGTGGTCCCAAGCACCAGTTATGTTCCCTTTCATAACACGTGTCACCCTATATTTAATTAATTACTTATTCATCTCCCACATTAGACTATAAGCTCTGTGGGACTGTGCTTCTCTTACTCACTGTTGTATCCTCAGCTGACAGGAGGCAATAGCAAAATAGTTGTTGAATAAATGAAGGATACCTGCCATCCCTAATGGGCCATAATTGTGCTACTGACCACGTGCTTATACCAGTCTATATTTTAAATTAAGTACCTTTGGAAATAGTTTGTATCATCTGTCTGAAAAATATTATTTGTAATGGCAAAAATTTTGCTTTTCCTTACTATCATTTTTGTTTGGGGCGTATCTGAATGCTTTGTTAAAATTTCCTCTTTGATATGTGGTTTGTATATTTGCATATTTTTGTTTGTTTGTTTGTTTTGTTTTCGGCTGGATGTAACCAGGTGGCAGCTCCTTCAAATGAGTGTTCCGTACAGTATGTGCCATGTCTCACTGTGGTTGATATATGAGTAGCACCTAGTATGTAGTTGTGTGGTCTCTTCCTATGTAAATGAATATGATTATTCCTGAGGATGGGAAGTCCAAGATGGCAAATCCTATGGGAGTGCAACTTTCGGTATAGATCTCTGGCTGTTTGTGGATACTGATTGATTGATTGATTGATTGATTTTTTTTTAACCAATTGCAATCACTGAATCAGGGACTAGCATTTTAATAATTAGGTTTCTGAAAGGATATAAATATGTAGCCATTACATGGAACTTATGTACTGTATAGAGGACTGTGCTGTGTATAGAGCTTTAACTGTAAAATTAAACCATGTTGGATTTTTGTATTAGATATTGATGCAATTGTTAGAAGCTTAGTTCCTCCATTTACTTTAGCTCTTTGCTCTTAATGGGAATTTAGGTCAGCATTGAACAGTTCCAGGGCATCCTGAGACTTTTCCCCAGAAAACAAGGGTGTCAGATATGCAGAAGAAGGTCACCAATACCATTTAGCAAAGTTATGTTCCCTGCTTCCTGGCAGCAGTGCCTGGTTCTGTTTGGAAAGCAGTGACTTACAAAAGGATTTTCTTTTTCTCCTATATTTTTTCTTTTTAAACTGTTTTCCATTCCCAATGTAAAGATTGTTTTCTATCCAGTTCTCTCTGAAAGCACCATATCTATTTAGAGAAAAACGAAAAATCACTATGTCACATTTCCTAACAGGCCATGCTCTCTGCGGTCCCACTAAGCTCTGCAGCCTTTTGAGTCCTTTGAGTCCAAATGATAAGTATGTAAGGGTGTGAGGTTGGGATGGGAGGTGGTTACAGCCAGCAGAGGTTAATTTCCCCAATGAGAAAAAAATGCCTGCCACATCCTGAAGCCAGTCCAGTGCCCTCTTAGAGGCAACAGGTTCATAGCACTATTCATCATTGATTTCACTTTAGAATCCACTATTATAGTTTTACTCTGATTTTCATGGCTATGCTTTGCAAACTCCATTCACTCTTTTGTTAACAAATATTTCCTCAGCCCCTTTTCTGTCCCAGACACTTTCTGGGTCTTGGGGATGCATCAGTATTCAAAATGAGCAAAATAATTTCCCCTTGTTGTTTTCTGCTATCCTTCCCACCCTGGGAAGCCAGTAGGCTTTTTATTTATTATCACCAGTAGGAAATAAGAGAGAATTTGTGGCTTTCCTCTGAGATCACACATGAGGTTATTGGCAAGACTGAAACTGGAAATCAAATCTTCGTGCTCCTAGCTAACTAACCATACCTTTCATTACACCAGATGAGACCTGCGGGCAGGGAGTACCAGTGGTCAAAGTACCCTTTAGTTTGGTGCCTGTTGCATTTGTCCTTGGATTGTGACCTTCCAAAAGACCACTGAGCAACTTGTCTTTGAGAAATGACCTGCCATTTTCAAACAGCATCAAGGAGAGTCAAGGAGACCACAGCATGAGAAGCAAAGTATTGAGTTTTAAATTTTCTTTTTGTGTATTTGAAACGGAAAAAAAAAATCTATGTATGTGATTCAAGGAGAAGATGTAAAATGAAAACAGTTTTCTCAAACTCTTATGTCTCTTGAGATGCTACTAATCAGAATTGCTCCCCCAAACCCCGAACCCTTGCTTCTTTTATTATTTTTAAAATTTTTTTGGAAGGGGAGGGATGACCCTGCTGAGTTTTGGAGTATGCCTATAGCAGCTTTTAGCAAATCACAATCACAGCAGTAGGTTCAGCTTTGAAGAAAGATTTACAAATCTCTCACTGCTTTATAAATATCTGCATTTATATCTTAAAGAAGAGGAAGAAAAAGCCCCTCACGATTGGTCTCAGCCTCCTCACCCTCTCCCTCCCCAGCCCCCCACTCTCCCTTTTCTTGCTTTCCTCTTTCAGAAATTAAAGATTGTGATGTGTGCAGGAAATGAGGGTCTATAAAATTGTGATAAAATGTTCCTGCAAATTGCCTTTGAATTTTCACCTTGAATTGCAGGCGAAATGAAATTGTTCACTTTCAGCATTGCTTTGTTTTTGACCCCTTTTTGTGAATTCTCAAAGGAAAGAAACATATTCCCATCTTTTATAGTAATCAAATTTATCTGGCATCTCTCAGCCTCTTGAATTACTTATGCTAGAGTTGGCCAGCCTCAGGAAGGCTGTGGCTGGTTTATTTTTTTATTGTTCTAAAGTGAGGGTTTTTGACATGGGTTCCCTACATCATCCTAGGGGAGTATAGGAGGAAAATCAAAAGTGCTTTCTGAAATTGCATATATGTGTTATGTATACATGTGCATGCATTATTATAATGGTAAAAGATACCTACCTAAAGAGAAATAATAGAGGACTTCATGATCATAGGTCATGGCTGTTTAATATTTTTCACATGAGAGGGGGAAAATTTCATGGCACTGATTAT
Organism: Lipotes vexillifer; assembly: GCF_000442215.2. Classification (NCBI taxonomy): domain Eukaryota; kingdom Metazoa; phylum Chordata; class Mammalia; order Artiodactyla; family Lipotidae; genus Lipotes; species Lipotes vexillifer. Next base: position 4,810,535 of record NW_006789896.1, on the reverse strand, counting down.
AAAATAACATTATATGTAAAATGCAAAAAAAAAAAATCCAGGAAAAGGCTTTGCATTGGAACAAAAGTGCTAACAATAACTGGTTGTAAACCTGTTTAGTAACTAGTTGGTTTTAACAAGTATTAATTCTGTAACAGGTGATTATATCACCTTGTAATTTGGAGAGTTTAATATGACTTTTTCATGTAAGAATTTGGGATCAGAGAGTGAATATTGGCCATCACCTACAGCCGTATTCTATTAAGCCCGGCCTTGCCTGGTAACCCTGAGTTCTCTTATAATATGATTCATTCCTTTCTTTTTATTTCCAGTCCCTCGTGCCTATACTCAGAAAACCATAAGCTACAGGTGCAAACCTGCAGAAATCAGATTTGAGTTTCTAAACTAAATCTCTCTTATGTTGAGAAAACAAAATAATATATCACTATCAGGGAGAATACATAAGTAGTGCTCCTTTGTGTGGCCTTAACCTCCACTGGGCTCAAGTTAAAAATTAGCTAAGAGAAATTATTTTCTGAAACCATTACTAATGCCTCACACATCCTTTATTCACACCTATACTTAGAAAACTATGATGCCTACAAAAATGTTGAACTCCCATCATGCTTACGTATTTCTAAATTATAATAAGTTAACTCTGAAAAGCTCTAAACAGTTACCTTTTTTTCTATTATTTTTTACAGTATAAGCAAAATGTGTTTATGCCACAACCTACTAATTTTTCCATACTAAATTTTCAAAGGATTTCATTGTGTTTCTGGTTTATTAGTTACACACTTCTTGAATAATAACTTGCATAAATCCCAGAAACATTCCTTTAAAACTTTAAAGGTCAGTAAAAGGTCAGTAAGAGGTCCATGTAAGTTTAAGAAAATGTAAAATAAAGATCCCTAGGGAGAGGGGTGTTGTGTGCAGTTAGAGTGTCTCTCACACACTCTTTACTTCCACAATACTGTGAGATCGCAGAATCATTGGAAGAGAGGCTGAGAGACAAGTCATGCTCTAACAGATAGGTACATGTATATCGGCATCCTAGTAGAACAAACCTTAGAATTAAGCAAAAACTCAGCAAGTTCAATCTAAGTGGGAATGTTTGCATTAAGCTGCTTAATAACATTAGATTTATTTACTTTGGAAATATTTATTTTATCAAGCATTGGCAGTGACTACATTTCTGATTAATTTATGCAATCAAAGGAATCAACTAACCCAACTGTCACATTTTGTTTTTGATGAAAAAGAGAAGAAAATGGTTTTCCAAGAAGATTTAAATGCAAAAGCATGTTTTCATAGTATTTTTTGTGGGGCTACAGATTTCAAGAGGATGTAGCATCATTTATGTGCCGTATACAATACCTCAGCAGCTTGCATATCTCCTTTTTCCCTTATAAAAAAATTCACAACCTTTATGTAAACATTTTAATCTATAGAAGAGTGAATTAACATGATTCTTAGTTGTGGCAATAGAAATGGAAATAAGAGATGTTTATTTGAAATAATTTTTAAAACAGTTTTCTTCTGTCCCCTCAGAGATGGCAGCACAAACACTTTTCTGATTTGGACACAGTAATTTAAATGTGTCCAGTTTTTCAGTTGTGCCTATAAATCAATTTAGTGTGGGTTTGTTCAGATCTAAAGGAAAGTTAAATGCTGACTTTGAAAGTGGAGAAATGTTCCATAGATATCCTTTGCTTTCAAAAAGCATGCATTTGACTGTGATCCTTAAAAGCTTTTATTGAACTGTTTTCTTTTTCTGTTTGCAAAATTCACAAAGGGCTGTTCTGTAAGCCCTCTTCATATTTTCCCCACTTTGTCCTAAATTTTGCCTCAGGGGAATAAACAGCAACAGTGTTCAGTTTCCCATTCTGAATGTATATGCCAACACAGGGAGCTTTTATTACAAGGGAAGAAATCAAATCATTGTCACCTAAAGTGCTAATTATGTCTGATAAATGTGTGGCATACACTTAATGCAAAGAGAGCTTAGGAAATGATACACCTTCCGTAATTACAGTGACCAACCTAGCTCCATCAATCTAAATTTTTTTTCAATCCATGTTCATTTAGGTGGCTTTATTTTTATTAAATGGCTTTCTTAAGCTTCAACAGACAAGTGGTTGCTGCTAATAAGGAAGCTGGCATTAAGTATTTTGGAACTGCCTACAATAAGAAGGCGTGTTATGTGATACACACCCAGATGAGTGTACACAGATAAACAGGAACCGCAGAGGAATATGGTTACATTCTTCTCCCGCTGGGCCATGGAACTGCAAACGGAGGGTAAAATTTGCCATTCTTTGCTTGCCTAATGAATTTGTGTATCCAGTTAACTAAGGATACTGTATTTCTTTATCAGAGGAGCCTGAAATCCTTCCATAGCTGACAGCAGACCCTTTAGCCCCCTCCCTGGGGACATTAATGGCCTTGTGGGTAGGCATGCTGCCTTCAGAACCTCTGATGATAACATTTAAGCATTACTCCTCTCCCCCTGTTTTTCTTCATGAAAGAAAGCCACCATTCTTCTCAGAGCCAAATTGTATGTGGCCTCTAATCGAACCTGACACCCGTATACAAATGAAATAAAAGTAGGTTTTAATTAGACTGAAGGATGCTGATTTTCTTTGAAGCCGCTTCAGAGCCCCTCTCCTCACTGAGTCCTCCAGCAGCACACTGGCTTGTTTCACACATCCATCCATATTTGGCTGCAGAAACGTTGCTCGGGCGTGTGTGTGAATTCACTCCTGTCATTGGGGCTGATTGGCTGAATATGATTTTCAGAGTTTTGTTTTGCCATATCACTATTCTGGATTTTTGCCTCTTAGCTGCAGATCCAGCCAAGGTGCGTCTGTGGGAACCATGCATATCTGCGCAGACTTTCTTATCATCATTGAAATCCAACCAAACCATCCTTTTGTTGTTTTTGCCTCTTTTCTTCTGTTTTTCTTTCTCTGTCTGTCTTTTTCTCCTTAATGCTCCTTAATTCTTAATCACCTTTACTCTTCTTAACCTCTCCTGATTCCCTTTCTTTCTAGTTATTGTTACTTTCCTTTTCCTTGAAATTTTTAGCACTTCGTATTTTTGAAGGCAGTAAAGAGGCTCAAAATTCCTTCATTTCCTTTTGGTTAGCTATCTGAGGATCGTTGTGTGTTTTCAGGACAGATAGTGCTACCTGACTGAGCTAAAGAATTAGTGGTAAATACTGAATTCTCCATTTATTTTTACTTTTAAAATCATAATTATAATGCCAGAATTCAAAGTTTTGGTTATTACAGTTTTGCAAATAAATAAATCTTGAACAAAGATGTAGTTTCATGGAACACTTTTTTTTTAGTGTTTGTTAATTGTCTTGTACTAAATTTTCAAATTGTCAATTTGTTTTAGCCTACTTTAAGAGAAGTTGTTCTAAATTGCAGAAGATTCGGTGTCATTAAAAATGGTAAATGTATTTGGACTCTTTTAGTTGGTTTCTGAATATATATGTGTGATGATAAGTCATCTAAAGGATTTTTAAATAAAGAAAATTAGAATAATTTTCATTTTAGCCTGGAAAATTCTCAATGTGTGAGAAATATGTTAAGAAACTTTCCATGAGTTTAAAAGACTAGTGTTTTTTGATATTCATATGTTGTAGTTGAACGTATTTAATTGTAGTGGTTGAAGCATAAAGTGATGTTAATTGTAGTATTATATTAAAAGTTATATGTACTTCTCATTAATGTGGTAATCAACTTTAGAAAACTAAATAAAAATTTCACAAAACCTATTCCCCAAAAACAATAAATGCTGTAATTTGACTTCTGAATTATATAGTTTGTTGTAGTCAGGCACAAATCAAATATTAAAATATTAGGACTAATTTCATTCATTGGTATATATCCAAGAGAAATAAAAACATGTCCACACAAAAACGTGTACACAAATCATCATAGCAACATTATTCATGATAGCCAAAAGGTGCAAACAATCCAGCGGCCACTGACTGATGAGTGAATAAACAAGATGTGGTGTATCCATACAATGGAGTATTATTTGGTCATGAAAAGGAATGAGGTACTGATACATGCTACAACATGGATGAACCTTGTAAACATTATTCTAAGTGAAAAAAGCCAGACACAAAAGATCACATATTATATGATTCTGTTTATATAAAATTTCAGAATAGGCAAGTACATATAGACAGAAAGTGGATTAGAAGTTGCCTATAGCTGGAGGAGGGGGGAAATAGGGTGTTTGGAGGTGATAGTTAAAGGGTAATAACTAAGTTTCTTTTGGGGATGATAAAAATTGGTTGTTGCATAACTCTGTGAGTATATTTAATCCCCTGAATTGTACATTTTAAATAAGTGAATTATATGATATATGAATTTTAGCTCAATAAAGCTGTAACAGAAAATATTAGGACTTGTATTTGTACGTTTATATCTTAACTGTAATAAGCAAAGAAAAAAAATCTGATTACTTTTGAAAAAGAGAACTTTTATTTGCTTAAAGATATTTTGGCTGGAGTGAAATTTCTAGATTAACACTCTAGCTAATATGCTATGCATATTGACATTCTATACAGGACTTGAGTTTCTATTACAATAGAAATAGTAATTTATTTTGTGAGTGAACCTGTGCAAATACTTCCTTCATATTGGCTGTTTTTAACATTTTGATATAAATCATGTTGAAATTTAGGAAGAATGAGAAAGGTGTAATCAGAGCTTGAGTCAATTGTTATTTTAAAAAATGTGTACAGTACTAAGCCTTTCACATTTAAATTTGAATATATTTAGAATATTTTACTTTATTTTGTTTTGAAAACTGGATAATGACAGCAGTACTTTTTTGTTTTTCACTTTTTTTTTTTTAGTGTAAATTTTAGCATACTTTGAGAAAACCATTTTAAACTTATATGTATTTGGTTTACTGAATACCTATGTATCTACCACCCAGATTAAGGAACAGGTCACTGTCAGCTCTCTGGAAGCCCCTTTTAGTGTCCTCTCCAACCTCCTCACATATGGTTTTTGAGATAATCATTTCCTTAAGTTGCTTTAAAATTTTATCATATATGTATGTATCCCTAAGCAATATAATTTACTTTTGCCAGGTTCTTAACTTTATATAAATGGAATAACTTGGTATATATTCTTTGTTACTTGTTTCTTTTGGTCAGCATTGTGCTTACAAGATTCATTTAAGATGAGGGTAGGCTTCTTATTCTGTAAAAGACCAGATATTAAAAACTTCTGGTTTTAAGGGCCATATGATTTCTGTCGCAGCTACTTAGCTTTGCTTTGTAAAGCTATGAAAGCAGTCATGGACTATATGTAAATGAATGAGGATGGTTGTATTCCAGAATAATTTTATTTACAAAAACAGGCCTCTTTTTTTTTTTTTTTTGCGGTATGCAGGCCTCTCACTGTTGTGGCCTCTCCCATTGTGGAGCACAGGCTCCGGACACGTGAGCTCAGCAGCCATGGCTCACAGGCCCAGCCGCTCCGCGGGATGTGGGATCTTCCTGGACCAGGGCACGAACCCGTGTACCCTGCATCAGCAGGCGGACTCTCAACCACTGTGCCACCAGGGAAGCCCAAACAGGCCTCTTTTGAAGCCACAAATTACCAAACCCGATTTGAACAATTGCATAGGTATAGTTTATTCATTTCCCTCATTGCATATTATTCCCTAATTATAGCAAAATTTATTTATCTGTTCTATTCTTTATTTTATTTTATTTATTTAATTTTATTGGAGTATAGTTGATTTACAATGTTGTGTTAGTTTCAGGTGTACAGCAAAGTGATTCAGTTATACATATACATATATTCATTCTTTTTCAGATTCTTTACCCATATAGGTTATTACAGAATACTGAGTAAAGCTCCCTGTGCTATACATTAGGTCCTTATTGTTAATCTATTTTAAATATAATAGTGTTTGTGTGCTATACTATCTGTTCTATACTTGATGGACATTTGGTTTGCTGCCAGTTTGAGATATTAGAAAAAATACTGCTATAAACATTCTTATATAGGTATTTTGGTGCAAATGTGCAATAATTTCTCTAGAACATATATTCCTAGGAGGAGAAATAATGGGCCACTGGATATGACATCTTCACCTTGAATGTTAAATGTCAAATCATTTTTCAAAGTGATTTTTTTCAATTTACAGTCTCACCAGAAGTGTTTTAGAGTTCCTATTACTCAACAGAGTTCGCAATACTTGGTAATGACAGACTTTTAAATTTTAGACAATTTAGTGGTAATGGTATCACTTTGCGGTTTTTATTTGCAAAGCCATGATTTTTCATTAGATTGTGCATCTCTTCATATATTAGATTTTGAAATAAAATTTTGTCAAATTTATTCCTAGTTCTTCAACATTATTTATGTTTTTTTTGGCTGCGCTGCACGGCATGTGGAATCTTAGTTCCCTGACCAGGGATCAAACCCATGCCCCCTGCAGTGGAAGCGTGGAGCCTTAACCACTGGACCACCAGGGAAGTCCAATCAACATTTTTGATGTAATTATAATTATCTTATTATTTTATTTTCTAACATACTATTGCTGACATTTAGAAATACAATTGATTTTTCATGTCAGTTTTGTATCAGGAAACTTGCTAGAGTCAGTATTAATTCTAATAGTCTATCATTAGATTATTTTGGATTTTCTCCATGTGCAATGAGTACAGTGATGACTGTTTAGTTTCCTTCTTTCTAATCCTTATATGTTTTATTTCTTTTTCTTGCCTTATTGTGTTGGCTGTGACCTCTAATATAATGCTGAGTAGAAGTGATAATGAATACCCTCATATTTCTTCTGATCTCAAGGGGGAAAATGTTCAGCATTTCAATATTAAATATGAAAATTGCCGCATATAGAATAGATAACCTATACCTTATTTTAAAAAAATCTTTTTAGTTCCTAGATTGCTAATTTTTTTAAACATAAATGGGTTGTTACATTTTATCTTTTCTTTTTGCATCTTTGAAATGATTATATAAATGTTCTCCTTTAATCAGTCAATATGGTTAAATATGTGAATTGATTTACTAATCTTCAATTAACTTTATATTCCTTGTAAAAGCAAAGTTAATCATGACATTATTTTTTGCATATTGCTAGAATTGGTTAGGTAATAATTTTTTAAGACTTTTATATATCTATGTTCAATGAGTGAGACTGACCTATAATATTGTCATTTTTAGGGGTTGGTATAAAGGTAAAATTGGACTCATAAAAATAATTCAGAAAGATTTCCATTGTTTCTATTTTTGCAATTATAGTTTGTGTAAGATTGTTCTGTTTTTGATTTACTCTTCAATGTATGATGGAATTCACTGGTGAAGCTATCTGGGACTAATTTTTATTTGTGGGAAAATTTCTGAATACTGGCTCAGTTTTCTCAATAGTTGTAAACTATCTAGCCAAATTTGTTAAATTTGCTATTGTAATTTTTTGTATTTAGTTTAAACATTTAAATGTATTGAGATAAAGTTTTTCATGACATTTTCTTTTTATTTTAATGGTCACAGCATCTGCAATCATGCTCTATATCATTCCTAATATTGCTTTCCTTAGTGCCTTATTCATTTCCTTTACATGTATTACTGAACATTTTGTAATTTTCTTATTCTTCTCAAAGAAGCAACTTTTGTTTTTCTGATCCATATTTATTCTATTTTAATAAATCCAATTTATATATTTATTATTCTTTCCATTTTAACTTCTTCTTTTTGCTTTTTTGTTTTATTGCTGTTTTTATATGTTCAGAAATGAATAATCATTACATTTTACAATTTTTCTAAATTTCATAATTTGTTCATAATTTTTATAAGTGAATTTACATTCACATATAAAGTTAGACTGCTTTAGCTATATCCTACAAGTTTTGATAGGTAGTATTTTTCATTATCATGCATTTCAAAATGTTTACTAATTTCCATTATATTTCTTTGTTGAGCCATGAATTATTTTGAAATTTCTTTTTTTAATTTCCAAGCTTATGGGAGATCTTCTGGTTTTATTTTGTTTAACAATTTCTGTTTTAATTAAGGTGTGGTCAGAGAAAATGATCTTTATGATTTCAGTTCATAGAAGTTTTCTGTGACTTGATTTATGATGAATTTTTGTAAATGTTCCATGTGTGTTTAGAAAAAATACCTTCTATGTTTTTTGGGTATAGTGGGTATTGTGACCTATCGTAAAGGTCACCTTTGGTTTTATTTTGTTAATCATGTTTAAATATTCTGTATCCTTATTGATGTTTCTGTCCATCTAATTATTATCAAGAAAAGCATGACTAAGTCTAATTAGTGACATTCTGTATCAATGCTTTTGGTCTTAAAATTTATAGTTTTTTTAATATAGCTCTATCTCTTTGGGTTTTTGAGAGGCCCATGTTCTATCTTTTTCTGTCTTCCTAGCATCAACTTTTTGTATCCTTATTTTTTAGATATGTCTTTTATAATCATCACATAAGTTGATTTTGTTTTTATTCAGTCTGACAACCTTCATTTTTTAATTGGAGTTGTTAGCGTATTTACACTTACACTTAATGTAGTCATTGTTAAATTTGTGTTTAAATTTGCCACCCTGTTTTATGTATTTTGCGTTTCAAGTTATATGCTTATTTTTCCCCTTTTCTGCCATCTTTTACATTATTTTTTGTTATAATTATTTCTTGTGCTAGTTGGGACGTTGTACACTCTGTTTTTATTCTTTTATTAATGTTTCCTAGAAATTACAACGTGTATACTTATCAAAATCTGAAATTAATCAATATCTTTGCTCCTTCCCCAGAGAAAAGAAAGGTCTTTGAACACCTTAACTTCATCTACTTTCTTTCTGAATTACATAATTTTGTTGTGCATGTGTTATAAAATTTTTTATAAATGTTATGCATTTTAAAATGAATCCATACATTTAGCTCTTTCTTATATTTTTGTCTCATATCTCAGATCTTTCTCCTGGGATTAATTGTACCTCCTCCTGAATTATCATTTTCCTTCAGTGAAGATATTCTGGTTACAAACCTTAGGTTTTTTGTGTTTAAAAAATGTTTTTATTTCCCACTCACTCTTTATAATAAGGAGTGTGACTCCGTTTTATTGATGTTTGGTTGTTGATGGCTATTAAGCCTCACCCTCTCCTTCTTCCTCTCTGTCCGACACCTGGGTAAGCTGATAAGAAAGTCAAGGTGCTCTCTCCTTTGTCACCAGAGATAGATTCAAACTACACAAACCTCTTCCAATGTCCCGGAGCCCTCACCCTGTGTCTATCCCTTAACCACAATGAGAGCTCCAGCCAAGCCAGTCTCCCTTTCTTGCCCTAAGCAATTTTAGAGTATCTTGGGAGATCTGCCCCGTTCTCCCCAGAAAGCTTTAATTATATAAGTAATAATCTTTTCATACCCTCTTGACGTGAGTGAATGTATATGTGTGTGTGTGTGTGTGTATGTGTGTGTGTGTGTATGATTAGTCTCAACACCCAAACCAAGTTTTCAGTGGAGCTCCCTCCTGTCTCCCAGTAGTATGCCCCCAAACCGTAAAAGGCTATTTTCTCTGAGTATGGAGTTCTAGTTTTACAAGTATTTTCTTTTACTATAATGAAGAATTCTACTGTCCTTTGGCTTCCAGTGTTGCTATTGAGGTGTCAGATGTTTATCTAATTATTGCTCCATTGATTATAATTTGTCTTTTAATTTATTTTTAATGGCTCCTTTTCAGATCTTTACCAATTACCTTTGGTGGTTTATAGTTTTACTATGATGTTGCCCAGGCAACTTTAATTCGGTCACCTGAGAATGAAGGTTGGCTGGGTGGGTTTACTTCTGGCTTACTCTTTTCTGAGGGTGTGAGCCTTTGGGAATCCAGTTAAATCTGGAGAAGTTTGCTTGTTTGGAAAATGCCCTTAGGGCAAAAGAAATTGTAGTGTTGTGCTTCCCTCTTTGGGTTCTGCTTTCTTTGATATTTTGAACTAAATTTTTTACTACCTTATCAGACCTTTGATAGTCTTAAGAAGTTACTTCAAAAAAATGTCCAACATCATTTGTGATTGTTTTTGATGGGAGGACTGATCCAAATAGTCTAACCTGCCATATTTTCAGAAAGTAAAGTTTCAAGCTTGATTTTTTAAAAGAGACTCTTACTTTAAACTACAATTCAGGTTGTGAATAACGAACCCTGTTCTTTAACTTTGGGAGAAAGTCTGAGCCAAAGACAGGAGATGTATGATCAGAGCCTGTCATTTTAAGATCCCAATTCCAACTTGAAGGGACTCATCAGTGCTCACACGGTGTAGTTACCATTATTTTCCTCATTTTAAAGATGAGTTAACTGAGGCAAAGATAAGTAAGTTGCTCACACTACTTTTTTTTTTTTTTTTTTTTAAGTGATAGAGCTATGACTCCAACCCAGATCTGTTTGAACCACAACCTGTGCTTTTAGTCAAACATATTCTTCTTCTGGCCAGATTCAAAATTATTCCTACTGCCCTCTGCTTTGGCCTTTGGTTTCTTATGAACTATTTCTACACACAGCCCACATAGGCATGGGCTGGTGTTCCTGGGGTTTGCCCAGATCTCTGCCTCTGGCCCCAGAAATTTGAGTAGTAACCATTAGGAAAGGTTATTTATGTTCCAGAGATGTTGTAAAGAGTCTAACTAGCTCTGAATTGTACCGTATTTACTTACTCAAACTCTCTGTAACTGTTAAAGTCCATAGATAGAATAAAAACAAGTTTTATTAAGGTTCTTAGTAAAAACTTGCACATATTTATTAGAGAATATTGTACAATATAAATCAGCAAAACCAAGAAAATTGAGGATAGCTGTGTCATATCCAGTCAAAGACAATTTCTTGGAAAACCTTCCAAACTCTCTATGCATATATACTCACACTCTGTATTTCCATTTATATTCTAGAAGGTAACCATGCCATGCACATTGTTTTGTAGCTAGATTTTGGCTGCATGGTATCATGTGCCTTAATGATGATTACATGTTGAGTAGGGAACAGTATAGATTGCGATCAAAGCTGGAAAGCAACAGGAAATCAGGCCAGAAGGCTTTTCTAAGATATTGCAAGCTTCACATTGAAAAAAAAAGAGTATAATATTTTCCTATTTTCTAATACTGTGCAGCAAATCATTACTCACCTGTGGAACATCATTGTAAAGAGAGAACATTTGTTCTCTCCGAAGCAGAGAGGTGGTTAACATAGAAATTATTGTCCCATGTGGCTAAAGGCTATTATGACATTTTGTTCCTGTTGATCTTTTTCTTCTTAGTATAGTAGTTATTTCAAAGCATACAACATTGAAAATGATAACCATAATGTCCAAATATAAAGATATTTGCATCTAGGGGACTTTTGAAAAAGCCCTGGAAAATTAGTCTTTATTTCTATTAAACATTTGAAAATCAGAAAAGGGCAAAGGTAGCCATCCCAAGGGTGGAGGTGATTTTGGAGGACAAGGGCTGATTGGTGCAAAGAGGTTAGTATGTTTCTAATCAAGGGATTATAAACGACTGTGGAAACCTTAGAAAGGATATTATCCAACAGTGAGGCAAGTCAAACTATAATATTCTCATTTTATATTAGTGAACTACTCTGTGGTGTTTTAAGTCCTTGTTTATGACAATTTTTTTCTAGTCCTATATACACAATTTATAACAAGTCATTAAACTTCTCTGACACTTTTTCATTCCCTGAAAAATTAACATTTTAGGTGGTCTCCAGTTATTTGTTATGATTGAAACAGTGTGGCAGAGGACACCCTCATACATATATCTTGGTGCGTTTGACCAAATGTTCTTGTAGTACACATTCCTACTAGGGAAATTTTTTTTTTTTTGCGGTACGCGGGCCTCTCACTGCTGTGGCCTCTCCCGTTGCGGAGCACAGCTTCCAGATGCGCAGGCTCAGCGGCCATGGCTCACGGGCCCAGCCGCTCCGCAGCATGTGGGATCTTCTCGGACCGGGGCACGAACCCGTGTCCCCTGCATAGGCAGGCGGACTCTCAACCACTGCACCATCAGGGAAGCCCACTAGGGAAAATTTTATATCAGAGATATGCACTTATAGAATTTTGATAAACAACTGCCAGATTGTCCTCCAAAAGGTAGTACCAATTTACATTCTCACTAAGAATGTATGACAGATCACACTTTTTGATATTAAATATTAATATTATGTTTTCCAACTTTATTGAGACATAATTGACACATTATGATTAACAGTTTTTAATCAGATGGGATAAAATATAAAGTACCACATTATTTTTAATTTGTTTCAGTCATTACTAATAGGTTTGAGCATATTTTTCATGTTTATGGTTGATTTATATTCGTTTTCTGTTTCTTTTGACCATTTTTGTCTTGTCTTTTTTGATCCTTTTTAATTTGTAAGTGCCCTTTAGCGGTATGTATGATATACACGTTTTGTTGTTTTAGGAACACGTGTCAGTAGGCCGAGAATTTCTTTCTTCCTTCTTTTTTCTTTTCTTTTTTTTTTTTAAACATCTTTATTGGGGTATAATTGCTTTACAATGGTGTGTTAGTTTCTGCTCTATAACAAAGTGAATCAGTCATACATATACATATGTTCCCATATCTCTTCCCTCTTGCGTCTCCCTCCCTCCCACCCTCCCTATCCCACCCCTCTAGGTGGTCACAGAGCACCGAGCTGATCTCCCTGTGCTATGCGGCTGCTTTCCACTAGCTAGCTGTTTTACATTTGGTAGTGTATATATGTCCATGCCACCCTCTCACTTTGTCACAGCTTACCCTTCCCCCTCCCCATATCCTCAAGTCCATTCTCTAGTAGGTCTGTGTCTTTAGTCCTGTCTTACCCCTAGGCTCTTCATGACATTTTTTTTTCTTAAATTCCATATATATGTGTTAGCATACGGTATTTGTCTTTCTCTTTCTGACTTACTTCACTCTGTATGACAGACTCTAGGTCTATCCACCTCATTACAAATAGCTCAATTTCGTTTCTTTTTATGGCTGAGTAATATTCCATTGTATATATGTGCCACATCTTCTTTATCCATTCATCCGATGATGGGCATTTGTTTCCATCTCCGGGCTATTGTAAATAGAGCTGCAATGAACATTTTGGCACATGACTCTTTTTGAATTCTGGTTTTCTCAGGGTATATGCCCAGTAATGGGATTGCTGGGTCGTATGGTAGTTCTATTTTTAGTTTTTTAAGGAACCTCCATACTGTTCTCCATAGTGGCTGTATTAATTCTGACTGTGGACTAGAAAACCTTTAATCTTTTTGTAAACTATGATGGAGTTTCTATAACTTTAGAATTATTTATCCTTTGAAAGTTGGTTAAACAGTGTAGTCATTTGTCCTAATTTGCCTGAAAGACTTCTGTTTCTTATACTGTCCCAGCTTAATTATTAATAACATTGTCTTTCACTCTCAACAGTGTCCTAGTTGGGCTATAAATTATATGGTCTCCCTGGAACGAGCTCAATGATAAAACAGGCTGAGTCTGAGGCATTTGGGGGTGCAGATCTTTCACAACATTTTCCATTTCTTATATGGTTATCATATATTCGATTTTTTTTTGTTTCATTTATTTTTGAGCCAATTTGAAAATTTATATTTTTTCCTAGAAAAGCATCTACTTCACTTAGGTTTTGAAAATTGTCAGTATACAATTGCACAAACATCTGCTTTCAAGTACCCTGAGTCACCCATATCAAGGATCAAGCAGAATAGGAATGTTATTTGTGGGTGGGGTTTAGGAAAGAACGTGATGGGTGGATTAGGCCTGTGGTCCAATCTATAGAAAGGCCAATTAGCCTTAGGCCTAAAGACAACCCATTGGATCTGGCCATTAGGAGATTGTTGTTTTCAGTGTGATGATGTGGATGGAAGCCAGATAGCAAAACAATATTGAGTTGAAGATTCGGAGGGAGACAAATTTGATGATCCTTTCGAGAAGTGTGAAGGCAAAGAGAGAAAGGGAGGTGGAGCGCAGTTCAAGAGAGGGGTAGAACCAAGGAGGGGTTTTGTTTTAGGGGAAATTTAAGCTTGCTGTGGGCAAAGAGCTAGAGAGAAAATAGGTGATGAAGAGATGTAGCAGGGAGATGGGACTTTGGGACTCCAAGCATTCTGTTAACAAAGTTATGAAACATTCCCTCAACTTTAGCCTGGACCCATGTTAATAGAAACACTGGGATTTCTGGGAAGGAGCACTAGGACAACTTTTCAGATTGAGTTTTGAAACAGTCTTCAGCAGGGAGAAAAGGGTAACTTCACCTTAATGGAATGTGGATTTAAAGCACAGTCCTATATGTCGTTGGCTACAAATGTAAAAAACTTGGGTTTAGGGACTTCCCTGGTGGCACAGTGGCTAAGAATCTGCCTGCCAATGCAGGGGACACGGGTTCGATCCCTGGTCCAGGAAGACCCCACATGCCACGGAGCAACTAAGCCTGTGCAGCACAACTACTGAGCCTGCACTCTAGAGCCCGCAAACCACAACTACTGAGCCCACGTGCCACAACTACTGAAGCCCGTGCGCCTAGAGCCTGTGCTCCGCAACAAGAGAAGCTACCACAATGAGAAATTCTTGCACCGCAATGAAGAGTAGCCCCCACTCACCACAACTAGAGAAAGCCCGCGCACAGAAATGCAACCAAAAATAAATAATGAATTAAAAAAAAAATATATATATATATATATATATATATATATATATATATATATAAAGAGAAAAAAAAGTTGTGTTTAGCATCACAACGAAAGCAGTAGGTAAAATCATTTTATGCATCAGAGTCTGGTTCATTTGTTAAATTGGTGGTCATCTTTGGTTACTGGTTATACAATCTCTCCACATAAATTTTGTGACAATTGAGAATTGTCACCGAATATCTTAAGAATATCTCCAGAAAAGGATTCATTTAATATCTCCAGAGAAGGATTCATTTGTATTTGTAATCTTGAAGGACTGATCTCATTTACAATTTTTTTTAAAGCACATTCTCTGCATTCAAAGACCTTATTCTTTTCTTTTAATTATTATTAATTAATTAATTTATTTTTGCTGTGTTGGGTCTTCGTTTCTGTGCGAGGGCTTTCTCCACTTGTGGCAAGTGGGGGCCACTCTTCATCGCGGTGCACAGGCCTCTCACTATCACGGCCTCCCTTGCTGGGGAGCACAGGCTCCAGACGCGCAGGCTCAGTACTTGTGGCTCACAGGCCTAGTTGCTCCGCGGCATGTGGGATCCTCCCAGACCAGGGCTCGAACCCGTGTCCCCTGCATTAGCAGGCAGACTCTCAACCACTGCGCCACCAGGGAAGCCCTCATTTACAGTTTTATTTTAACTAATAGCCATTTCCAAAAAATTCTATGAAGAACTGTATCTCTTGGTGATTTCCTCACTTATTGACAAAGACTTTTAGTACATGCTACCATGCAAATGTCTTTGAACTGTTTTGTTTAAAATAATGTTTTTAGTTCTTTCAGAAAGGGTGCTGGCAGAGCCTTTAGATATCAAAATCTCTATGCTTAGTGCTTCTTTTACATGACCCTGAGAGTTAAACTCCTACACTGGGGGATTTTTCTTTAAAATTAGTATAACTGAGAATCTCTTCAAATTGTATTGTTGGCTTTGGTGCAGGGCATGAAATAATTTTCCATTGTACCCCACCATTCCTCGAAGGTCAGACTTTGAATTGGGCTGTTATTGTCTTGCCGCAGAATTTCCAAGCTACGTTAATTTTGGGTCTGCCGTTGATGGATGGAGCAGTTTGAATTCTGACGTGCAGCAGGCCGACTTGAATGACCTGCAGAGGCAGATGTCAGCCTGTTATTTCATGCCCGTTTATCAGGAAGGAAAAACAGCGTCTGTTCAGGCTGTTCTATTCTGGGTTGCCTATGTGGAAGTACGCAAATGTGTGCTGCACTTAATTTAGGTTATGGGGCAGAATGTGTGTGGTATTTATATAATATATTGACACATAAAGGAACATAGGAATGTCATGTGTATTATGTTTTTATATGCCATTTAATATTTTGCTGTATATAAATATTTTGTGTGGGTGTAAACGGAGGTGTGTATCTTTGGATACATACACTACAAAATTGCTCTCTATGTAGAGGAGTGTATCCACTGATCATGTACTCAGGCGCCTTTCTACAGACATGTCTTCTTTCCATTGAGATCAGCGAACGTATCGATGTGTCATAGATTAAAAGGGGGCATGTGTACATTCTAGATGGTAAGGAGAGCAATACTGCAGAGTTAGGGGTGTGAACTGGGAGGAAGTGGGAAACCAGAAAAGGTACAAAGAGGGGCTCTGTCTATATTCTTGCAAAGTCTTAGAGCAGAGCTGAAGGCTAAGGACAAAGTATGGGGTGGGTATAGTCTGATGAACCATCTGATAAAGTAAAAGAGATTAGAGTTTCTTTGGGCATCACAGCTGCTTGCATGAGTGACTTGAAATTACCCTGAGTTCATGAATCACTGTGAACTGTGGCCATCCAGGCCCAAAGACCACCTTCCCTCCTTACACAGCTGCCTTGATAAGGAGGAACAAGTTAGATGGATAGGTTCTCAGTAACTGCCCGAAATCAGTGTTCTCTGGATAAGACTTGGAGGAGGGTGTGGGCTAGCCCTCTCCATCCCAGCCCAGAGCTAGTTTTATCTGCTTCATTTACATCTGGGGACTTTGCAGAGAGACCAGTTATCAGAGACTGACTTCTGTCTATTAATTTTTATTTTTGTAGAGTAATACATGCATATAGTTTTAAAAAGTCAAATAATACCAAAAGTTTAAAATCCAAATAGCAATTCCCTAATCCACCTCCCACCCCTAATCTTAGTACCCAAAGGGAACTACTTTCCATTCATTTACTTATCTCCTCTAGTGTTTATATGCTTCTAAATAATGCTACTATTCCTTGATTTATCCATTTTAGTCCTAATCTATGGGCTTCTGTTTTAGCAGATGAGGATTCAGCTTTCATATGCATCATTCCCATTTCCCCTCTGCCATTGTCCCTAAATCAGTATTCAGTTTTTTATCTTTATGCTGAGTACAATATGTTCTGTAGTTATATTACTTTCTTAGTATTTTTTTTCACTTGCTTAATTTTCTTCATTTTCTCAGTGATTCTCTCCATACGCTCTAACACCTTTCCAGTTAAATCTTCCATCCTTTCAGACCAATCAGTTCATATGTTTGTTGCATTTTTCAGGAGTCCTACGTACTTCCAGTCCAGCATGGGCAGTTTCTTTCTAGGCCTGCTTGGAGGCCATTTTCTTTTGTTCTCAATCTCTTGTTGTCACCTTGAGAATAACCATTTCCCTCTTTCCTGTTTTTGGTCACTTTTCCTGGATTTTATACCTTCTTTCTCAGTTTATTCCTTCATTTTGTTTGGGCACTTCTCTGGTAGCTTTCTCAGAAAACATGTATTGAGAGGTAGATATTTTGAAAATTTACATATCTGAAAACATCTTTATTCTACCCTAAAACTTGATTGATACTTTGGGTATAAAATTCTAGTTTTAAAATAATTTTATCTCAGATTGTTTAAGGTACTGTCCTGTTGTCTTGTAGCTTCCAGTATTGGTGCTGAGAAGATGGATGTCATTCTGGTTCCTGCTGCTTTTTATGACCCGCTTTTCCCCTTCTGGAAACATCTAAAATCTTCTCTTGGTTTGCAACATTTTGTAATTTCGCAAAGATATGCCTTCACATGGATCTATTTGCATTCACTGAGCAGGGCACCTGGTTGGAACCTCGTCATCTGAAGGTTTTGTGCTGTTAGTTCTGAGAAATTTTTCTGAAATATTTCTCTGATAATTTTTTACCTTTTTTCTCTTTTAGAGACTTCTGTTAACCAGAAGTTAGACACTCCTGGATGTATTGTTTAACATTCTTACCTTTCTTCTTCTGTTGTCTTTTCATTATACTTTCAGGGAAATTTCCTCAGTTTTAGCTTTCTTCCATTCAGTTGGATTTTTTAAAAATTCATGGTTTTTAATTGTTCATATCTGTATAACATTCTGGTTTTTGTTTCATAGGTACACTACCGTCTTTTCTCTTTCTGAAGATATTATTTCTTTTTGAAGGTTTTCTTTGGCTCCCTACATTGTTTCTGTTTCCTCAAAGTTCTTTCTTTTAGCAGTTCACTTCAGTCCCTGTCATTCCATTTCCCCAAGTGTATTGTGTTCTTTGACTTCTTCAGTTCAAGAGTGAAGCATTAAAAATTGATTGGCTGGGTTTGTCTACTGTAGGGTGGGGGCAGGGAACGAACATTTTTATTAGGAGACCCCTAAGTGGTAGATTTCTTTTTGAGTACTGTTCAGTTTCTCTAGAAACTCTCATTTCTTGCCTGAAGGATATAATCCTGGCTGGAAGATAGCTGGAAGCCCGGCAGGGGATATAGGCTCAGGCAACACTGTTCATCTTGCAAACTTTTACTCAGTGCTCCAGTTTTGTTCCCAAGTCTAGAGCCACTTCAGCTTAAATGCACCCTAAACTAAACCTTCCGTCTTTTGCAGAAATGAAGCAGGAGTTGTCTCCTGGCTCTGCAGAATGAAGGAGGGAACAGAGAGCTCAAAATGCTCCTTCTACAAACTTTCAACCAATCCTCCTATTTTTAGCCTTTTTAGGATTCTGCAAGGGGAGTCAGCTTTCTTCTCATCCCTCTAGAGAAACTTATTTCAGCTTCATCTGCTCTGCTAAGGCAATTATTATTCTTCCCATGACTTGCTTTCTTCCAAAGATTTGTTGACATTTCTCACCCACTATCATCTTCTTTCCCTTTTTCCTTTTCCTTGTAAATTTATGACTTCTTATTCTTTGATTATTATTATTCCATTTTTTATTCTCATTATTTTGGTAGGTTTGGGTGAGGAAGCAGAGATAAACACAGGTTCAATCTATCATGTTTAACTGAAAGTCTATGAGGCTTTGCCTTTAGAACTGCTTTGAATGCCGTTGGATTTGTACAGGGAAACTTCCACTTTAAGAGAAGAGAAAAATCCTCATTTCTCATTCTGACCTTGCCACTCACTCTAAACACAACCCAGGAACATAGGATGTTTCTCTTTTAATATTAACCTTTATGAAAAGATATGATTAAACCACTCTGCTCTCAAGAACATGCCAGTAAAGAACTCTTCAATGACTCTTGAGTCTCATGGGGCTACTGTAAACCCATGGTTTAGAGATTCTTGCTTTGGACTTTTCTATTTGTGGGCAAATGGGTTTGTCTTCTCCAAAACATATTAGTGACTTTTCCTGCATAAACAGCAATGAAAAAATCAAGAAGAAAATACATTAGTGCAATATATCTGAGGAGGGGAGCTAGTATTTGCAGATTCATCCAGGACTGTAGAAGAAATGTTACTGTGAACTTAATTAGGCTACAGATAGAGGTTCTAAGGTGTTCTGTAGTAGGATCTTAGATATGAAAAAGGAGGGGTAAGAGGATTAAAAGAAGTAGAAGCTTCTTGCTGGGGACACGGGCCCAGGCAGCTGCGGGAAGCCAAGGATACAGCATTACATTTAGTCTTCATGTCTCCATAGGCTCCTCTTGGCTGTGACAATTTCTCATACTTTGCCCATTTTTGATGACCTCGAAAATGTTGAGGAGTACTGCCCTGATCTAAAGCCACAGAGTCTTCTGCTTCAGTT
>NW_006789896.1:4782984-4790854 GCF_000442215.2 Lipotes vexillifer | reverse complement strand
GGAAAGAGACAGTAGAGAAGCCACTTCAGATTCATAAAAACCCCAGTTTGGAGGATCAAGGGAAACTTAGCCCAGAGAAAAGAAGACAGAGGGGGCATGATGGCTGCTATCAAGTATTTAAAAGCTTATCATCTGGAAGAAGGATTGAATATGATATGGGGAGGCCAGATTGAGTGAGCTGTCCATCCTTTTTTATTTCTTGTATGGAACAATGGATATCTCCTCTAGCACCCAGTGCTAAAGCAACATTTCCAGTTTGAATATTCCATTGGTCAGGCTGCTGAAGGCGGTCCAGCTTTAGGAAGACCATCTGGGTGGCTGACAGAGTCTGAGGTGGGAGAGCAGAGTTCAGGACATTGGTCCACCAGAGAGCTCCCGGCCTCAAGTAATAATAATTGGCGAAAGCTCTCCCAGAGACATCCATCTCAACACTAAGACCCAGCTCCCTAAAATGACCAGCAAACTACAGTGCTGGACACCCTATGCTAAAAAACTAGAAAGACAGGAACACAACCCCACCCATTAGCAGAGAGGCTGCCTAAAATCATACTAAGTGCACAGACACCCCAAAACACACCACCAGACACTGTCCTGCCCACCAGAAAGACAAGATCCAGCCTCATCCACCAGAACACAGGCACCAGTCCCCTCCACCAAGAAGCCTACACAACCCACTGAACCAACCTTACCCACTGGGGGCAGACAGCAAAAACAATGGGAACTATGAACCTCCAGCCTGCAGAAAGGAGACCTCAAACACAGTAAGTTAAGCAAAATGAGAAGACAGAGAAATACACGGCAGATGAAGGAGCAAGGTAAAAACCCACCAGACCAAACAAATGAAGAGGAAATAGGCAGTCTACCTGAAAAAGAATTCAGAGTAATGGTAGCAAAGAGGATCCGAAATCCTGGAAATAGAATGGGGAAAATACAAGGAACGTTTAACAAGGACCTAGAAGAACTAAAGAGCAAACAAACAATGATGAACAGCACAATAAATGAAATTAAAAATTCTCTGGAAGGAATCAATAGCAGATTAACTGAGACAGAAGAATGGATAAGTGACCTGGAAGATAAAATAGTGGAAATAACTACTGCAGAGCAGAATAAAGAAAAAAGAATGAAGAGAATTGAGGACAGTCTCAGAGACCTCTGGGACAACATTAAATGCACCAACATTCGAATTATAGGGATCCCAGAAGAAGAAGAGAAAAAGAAACTGACTGAGAAAATATTTGAAGAGGTCATAGTGGAAAACTTCCCTAATACGGGAAAGGAAACAGTCAGTCAAGTCCAGGAAGCACAGAGAGTCCCACACAGGATAAATCCAAGGAGAAACATGCCAAGACACATATTAATCAAACTATCAAAAATTAAATACAAAGAAAAAATATTAAAAGCAGCAAGGGAAAAGCAAAAAATAACATACAAGGGAATCCCCATAAGATTAACAGCTGATCTTTCAGCGGAAACTCTGCAGGCCAGAAGAGAGTGGCAGGACATATTTAAAGTGATGAAAGGGAAAAACCTACAGCCAAGATTACTCTACCCAGCAAGGGTCTCATTCAGATTCAACAGAGAAATTAAAACCTTTACAGACAAGCAAAAGCTAAGAGAATTCAGCACCACCAAACCAGCTTTACAACAAGTCCTAAAGGAACTTCTCTAGACAGGAAACACAAGAGAAGGAAAAGACCTACAATAACAAACACAAGTCAATTAAGAAAATGGTAATAGGAACACACTTATCAATAATTACCTTAAATGTAAATGGATTAAATGCTCCCACCAAAAGACATAGACTGGTTGAATGGATACAAAAACAAGACCCATATATATGCTGTCTACAAGAGACCCACTTCAGACCTAGGAGCACGTACAGACTGAAAGTGAGGGGATGGAAAAAGATATTCCATGCAAATGGAAATCAAAAGAAAGCTGGAGTAGCAATTCTCATATCAGACAAAATAGACTTTAAAATAAAGACTATTACAAGAGACAAAGAGGGACACTACATAATAATCAATGGATCAATCCAAGAGGAAGATATAACAATTGTAAATATTTATGCACCCAACATAGGAGCACCTCAATACATAAGGCAAATGCTAACAGCCATAAAAGGGGAAATTGACAGTAACACAATCATAGTAGTCCTCTTTCACCAATCGGCAGATCATTCAAAATGAACATAAATAAGGAAACACTAGCTTTAAATGATACATAAAACAAGATGGACTTAATTGATATTTATAGGACATTCCATCCAAAAACAACAGAATACACTTTCTTTTCAAGTGTTCATGGAACATTCTCCAGGACAGATCATATCTTGGGTCACAAATCAAGCCTAGGTATATTTAAGAAAATTGAAATTATATCAAGTATCTTTTCCGACCACAACGCTATGAGACTAGATATCAATTACAGGGAAAAAATCTGTAAAAAAATAACAAGACAAGGTTTCCCACTCTCACCACTATTATTCAACATAGTTTGGAAGTTTTAGCCACAGCAATCAGAGAAGAAAAAAAAAAGGAATCCAAATCGGAAAAGAAGAAGTAAAACTGTCACTGTTTGCAGATGACATGACACTATACATAGAGAATCCCAAAGATGCTACCAGAAAACTACTAGAGCTAATAAATGAATTTAGTAAAGAAGCAGGATATAAAATTAATGCATAGAAAACTTCTGCATTCCTATACTATACTATATAATGGAAAATCATTCTATTCCTATACTAATGATGAAAAATCTGAAAGAGAAATTAAGGAGACACTCCCATTTACCAGTGCAACAAAAAGAATAAAATACCTAGGAATAAACCTACCTAAGGAGACAAAAGACCTGTATGCAGAAAATTATAAGACACTGATGAAAGAAATTATAGATGATACAAACAGATGGAGAGATATACCATATTCTTGGATTGGAGGAATCAACATTGTGAAAATGACTATACAACCCAAAGCAATCTACAGATTCAGTGCAATCCCTATCAGACTACCACTGGCATTTTCACAGAGCTAGAACAAAAAATTTCACAATTTGTATGGAAACACAAAAGACCCCGAATGGCCAAAGCAACCTTGAGAAAGAAAAACAGAGCTGGAGGAATCAGGCTCCCTGAGTTCAGATTATACTACAAAGCTACAGTAATCAAGGCAGTATGGTACTAGCACAAAAACAGAAATATAAATTAATGGAACAGGATAGAAAGCCCAGAGATAAACCCACACACATATGGTCACCTTGATAAAGGAGGCAAGAATATGCAGTGGAGAAAAGACAGCCTCTTCAATAAGTGGTGCTGGGAAAACTGGACAGCTACATGTAAAAGAATGAAATTGGAACACTCTCAACACCATACACAAAAATAAACTCAAAATGGATTAAAGACCTAAATGTAAGGCCAGACACTATAAAACTCTTAGAGAAAAGTATAGGTAGAAGAACACTCTATGACATATATCACAGCAAGATCGTTTTTGACCCACCTCCTAGAGTAATGGAAATAAAAACAAAAATAAACAAATGGGACCTAACGAAACTTGAAAGCTTTTGCACAGCAAAGGAGACCATAAACAAGACAAAAAGACAACCCTCAGAATGGGAGAAAATATTTGCAAACAAAGCAACTGACAGAGGATTAATCTCCAAAATATGCAGGCAGCTCATGCAGCTTAATATCAAAAGAACAAACAACCCAATCCAAAAATGGGCAGAAGATCTAAGTAGACATTTCTCCAAAGAAGGTATATAGATTGACAATAAACACATGAAAGAATGCTCAACATCAGTAATCATTAGAGAAATGCAAATCAAAACTACAATGAGGTATCACCTCACACCAGTAAGAGTGGCCATCCTCAAAAAATCTACAAACAATAAATGCTGGAGAGGGTGTGGAGAAAAGGGAACTCTCTTGCACTGTTGAGGTATCACCTCACACCAGTCAGAATGGCCATCATCAAAAAATCTACAAACAATAAATGCTGGAGAGGGTGTGGAGAAAAGGGAACTCTCTTGCACTGTTGGTGGGAATGTAAATTGATACAGCCACTATGGAGAACAGTATGGAGGTTCCTTAAAAAACTAAAAATAGAACTACCATATGACCCAGCAATCCCACTACTGGGCATATACCCTGAGAAAACCATAATTCAAAAAGATTCATGTACCACAATGTTCATTGCAGCTCTATTTACAATAGCCAGGACATGGAAGCAACCTAAGTGTCCATTGACAGATGAATGGATAAAGAAGATGTGGCACATATATACAATGGAATATTACTCAGCCATAAAAGGAAACAAAATTGAGTTATTTGTAGTGAGTTGTATGGACACAGAGACTATCATACAGAGTGAAGTAAGTTAGAAAGAGAAAAACAAATACTGTATGCTAACACATGTATATGGCATCTTAAAAAAAAAAAAGATTCTGAAGAACCTAGGGGCAGGACAGGAATAAAAAATGCAGACATAGTGAATGGACTTGAGGACACAGGGAGGGGGAAGTGTAAGCTGGGACAAAGTGATAGAGTGGCATGGACATATATACACTACCAAATGTGAAATAGATAGCTAGTGGGAAGCAGCCACACAGCACAGGGAGATAAGCCCGGTGCCTTGTGTCCACCTAGAGGGGTGGGATAGGGAGGATGGGAAGGAGATGCAAGAGGCAGGAGATATGGGGATATATGTTTATGTATAGCTGATTCACTTTGTTATACAGCAGAAATTAACACACCACCGTAAAGCAGTTATACTCCAGTAAAGATGTTAAAAAGACAAACAAACAAACAAGTGGAAGAATGTTTCCCCTACACTTACTTGCCAAAGGACCTTTACTTATATTTTTTCTGCATGGCTTCTATTGGACAGATCACACAAACACCTACTTGAGTGCCTAGAAATCTAACAGATTGCTAATATACCTCTTTTCCTTCTTTTTTCCTTTTGCTTTCGTCTTCTCTTTTCAACAGGACCCAATGAAGTCTCTGTAGCTCTCATCAAAGTTAAAGCCCATAACCCAAGACCTACTTTTAGATGCCTTCATTTTTAGACACATGTTTTGGAATATAGATAAAAAGAGTCCATATTAAGAGAAATAAGTCAGATTCCTACTTCTTTCATTCATTCAAGAAACATTTGTTGATTACTTCTTATGTATCTGGCACTGTGCTTTGTGATATGGATGTAGAGATGAATGACCCCTACTTTCAGAGACAGACAGTTTACTGAGAAACACAGACATTTAGCCAGATAAAACATAATACAGCAGATGCTATTATAGAGATATAGTAATTTATTTAACAGATGTTCATTAAAGGCATATTATGTTTAAGGTGTGCTAGATGCTAACAAACAAAATAGAAACCTTGAAAGGACTTGCATCCGTGTGAAGTCATTGGAAGGACCTAGGGGAAGAGTACAAATGAAAGCCCTCATACTATATATCTAGATACTGAAAAATCACAAGTAAAAACCAACCTATTAAATAAGATATTTGTAATTTTTAGTGCCTAATTGGTCTGATTCCATTCTTGCCCCTTTTTTTAACTTAAATAACCTTTATTCACATTTTCTATTTACCACTCTTGCTTCTTGACAATCTGCCCTATGCAAAACAATCAGAACTTCTAATAAATAAATATCAGGTTAAACCAGTTACTTGCCTAGAATCAAATTAATCCCCTTATTAATTTCCAGTTTGGGAAATATTAAACTGTCATTGAGCATCCTTATACATATATTTTTACTTCACATTCATGATTATTTCCATAGAATAAAATTCTCTAAGGGTGTGATCATTTTATAACTCTTGAAGGCTACTGCTACACTGCCCTCAGGCTGCACTGTATAAGCTTACACTCAAAACAGTAGTGTTTGAGACGGTTGTTTTACCTGTATTCTACCTGAAAGTGGGAATGCTAAGTGCCTAAAAAATATTCATCAATTTGACTGATAAAAGTGACATATTATTGTTTTATTTTCAAGCCTCTGTTTACCAAAGAAGCTGAAAATCATTTCACATGTTTTCTGAGTCTTTCATTAACAATCTTTTACCATATTGCCCAAGCCACCTCTCATCTTATATTCTATTAGGGTGTTCACCATTTTTACTGTGTTTAAGCACTCTTTATATATTGCAGATTTTTGTCTTTCATGTAGTATACATAAGTTATTTTTCAATTTGTTTATATAGTATCTTTTAATGTATAAGTTTTACATCTTTGTTAGACTAATCTATGAATCTATGGCTTGATGGAATCCTCTATTTTTTCATTCTAAATCAAGATATAGTTTAAACATTCAAAAAATTATAAAATAAATATCCATGCACCCACCACTCAGCTTTAACACACACATACACACACACACACACACACACACACACACACACACTTGCTTCAACCTATCTTTCTTGCTTCAACATATATTTGTAAAGACAAAAGATAGGGCCTTAACTTCATTTCCCCCTCAAATAGCTTCTGATCTCCATGTATTTACTTTGTACTGACTACTTTTCCTATTGATTTGAAATGCCACATTAAAGTATACAAATTTAAAAAATATATTCTAGTATGTTTTTTCCCGTGTTATTTTGTTCCATTGATCTACCTATTTCAAACCAGAGCCTTACTGTTTTAATTACTGTAGCTGTATGCATTTTAATATCTGCAAGAGAAACCCTCCTTGTTAATTTTTTTCCCTGATACTTAAAGCTAATCTCCTGTTTTTATTTTTTTCAGATGAGCTTTAGAATCATTTTATTAAATTCTACCCCACCCCAAAGAACCTTAGGGATTTTTAGTGTAATTGTGTCACGTTTATAGATTAATATAGCTGAAGTTAATAGCTTTATGGTTGTGTGGCTTTCCATCTAGCTACAAACATGATTTTGTCTCTGTATCTATTTAAACCTTGCTTTATGTCCCATTTATGTAACAGTGTTGCAGTTTCCACTATATAGGTAACATGCAATTCTTATTAAATATATTTCTAATAATTTTTCTCCTAATTCCCATAGTGATTGGCATGTTACCATTGTTTTTTCTGATTGATTATTGCTGACATATAAGGAAACTATTGTTTCTTTTAACTAACTGAATTTTACAATTTGCCACCTTGTTGAGGGGTTTAATTTTCAGTTTTTCAGTTGATCCTCTTAAATTTGTCAGGTGGCAATTATATCATTTGAAAGCAGTGATACTTTTGCCTCTTCCTTTCCAATATACATACTTAACTAATTACTTTTCTTATCTTATTGCTTTGTCTGGAACTTCCAAAACAAGGTTGAATGTTACTATTAATAATAATAAAACCCGGCAACCTTGTCTTATTTCTGTTTTCAGAGTTTCACTGCCAAGTTTGATGTTATGTGTTAGTTTCCAATAGATATCCTTTATTATGTTGAGGATATGTTCCCTTAGAGTTTATTATAATAAATTTAGTTTTGAAGATAGTGAGTTTGAGCAGTCTGAGAATATCTAATAGGAGCTATTAAGCTAATTAAAGAGATCTAGTCAGGACTTTTGTTATTATATCTGAGAAATGAAATTATGAGAGTAGATGTGAAATTATGGAAACAGATAAGCTCATTCATGGAAAGTGTATAAAAATGATAAAGAAAGATCAAATGGATGAGGAGTGAAAATAAACTACTCAATTTCATTAGTCTTAGGTCACTGGTGACTATAAGAGGAAATTACTAACCCTATTGAGAAGAGATTGAGTGCCATACATTTGGCAGAAGCCAAATTACAAGAGGATCTGGAGAACACATATCCTCAAAATGGAAATGCCAATATAAACAACTATTTAAAGTAGTTTCATGGTAAAGGAAATAGGCAATAGCTTCA
>NW_006789896.1:4767109-4782890 GCF_000442215.2 Lipotes vexillifer | reverse complement strand
AGCAGGAAAAAGAGTCAAAGGAAGAGATAAAGATTGTTGTCAGAGGGGAAAAAAAGTTGAAGACATAGGAAAAGGGGGATAGTTGGTGGATATGGATAGTCGTGGGAGTGGTAGGTTGGTCAGTGGTCAGTAGGGGACTATCCAGGTCACAGAATGAGAGGGTAGCTTTGGAAAGGAGGAAGGAGGGGAAGGGAGTGACTATTCTTTTGAGATAAGAGAAAAGTAAAGATCATTTCACTTCCAGCCTACCATTGCAAACTCATCACAAGGCTAGGACATCAGCTTCCTGTACACAATTTAATAGAACACTGGGTCATACTTGTATTGATGTGCACGTGTGTGTGTGAGAGAGAGAGAGACAGAGACTGAGAGAGAGAGAAAGAGAAAGTGTGTGGGGCACTGTGTGAGAAAAGACCACTTTCTGGGCTGAGAACCTGAGTAGCATGCACCTCCCTGCACCTCTGGCAGAAAGGTGAGTAGCTGCTAAACAGCTAGACAATTCACTCATCCAGTGGCTTCTACTGACTCTGGAAAGAAGGCTTATCAGTGAATTAGGTAGCACTTTGCTGGAGTACAATATATGCCTATTTCCACTAGTAAAACTTCTTGGGTGTTCCCTACCTTCTCTTTTTAATCATACTACATCAAGACGTTGGCCAAAATTTCTTTTTAGTGAGGAAAATTTGATGAGATTACACAGGAGTGAAACACTGTAGTTTGCAAATTGGAGTTTTCTCCTCCACCTCTTCCACCTCCACCCATCGCCTGAAATGATTACTTTTATGGTTAAACTGATCTTTAATGAGATCATTAAACATACCTTAAAGCCTAGAATAAGTGTTCCAAGATTTTAGAAAGGAGAAAGCAGCCCTTCTCCTGCTTCTTCTTCTCTACCTTCTTTGTCATTCAGTGCTGCCCTCAGTGACTCAGAAGGGCTTGCTTCTTCTAGGAAGCTTGTCCATTGATATTCAAAGAGCAGATTGCACCTGTACTGTTTGTGTTCATTGTCCTCAAGAAAATTCTGTGTGCCCTACTCTCTTGTAAGATGCACACATGCAAGAGGGGTTAAATAGCTCTCTGATGCAAAATGCTGTGAATGCTCTATCTCTATTTGTAAAAATCATATCCGTAAAAAAGATCCAGAAAAGGATACCAATGTTTTTTTAAAGTATTAAACTATTAATATTTGAAATATTAGTGTTAATGAAATTATGACTTTTATAATTAAATATATATAAATATAATAACCAGCTGAGTTACCCTCTCCATGACTGTATTTTTCCCTAGTACAAAATGACCCTAGACTGACTTCTTAAATTTCAGCCACCTCTTCACATGAGCCACTTTGAAGTTAAAACATCTCTGAAGGAAAGGAATAGAATTAGTCTCTTTTTAGGTTAGAAGAAAATAATAGTGTTTGATTTTAGTTCACTGGTGCAGCATGATAATTTCCCAGTTTTGTGTAACATGTACATTTCCTTTTTATACTATTGACATCATACAGTGTGTGTATGCATATACATATACATGTACATGTACATATACATAGATAGATCTTTGTATCCTGCTTTAATCACATAACATCATATTTTTATCATTTCTATATATTATAAAAATGTCAAGAATATTTTGATCACTGCATAATATCCTCTCCTTAGATGTGTTATACTTATTTTATTATTGCCCTTTTATTGTACATTTAAGGTTATTTTAAATATTTTACTATTAGAAATAATTCTTTGATAAACATCACTACCCTTCGTCCATTGTTTTTCTTCTGGCTTTTTTCCAAGGGTAGATTCTTAGTAATGGAGTTACAGAGTCAAAAAGCATTTTTTAAGGCCCTTGATGCATGTTGCCAATGCTTTGAATAAAGGCCAGGTCAATCCATGCTACTGTGACAGCCACCAGCATTGAGCAATATTATGTATCTTTTTCCCTTTGTTAAATGAACTGCTTCAGGTATAGAAAAAATTACGGGGAATAATGTAATCAAACCTATGTACCCACGACCAATTAAAGAAATCAAAGTTACAAATAGCTGTGAAGCCCCCATCACATTTGCCTCACTTTCCTTCGGAGGTGTGTCCTTTCCTAAGTGTGGTTTTATCATTCTTGCATGCATCTCCGTACCTTTACTGCACTAGCATTTCTTAAATATTTTCTAATGTGACATATGACAAAACAAAATTGCATTGTTCGTTTAATTAGTATTTTCATGGTTAGTTATGAATTTGAACACATTTCATGTTATTTGGCCACTTACAGTTCCTCTAATGTGAATTGTCTGTCCCTTTTAAAATTGGCCTTTGGCTTTTCCTTGTCAATTTCTATATCCTGTATATATTAAGGAATCAACCTTTCAGACATATTTATGGAAAACATTTTATTTACTGTCTTTACTTTTGTTTAAAATGTTTTTTGAAACATAGGAATTAAAGTACAACAAAGCTATCAATCTTTTTGTAAACTTCAACCATTATTCTTATGCTCATAACATCTTTCTATGTTCAGAGTCCACATAACATGATTTTCTACTAATCTCTTTTGTATAGCTTTATAAGGAGAGGCATCTACCTGTGTGCCTAATTTTTAGGAGTTAATAGGGCAAGAGTGAGGTTTTACATGCCTGTGTATATTCTCTTTTAATCAAACGTGAACACTTTAAAGGCAAGAACCATTTCTTAATCTTTTTCCTAACTCCACACCCAGTTCTAACCCTTCACGAATACAGAATTGGTAGAATATGTTTGTTAAATAAAGAAATGACCATCATATTCATATTTTGCATGCAGCTACCTTAGTGAAAACATTTTATGACCCTTTTGGAACCTATCCTGGGTCATTTTCTTTCTCCCCACCTTCTCTTATCTCCTTTGTATTTCTTTGTCTCAAATAACTTTAAGGAAAATTGCTTACTTGCTTTATTTGAAATAAACCATATTTCTATTTAGAGATGTAAAACATTTCTATTACAGAAAAACACAAAATGTAAACACAAGAAAAAAATTAACAGCATGCTTCTTCCAACCCAGAGACAACAACTTATTGAATTACCTAACCAAATTCTGTGCATAGATTTGTGATTTATATGTAGATAGAGAGAAATGATCTCTAACTAGATGACAAATGAAATAGATGACAGATACATGGAGATTACATGTTTTAAGTTATACAACCAATTGGTTTGAAGCTGGAATTTCCTTGGCTTTATAGCATTTTTTTTCTTGAACTCTGAAACTCTGAATGCTACATCCTGAGCTGTTAAATTACAAATTTTTAACATATCCAGAGGATGAATTAATATTCCCAGATAACATTTAGTAGTATCTGTGGGCCATGTTGGTTTCAAAAAGCTTTTACATTTTAAATATTCAGGTTGGTAGGTGAAATTCACACCAAAAATTCATACCTGACTCAAGACCCAACTCCACGTTTCTCTTTGGCATCCTCCACAGCTCGAACGGTGATGCCTCGTTTCATCCACCTCAGAAATCACCTTTCCTGATTCCTTACCCCTGCTCCGTGTTGAAACTTATTCTCAGAGAAAGCTCTGACACCAGGATGTGCCACCTCAGTTTTAAGTTAGAAAAGCCTAGTGGATTGACACTAGGATCTGAGTACAGGATTAAAACAAATAAAAGAAGACAGAGGAGAAACTCAGGTCACCTCTCTCTAGGCAATGTCTTTTATTGAATAGCCACCCTCTTCTCCCAAAGAAATTAGATTTTTAAGAATATATTTAAATAGCACCAAGATTGTGATTCCTCCTGATAACAACAAGGAAATTAAGCTGAGCCTGTCATTCTTTCGTTAACTTAAATTGTTCTGGCTTATTCCTCTGTGAGTTTACGAGTTAACAGTGAGGCACTAGCTGAACTTTCTATTTCCTGGCTGGTGTTCACGTATGCCACGACTTTGTTGAAATATGACTTTAAAGCATCGTTAATGAGCAGTTGGCTCCTGGTTAAAATCTGGTGGCAGGTCCATTCATGAGATTTGGTCTTTTCCCAGTTTGCTCTCTCTCTCCCTTTCCATTTAAAAGTTTAGGGTTTGGTGGAACCCAGTACCCTGAGAGATACTGAGTGGTACTTAAAATCATTTGATAACAAAAAACTGTCTTTAGTCACTTTATGGCAAGGTGAAGTTGATGTTTGAAACATTATGTATTTAATTTCGCTTGCTATAGAAAACCAATACAGAAGTGGGGTCCCCAGATAAAGCCTTTTCCTAGCGAGAGACGGATCACCCCCTCCACACAATCAAATTAATTTCAGCTTCCCTTTTGGCCACACAAAGGGCTTTTTTGGAGGTGGAATTAAATCTGGAGGCTTTCATTTGTCTTGATTTTCTTGCTAAATGTAAACTGTTTCAAAGAAGGTTGAAATTAGACTAACATTTTCCGAAGTGTCTACCTTTCAGTCTCACTGAAGAAAACCTCTGGAATATTTTTCACTGTGCTGAAATACCATGACACCTGTCTAGACCAATTAGAGAGAGAGTGGTTGAGTCTCTGCAATAGAAATGATGGGTGTGCTGGGGATGGTTTAGTGACTCATTAGCCAAATGCTACAAAGATATAAAAGTTTTTGTGGTTTTTATTTTCATTTACATCAAGAGCCTGCTTAAACCTGTACCATTCTCTCCATTACCTCTTTCTTGTGTGGTTGAAAGAAACTATCTGTTCAAACCACCCGGCATGCCTCGAATTTAGTATGCAAACTGTCCTGTTGTCTGTGCCTTTTTAGTTATCCTGTTCCTATTTCTAACTAGTAGGATTTCCAAACTGGAAGAGGAAAGTGGCAGGAATTTAGGTATGCCTTAAATTCATCTCTTTATGTCCATCACTTGTGCTTGGGAGATGGACACACAATGGGTTTTTTTTTTCTTCTCATTTCTTTTTCTCTTCATATCAATTTATGGCATTTGAGTTTGCTTTTGTCTTTTATTATCCTCACCCAGGCTCCATCTTCTAGGTCCCTCCCGTGGTTAGTCCTGTGGCAGGTGCCTCTTTCTTTGGCACTTTGGAAAACACTAGGCCTTTATTCATATTAAGTCCACAGTATCATAAATGAAATTTCGATTTGGGTGTAGAGGTTGCCCTGCTTGTAATATGAATCATAAACACCAGCATTGCAATTTTAAGAAGCTGATTTTTTTTCCCCAAGAAAGAAGGAAAATAAAATCTCTGAATCTGCTAGTCAGACCACCTCCCCACTGCTTACTTACTCTGAACAACGGCTGGGCACTCTCAGTCCTTCTGAATACTGTATGAAATTCCAGGCCACATACAGAGCATACATGGAAACACAATATGCAGCAGGAGATGAATGGCACCACTTGCAGTATTTACGTATCGGTGGCCCTGCTGGCATACACACACGTATGGTACACTGGCATGGGCGAATGGCTGGCTGTTGGTCCAGATTTATATTTGCCATCACTGCTGTCCATCCTTTGGGATCAACGTTATCACAGGAACACCGGCAGGGGTTTATTACAGTGTATGACAGCAGGTATGGGGCTGTATGTACATTGTAGATTCATTGTCCTCCTGGATCAGGATTTACACAGTCACATACCCCTTCTTTCGAAGAGCTTAATTGGTGCATGGACATTCACATATCTACGGGGCTGGGTCCTGCACAAGGCCCCTGGTGGCAGGCACAGGACCCTACATGTCTCAGCCAGGGCTGGGAGTATATTCAAAGAGATTTGGTTCTAAATGCTTACTGCTTTTCATTTTAAAATTTAGATTATTTAAGAGACAGAAATGCACCCGAAATAGGAAGACTGACCAGTCAAGAAGAAATTCATAGGTTTGTCGGTGTGATTCAGAACAATTGAAATAGACGCAAAAGCTCTCTGAAGCTATACATTTAGTGAAATCAAGTGTTAATCTATTGAGTATCTACTACAAGCAAGGCAGGCTTAGAAAATGGTACTGTAAGGAGCACAAGAGGGTTTCTGGAATTGAGAAAATTCAGCTTCTCAGGCTTCGCATGATACAACTCGCCTCCTATATCCCCCTGGACTCTTTGTTTTCTGGTGGAAGAATCTTGTTTAGGATCAAACAGAAGCTCATTTGGGCCAGAGGCCCTTTTCAGCAGACTATTTTTCCAAGCCTGAAAAATACAGGTACTTTACAAATGGGTGCTTTTTCTCTAAATGAATAGATCCATAATAAATTTGAACCCTAGAAATCATCTAATTTTTTAACAGCTGTTTGAGAGAAGAATTTAAAAAATATATTTTGGGGGAAAATTGGAGTAACGTTGATTTTTAAAAGATTATAACACACTGTGTTATGTTTGTTAATGAAGAAAGTTTATAAATTGCTTTCCTTATTCCCAGACATGTGATAAAAGGAGTAATGGGTTGGAGGTAGACATCCTGGATAGTTATTAAGTAGAATGATTTAAATACATATTCTGCATTTCTAGGCACTATGCTAGGCGCTGGATACCAAGATCAGCAAGATAAAATTCTTGACCTCAAGAAACGCATAATTCAGGAGACAACTTGCACTAGGCCCTTATCTTATTCTGCTGCTTTCCATCACCTCTCAATATCCTTCTCACTAACTGCTGTTTTCTTAAAGTATGTCAAGTTTTTTCCAGATGTGATCATTAATATGAACAAATGGTTGAGAACGACACCACTGCAGATGTATGCAATATTCTTCATTCAAAGGAGCTTTGGGAATTCCCTGCCAATCCAGTGGTTAGGATTTGGCACTTTCGCTCCGAGGCTGGGGTTTAATCCCTGGTCGGGGAACAAAGATGCTGCGGTGCCGCCAAAACCAAAACAAAGGAGCTTTAAGTCATATGAATCAAAAGTCAGGTTTCTCTTAACAAGCTGATCAGTAAGGTTTTGAACTCAAAACCTATCTCTGCACCTATCTCTGTACCTCAAACTTTCCAGCTTGAAAAGGATGCTTAGGAGTTTATGATATTCTCCTTCACTTTATCAACGGAGCGATCTTGCTGAAGTACACATCTAATTATACCTTTCCTTAGCATAAAGGACCCTTCATGATATGGGCCTTTATTTTTGTTTCCTCTTCCTTCTGTCTGTCTTCAAATTCGAGCAAATATAAACTGTTAGGAGCTTCTGCATTCACCTTGCTGTTGTCTACATCTGTGTCTTTGTATATGTCTTGCCTCTTACCCTTTCGGGACGCGCAGGCTCAGCGGCCATGGCTCACGGGCCGCCGCCCCGCTATAAACTGTTAGGAGCTTCTGCATTCACCTTGCTGTTGTCTACATCTGTGTCTTTGTATATGTCTTGCCTCTTACCCTTTCGGGACGCGCAGGCTCAGCGGCCATGGCTCACGGGCCCAGCCGCCCCGCGGCATGTGGGATCTTCCCGGACCGGGCCACGAACCCGTGTCCCCTGCATCGGCAGGCGGACTCTCAACCACTGCGCCACCAGGGAAGCCCTATGCTTCAGTTTTATAATCATAACAGTTTATTATTTTTGTCTTAATGTCTGTCTTCTCTAGAATATGATGATGAATTTTTTGACATAGGGAACAAAGATATTTATGGCTGCATCAGAAGTAGATGATAAAGTCCCTCTTTATCCCCTGCACCAAACACAGAGCCTGGCACAAAATAGGTTCTAACTAAATATTCACTGGGCTGTACATTGAGGGAGATTGTACAAGTTAGATGAAACAACTGGAAAAAAAACAAAATAAAAACAAGTAACAGTTTCATGTAAATGTGTAGTGTCCCAAATATGAGTGTCACCATGGTTTAGAGGAGTGTAAAGTAAGTGAAGGACAGGAAGGCTGCAGAGTCTTCCAAGCAGGTGGAAGGCTTGAGATGGACACTAAAGGTAAGAAGATGTTTGCAGGGTGGGGGAAAGGGATGACATTCCAGAGAAAAAAATACTGCCAGCAAAGTGCAGTAGACAATTTGCTGGTGATCACATAGTCTAGATTTTGTAGGTGGGTCTCATTTCATGTCACTTAATTCTTTTCAGTGAAGGCCATTCATCAAATTAATGTCTGAATGTAATTTAATTTTCACATCTTTGCAAACTTTTTCATATAAATAGACTTGTAAATCAGAATATATATCCTGGTTTTAGATTGGAATATATGGGTACAAATTCTCTGTGTAAATGTGCATTTAAAGATAGAAGTCTTCTGTTTGGGGGTACAAGTGGGTTCAAGGAAACCAAAGCCATGGGATTTTCTTTTATGGCTTTGTTTTGGTTGATGATTCTCATTCCCCTGCTTCTAACCTGGATGTAGGAGGTATATAGGTATCCCTGCCCAACACAAAGTGAAAAGCAACAAATTTGTTATATGACATGTCAAATACACTATTTAGTCTCATACTAATGTCATTTCAGATTTATTTCATGGAGAAGGGGAGTTTGTTTTTTCTTTTTTTTAATACAGCACGTTCTTATTAGTCATCAGTTTTATACACATCAGTGTATACATGTCAATCCCAATCTCCCAATTCATCACACCACCACCACCAGCCCCCGCCGCTTTCCCCACTTGGTGTCCATATGTTTGTTCTCTACATCTGTGTCTCAATTTCTGCCCTGCAGACCGGTTCATCTGTACCATTTTTCTAGGTTCCACATATATGCGTTAATATATGATATTTGTTTTTCTCTTTCTGACTTACTTCACTCTGTATGACACTATCTAGATCCATCCACGTCTTAACATATGACCCAATTTCGTTCCTTTTTATGGCTGAGTAATATTCCATTGTATATATGTACCACATCTTCTTTATCCATTCATCTGTAGATGGGCATTTAGGTTGCTTCTGTGACCTGGCTATTGTAAATAGTGCTGCAATGAGCATTGGGGTGCATGTGTCTTTTT
The DNA here is from genome assembly GCF_000442215.2 of Lipotes vexillifer. Classification (NCBI taxonomy): domain Eukaryota; kingdom Metazoa; phylum Chordata; class Mammalia; order Artiodactyla; family Lipotidae; genus Lipotes; species Lipotes vexillifer. The sequence goes on along the minus strand of NW_006789896.1, from coordinate 4,774,033 downwards.
GAATTATGGTTTTCTCTGGATATATGCCCAGTAGTGGGATTGCTGGGTCATATGGTAGTTCTATTTTTAGTTTTTTCAGGAACCTCCATACTGTTCTCCATAGTGGCTGTATCAATTTACATTCCCACCAACAGTGCAAGAGGGTTCCCTTATCTCCACACCCTCTCCAACTTTTGTTGTTTGTAGATTTTCTGCTGATGCCCATTCTAACCGGTGTGAGGTGATACCTGATTGTAGTTTTGATTTGCATTTCTCTAATAATTAGTGATGTTGAACAGCTTTTCATGTGCTTCTTGGCCATATGTATGTCTTCTTTGGAGAAATGTCTATTTAGGTCTTCTGCCCGTTTTTGGATTGGGTTGTGCTTTTTTTTTTTTTTAATACTGAGCTGCATAAGCTGCCTGTATATTTTGGAGATTAATCCTTTGTCCGTTGCTTCATTTGCAAATATTTTCTCCCATTCTGAGGGCTGTCTTTTCATCATGTTTATGGTTTCCTTTGCTGTGCAAAAGCTTTGAAGTTTAATTAGGTCCCATTTGTTTATTTTTGTTTTTATTTCCATTTCTCTAGGAGGTGGGTCTAAAAAGATCTTGCTGTGATTTATGTCATAGAGTGTTCTTCCTATGTTTTCCTCTAAGAGTTTTATAGTGTCTGGTCTTACATTTAGGTCTCTAATCCATTTTGAGTTTATTTTTGTGTATGGTGTTAGGGAGTGTTCCAATTTCATTCTTTTACATGTAGCTGTCCAGTTTTCCCAGCACCACTTATGAAGAGACTGTCTTTTCTCCATTGTATATCCTTGCCTCCTTTGTCATAGATTAGTTGACCATAGGTGCATGGGTTTATCTCTGGGCTTTCTATCTTGTTCCATTGATCTATGTTTCTGTTTTTGTGCCAGTACCATATTGTCTTGATTATGTAGCTTTGTAGTATAGTCTGAAGTCAGGGAGTCTGATTCCTCCAGCTCCGTTTTTTTCCCTCAACACTGCTTTGGCTATTCAGGGTCTTTGGTGTCTCCATACAAATTTTAAGATTTTTTTGTTCTAGTTTGGTAAAAAATGCCATTGGTAATTTGATAGGGATTGCATTGAATCTGTAGATTGCTTTGGGTAGTATAGTCATTTTCACAGTATTGATTCTTCCAATCCAAGAATATTGGTATATCTCTCCATCTGTTGGTATCGTTAATTTCTTTCATCAGCGTCTTATAGTTTTCTGCATACAGGTCTTTTGTCTCCCTAGGTAGGTTTATTCCTAGGTATTTTATTCTTTTTGTTGCAGTGGTAAATGGGAGTGTGTCCTTAATTTCTCTTTCAGATTTTTCATCATTAGTGTATAGGAATGCAAGAGATTTCTGTGCATTAATTTTGTATCCTGCAATTTTACCACATTCATTGATTAGCTCTAGTAGTTTTCTGGTGGCATCTTTAGGATTCCCCATGTATAGTACCATGTCATCTGCAAACAGTGAGAGTTTTACTTCTTCTTTTCCACTTTGTATTCCTTTTATTTCTTTTTCTTCTCTGATTACCATGGCTAGGACTTCCAAAACTGTATTGAATAATACTGGTGAGAGTGGACATCCTTGTCTTGTTCCTGATCTTAGAGGAAATGCTTTCATTTTTTCTCCATTGAGAATGGTGTTTGCTGTGGGTTTGTCACATATGGCTTTTATTATGTTGAGGTAGGTTCCCTGTATGCCCACTTTCTGGAGAGTTTTTATCATAAATTGGTATTGAATTTTGTCAAAAGCTTCTTCTGCATCTATTGAGATGATCATATGGTTTTTCTGCTTCAATTTGTTAATATGGTGTATCACATTGATTGATTTGTGTATATTGAAGAATCCTTGCATCCCTGGGATAAATCCCACTTGATCATGGTGTATGATTCTTTTAATGTGTTGTTGGATTCTGTTTGCTAGTATTTTGTTGAGGATTTTTGCATCCATATTCATCAGTGATATTGGTCTGTAATTTTCTTTTTTTGTAGTATCTTTGTCAGGTTTTGGTATCAGGGTGATAGTGGCCTCATAGAATGAGTTTGGGAGTGTTCCTTCCTCTGCAATGTTTTGCAAGAGTTTGAGAAGGATGGGTGTTAGCTCTTCTCTAAATATTTGATAGAATTCACCTGTGAAGCCATCTGGTCCTGAACTTCTGTTTGTTGGGAGATTTTTAATCACAGTTTCAATTTCATGACTTGTGATTGGTCTGTTCATATTTTCTATTTCTTCCTGGTTCAGTCTTGGAAGGTTATACCTTTCTAAGAATTTGTCTGTTTCTTCCAAGTTGTCCATTTTATTGGCATAGAGTTGCTTGTAGTAGTCTCTTAGGATGCTTTGTATTTCTGCGGTGTCTGTTGTAACTTCTCCTTTTTCATTTCTAATTTTATTGATTTGAGTCCTCTCCCTCTTTTTCTTGATGAGTCTGGCTAATGGTTTATCAATTTTGTTTATCCTCTCAAAGAACCAGCTTTTAGTTTTATTGATCTTTGCAATTGTCTTCTTTGTTTCTATTTCATTTATTTCTGCTCTGATCTTTATGATTTCTTTCCTTCTACTAATTTTGGGTTTTGTTTGTTCTTCTTTCTCTAGTTCCTTTAGGTGTAAGGTTAGATTGCTTATTTAAAATTTTTCTTGTTTCTTGATGTAGGCTTGTATAGCTATAAACTTCCGTCTTAGATCTGCTTTTGCTGCATCCCATAGGTTTTGGACCGTTGTTCTTTGCTATTGTTTTCTTTGTGTCTATTTCATTTATTTCTGATCTGACCTTTATGATTTCTTTCCTTCTGCTAACTTTGGGTTTTGTTTGTTCTTTCTCTAGCTCCTTTAGGTGTAAGGTTAGATTGGTTTTTTGAGATTTTTCTTGTTTCTTGAGGTAGGCTTGTATAGCTATAAACTTCCCTCTTAGAACTGCTTTTGCTGCATCCCGTAGGATTTGGATCATTGTGTTTTCATTGTCATTTGTCTCTAGGTATTTTTTGATTTCCTCTTTGATTTTCTTCAGTGATCTCTTTGTTATTTAGTAATGTATTATTTAGCCTCCATGTGTTTGTATTTTTTACGTTTTTTCCCCCCTGTAATTCATTTCTAATCTCATAGTGTTGTGGTCAGAAAAGATGCTTGATATTATTTCAATATTCTTAAATTTACTGAGGCTTGATTTGTGACCCAAGGTGTGATCTATCCTGGAAAATGTTCCGTGCGCACTTGAGAAGAAAGTGTAATCTGCTGTTTTTGGATGGAATGTCCTATAAATATCAATTAAATCTATCTGATCTACTGTGTCATTTAAAGCTTCTGTTTCCTTATTCATTTTCACTTTGGATGATCTGTCCATTGGTGTAAGTGAGATGTTAAAGTCCCCCACTATTATTGTGTTACTGTCGATTTCCTCTTTTATACCCGTTAGCAGTTGCCTTATGCTGAGGTGCTCCTATGTTGGGTGCATATGTATTTATAATTATTATATCTTCTTCTTGGATTGATCCCTTGATCATTATGTAGTGTCCTTCCTTGTCTCTTGTAACATTCTTTATTTTAAAGTCTATTTTATATGATATGAGCATTGCTACTCCAGCTTTCTTTTGATTTCCATTTGCATGGAATACTTTTTCCATCCCCTCACTTTCAGTCTGTATGTGTCCCTAGGTCTGAAGTGGGTCTTTTGTAGACAGCATATGTATTGGTCTTGTTTTTGTATCCATTCAGCAAGCCTGTGTCTTTTGGCTGGAGCAGTTAATCCATTCACATTTAAGGTAATTATCGATATGTATGTTCTTATGACCATTTTCTTAATTGTTTTGGGTTTGTTTATATAGGTCCTTTTCTTCTCTTGTGTTTCCCACTTAGAGAAGTTCCTTTAGCATTGGTTGTAGAGCTGGTTCGGTGGTGCTGAATTCTCTCAGTTTTTGCTTGTCTGTAAAGGTTTTAATTTCTCCATCGAATCTGAATGAGATCCTTGCTGGGTAGAGTAATCTTGGTTGTGGCTTCTTCCCTTTCATCACTTTAAGTATATCATGCCACTCTCGTCTGTCTTACAGAGTTTTCTGCTGAGAAAATCAGCTGTTAACCTTATGGGAGTTCCTTTGTATGCTATTTGTTGTTTTCCCCTTGATGCTTTCAGTAATTATTCTTTGTCTTTAATTTTTTCCAGTTTGATTACTATGTGTCTCGTTGTGTTTCTCCTTGGGTTTATCCTGTATGGGACTCTCTGTGCTTCCTGGACTTGGGTGGCTATTTCCTTTCCCATGTTAAGGAAGTTTTTGACTATTATCTCTGCAAATATTTTCTCTGGTTCTTTCTCTCTCTCTTCTCCTTCTGGTACCCCTATAATGCGAATGTTGTTGAGTTTAATGTTGTCCCAGAGGTCTCTTAGGCTGTCTTCATTTCTTTTCATTGTTTTTTCTTTATTCTTTTCCACAGCAGTGAATTCCACCATTCTGTCTTCCAGGTCACTTATCTGTTCTTCTGCCTCAGCTATTCTGCTACTGACTCCTTCGAGTGTAGTTTTCATGTTAGTTATTGTATTGTTCATCTCTGTTTGTTTGTTCTTTAATTCTTCTAGGTCTTTGTTAAACATTTCTTGTATTTTCTCAATCTTTGCCTCCATTCTTTTCCCGAGGTCCTGGATCATCTTCATTATCGTTATTCTGAATTCTTTTTCTGGAAGGTTGCCTATCTCCACTTCATTTACTTGTTTTTCTGGGGTTTTATTTTGTTCCTTCACCTGGTACATAGCCCTCTGCCTTTTCATCTTGTCTATCTTTCTGTGAATGTGGTTTTTGTTCCACAGGCTGCAGGGTTGTAGTTCTTCTTGCTTCTGCTGTCTGCCCTCTGGTGGATGAGGCTATCTAAGAGGCTTATACTAGTTTCCTGATGGGAGGGACTGGTGGTGGGTAGAGCTGACTTGAGAAGGGGAGTTTTTAGAGCCTTACTAGTCAATGGTTTCAGGACCACTAGCATCACTTGGGGGCTTGTTAGAAATGCAGAGTCCTAATTGACAAGCAACTCATGCAGCCCAATATCAAAAAATCAAACAACCCAATCCAAAAATGGGCAGAAGACCTAAATAGACATTTCTCCAAAGAAGATATACAGATTGCCCACAAACACATGAAAGAATGCTCAACATCACTAATCATTAGAGAAATGCAAATCAAAACTACAATGAGGTATCACCTCAAACCAGTAAGAGTGGCCATCATCAAAAAATCTACAAACAGTAAATGCTGGAGACGTTGTGGAGAAAAGGGAACCCTCTTGCACTGTTGGTGGGAATGTAAATTGATATGGAGAACAATATGGAGGTTCCTTAAAAAACTGAAAATAGAACTACCATATGACCCAGCAATCCCACTACTGGGCATATACCCTGAGAAAACCATAATTCAAAAAGAGTCATGTACCACAATGTTCACTGCAGCTCTGTTTACAATAGCCAGGACATGGAAGCAACCTAAGTGTCCATCGACAAATGAATGGGTAAAGATGTGGCACATATATACAATGGAATATTACTCGGCCATAAAAAGAAACGAAATTGAGTTTTTGTAGTGAGGTGGATGGACCTAGAGTGTGTCATACAGAGTGAAGTAAATCAAAAAGAGAAAACCAAATACCGTATGCTAACACATATATATGGAATCTAAAAAAAAAAAAAAGGTTCTGAAGAACCTAGGGGCAGGACAGGAATAAAGATGCAGATGTAGAGAATGGACTTGAGGACACGGGGAGGGGGAAGGGTAAGCTGGGACAAAATGAGAGAGTAACATGACGTATATACACTACCAAATGTAAAATAGGTAGATAGTGGGAAGCAGCCGCATAGCACAGGGAGATCAGCTCGGTGCTTTATGACCATCTAGAGGGTGAGATAGGGAGGGTGGGAGGGAGAAGCAAGAGGGAGGAGATATGGGGATATATGTATATGTATAGCTGATTCACTTTTTTATAAAGCAGAAAATAACACACCATTGTAAGGCAATTATACTCCAATAAAGATGTTTAAAAAAAAAAAAAGAAAAGAAAAAGAAATGCAGAGTCCTGGGTCCCAGCCTGTGCCTACTAAATCAGAATCTGTATTTGAATAAGCTCCCTAAGTGATGTGAAGGTCACTGACCTGCAGACTGTACTTTAAGTAGCAAAGCCTACAGCCTTTTTCAACCAGGGTTCCTCATCTGAACCACAAAAACACAGAAAATGATTTGAGGGGCTACTTTCTCAATCTTCCAAAATTAGTACATGAGTAGTATATTCTAGATGAAGAAGTAAGAGGTTAATTTATTACATACAGTGGATGCCTTGGAGGATTAGGGCTTCATTAATTCTCTCATGGATCCTCGATCAGGAAAGGCATCCAGAATCCTGAACTTGAAAGAGAATTCAGGTTGATGTGTTATATTTAAACTTCATGAAATGTGGACACATTGCACTAGGCAGGTGTGAGCTGTAACCTTACTGTGAGATGGGGGGCTTCCCATTGGTGAATCTTTGTTTTTATTCCAAATTAGCAGAAAATATAACCAGCTTTGTACAAACTGCAGCATTTTAAATATTTAGCAGACTTTGCAAGCCTGATTTACAAACCCAAATAGTACAGATCTAGTCATGGCTGAGTTAAGTAAATAAAAGCATTGCACATGTTTTTCATAGCTCCACATATATAGTATATTTAAATAGCTTCGGAATCCAAAGATATTTTTCTCAGACACCTAAAATAAAAATCACTTTTTTGTATATGCCAGAGTGCAGAACAGCCCCTGGAAATGCGGTAATGGAGGAAAGATGAAATTCTTCCATGCTCTGGGCTCATGAAAATGGGGCCGTAATCGACATTATTTGGCAACTTTCTCCTTTAGCATTCATTATGGCAGTCACACCTGTCCTGCATGTGTAAGTGTGTGTGAGATTGGATCTAGGGAAAG
>NW_006789896.1:4763452-4767095 GCF_000442215.2 Lipotes vexillifer | reverse complement strand
AGGGAAAGAAGAAATGTCTTTGAGCAAAAGGCAATATTTGGCCTCACTACCTGGAGTAAGAAATCAGGGAACGCTGAGGCACATTAACAGCCGGGGACTTCTGACGGTGACCTCCTACAAAATTGGATCAGGCTTTTCCCTGGCAGTTGTATTAAGCGCAGACATTTGATGAAATGTGATTCTGAAGCCGGCATATTTGACTGCTTTCTTTCTTCCCCCTCCCCTTTTTTTTTTCTGGGGGATAGATTCTTTATTATCTGTTAAATTCATTTCACTCTGTCAATATTCTATAGAAAAATGATGGACATTCTATAATTTTGACTTTTATATTAATTCATAATTTTGACGGCTCTACCTTAGGGCTGCTTTTCTCTCTTGCAGCCTTTCCTTTTCCTCCCTCCTGCCCCTGACTTGGGTCTCTGGTTGCTCCATCCGGCAGCTAGGCTTATGACAGCTGCGTCTCTCCTTATTGCCTTAGTGAACTGCAGGTCTTTTTTCATATTAAACTCGCAATAATGGCAATGAAATTCAGATTTATAGCTGGAAATCAGCCTATTCGTAATATAAAACATAAACATTGGAGCATTTGAAAAAGCTAAAGAATTTCTTTTTCTGCTTTGTATTTTTCCTTTCTTGGAACTTCATGACTTGAGTCCCAAACAAGTGCTATTTTAAAATTTTCTGGCACCATGTAATATAATTGATAATAGTGTTTAAGCAGCATCTAATATCATCCAGCATAGTGCAAAGTGAACCATCCCAGGATATGAGGTTAAAAAATTGCATTAACACTTAGACAGAATGAAATTTTTATACTTGATTTGCTCATGGTTGGACGGATGCAACTAAACACAATTTGAGCTGTCACTTTGCAAAGGGGAAAAAAATATGCAACTTTGGAATGTTTCAAATGAGCCCAATATTAGATTCTATAACTCAGAGTGACACAGGAAATACTATTTGCAACATGATTGGTTCATTAATATTTGGTAATTGTAGTACATCATTTTAAGGGGGAAATAAAATGCAAACAAATGTTTGCAGCTTCCAGTCAGTCACTGCTTCTAAACTGCCACCACCAGGAAAGGTTTGGGAGCGAAGGGATACGTGCATTGGGGAGGTTATATTTTCCCCTCCCCATTTTCACTTTGGAAGAATAATTTTCCTCATAAACCAACATGTCAGACAAAGCATCTATCTACATTTTAAAAAAATATTATTTCATGATTTTCCACATGCACATTTGATGTAAACCCTGGAGGTGTATTCCCTGAGTACCTATTACCTCCATTTTAGGGAAATTACATTAAATTATTAGTGACAAATTTACTTGTCTGCCAATGTATTTTTCTGGAATTTTACTACAACATCAATACTTGGCTGTTTTATATGGGCCCTCATTTACCTGTCTTTGAAGGCAGCCATCCCTTGGGGAGCCCTGTCTGTCACTAACAGAAGCTGGAAAAAGTCTTTAAGTTTAACATTCACAGTTTCAAATTAGCTGGAAAAATATGTTGTACTTTAAAAATGTAATGTGCTCTTCTGAATTTTACAATTAGGCAACTTGTTTCACAATCTATTGTCTCACTTTTTGAATAGGGAGAAAACAACCCAGATCATCAGCAGGTACCTGAGCATGAACAACGGACGTTATCTTTAGGTGTAAAATATGTCTGCCAGGGACTGAAAGCAAAATGGGGAGAGATGGTCACGTTTCTTGTGTTTATTTTAGGGAAATTAACGCAGAGAGGATTTACACTGATGCACATGAGCCTGAAGCTCCAGGGTCCCTCACTTGAGAGGTACCTTTAGTGTCTTGGGAGCTGCTGGGACGTGCAGAGGGTTCTGGGATGGGAGGGGGGAAGCCAGGTGTCATCAGGGAAAAAAATCTCAGAAAAGAGGGATCTGAATGGTGAGAGCCAGCTCTTTGTTGTGATTTATTTTCTCATTTTAAGTAAATAATAATGTCAGAAACTTACTCCATATTCCTTCCTTACAGAGAATTCTCCAAATTCTATAAGCTTCAGACCCCACAAAACCTGGATCTGTTCTAAAATAGAATGTTACTTTTCTTGGCATCCCAGTTTATGAACAGAGTTCTGGTAAGCAGAAGCAGCATGTGCGAGGAATAGAACAATACTTACATCTCCAACTGTAGAGTCCTGTTGAAGGAATGTGTAAGACAGGTGAGCATGCAGTACGAATAGGAGAGCTTGAAGCAGAAACAAAGGGAAAATGAAGAATAATAAGCAAGAGTGTAAGTCCCAGGGCGGAGGGTGTATATTCATCTCTCCATTTTCCCTTTGATGTAGAATTCTTCTTCATTAGAATTTACCAAAGCAATGCTTGGCTCTGATGACATTTAAAATTCTCCTATCTTGTGTTATGTCTGGCTCTGTGGTTTGTATATTATTTTTTCTTTGAGACGCTTAAGTTGTTTAGTGGAACAGTTCATTTGTAGTTGAAGATTCTGGGGTCTTCAAGCTGGTCAAGACCCTCTGTGTCTTGGCTTTACCAAAAATATGCAAACAATTGGTTATTGTAGATAACTTGGAGTTGAGAATTGTATATATATATATATATATATATATATATATATATATATATATATATAGATATATATATAAGACCACTTTGGGGATGGAGGAAGAAGAAACACAAAACAGAAGTAACTGAGGCGCCATGTCAATTAACAGAGATTCCTCTCCATCCCCCCATCACCAGTCACTCGCCATCTATCTGTGTGCCCTATTTATACTAAGTGATCAACAAATACGCATTAACTGGTAAGGATGTTATTAATAACTTCCCGCTTAAATGATTTATTTTGCATTATAGGGTGAGATATATATATATATATATATATATATATATATATATATATATATATATATACAGATATATATATAAATATGTATCTCAGAAATTATTTTCCTAAGAAGTATGCAGCTGTATATGACTCAAACTTTGACTGTTGCTATTCTTCCCCATTCTCTACCATTCAGGAGCCTCCTTTTTCTAAAAGGCTTTTCCTTCTCTCCCCCCAAAACACAACCATTTAGATCAAATTAACTAGAATAACTGTTTCAACTGACCTAAATTCATCCTCTGCTATGGCTTGGGAGGTTTGACCTTAATTAAACCTCTATTTTGCTGGAGAATGAGACTGCTGGAGGGGAAGACCATATGAATTTCTACTTTCATTTCAGGTGGAACATTTGTAGCACCTGGGAACAGATTGTTAATGAAATATTTGTTTTATCCAGCAGTGCTTTGTCAAGACCTGGAAATATGGCAGTTTGGCAACTCTAAATGGGGAACAATAGTAGCCAATGTCAGAAAAAGGAGATAATAAGAGGTCAGTACTCCTGAAGGAAATATAAGGGGTAATGACTCAGGACAAAATGGTGGAGACCTATGGACCATACGAGAGTAGGATTTCCTTTCTAACTTCTTTTCAATTTACCTTCCTCATTTAATCATCGTCCTTGGTGCCAAACAACTGAAATTCATTAATACATTTAGTAATCACAGCCACCCTACAGGACAGATACTGTGATCCTCATTTTTCCCAAGAAGACCAAAGTGCAGGGCAATGTAACCCTTTTCTTAAGGTCATCAAATGGTCTATAGCCAGGATTCC
>NW_006789896.1:4743763-4763392 GCF_000442215.2 Lipotes vexillifer | reverse complement strand
TCCTGCTGACTTGTTCCTCACTTAGAGATCCAGTCCAGTTCTTCTCCGTTCAGCCACCTTCTAGCCATCTACTAATTCTGAATGATGAGCTCTTTTAAAATGTTGACTCTTAATTCTCTGGCCAATTCTAGAATCTCTTAAATAGTAGTCTTTGAATATATTGTCCAAATTTGAATAAAGAGCAATTAATAAATAAAGATGCAACTCATCTAACTTTGGTCCCTAAGGCGTTGCCTTCACCAAGGGGAAAGGGATCAGTGATGAACCTGGGAAGGAAAGGCAACCCTGCAGAAAGTTGAGCAAACCTATACACTCCATCTTAAACTGCATCAACTCTAGTAGTAAAGTGCTATGTGTTCATACTCTTTCAAACCTGAGACTCTTTATTCAAAGAAAATGTTTAGAAATTGTTAGTCTGTCCTAACTATTGAGATGTTGTTGCTAACATCTACCACAACTCCACCTCTGATGGCTCATGGAGCTTCATGATTACTTTAAATCAAACAAAAGTTTTGTGAAAAAGGTTGGGGTTGGTGAGTGACAGCCACCCAGTGGAAATGGAGTCAAAGCCTTTCAGTTTTGTTTTGCATTTATTGCCCTAAGAGCAATATTTATGTTTCTTTGACATTTGAAATCAATGCTTCCATTTATAAATCTCAACCCGAGAAACAGATGTATGCTATTACACTTACGCTTTTGTTCTTAGGATGCAAACAAAATAGAACATTCTTCTTCTGCCCCTGCCAGTATCCTGGGTGCCCCCCATCCATTGAATGCAATTGTAGCTCTAGGATTTCAAGGACAGTCTTTGGGTTAAATTAATCCGTTGGATAAGTATTAAGTACTTATTGAAGCCTACCAGTGTGCTAGGTATTTTGGAGGTACAGAAGAGGTATAGCCATGCTCTTACATGTAGTCAGAGAAACAACCAACAGTAAGGTTGATAGAGCATTACATGATTTAAAAATTGAGGTGTGGCCAGTCAGAATGGCCATCATCAAAAAATCTACAAACAATAAATGCTAGAGAGGGTGTGGAGAAAAGGGAACCCTCTTGCACTGTTTGTGGGAATGTAAATCGATACAGCCACTATGGAGAACAGTATGGAGGTTCCTTAAAAAACTAAAAATAGAACTACCATACGACCCAGCAATCCCACTACTGGGCATATACCCTGAGAAAACCATAATTCAAAAAGAGTCATGTACCACAATGTTCATTGCAGCTCTGTTTACAATAGCCAGGACATGGAAGCAACCTAAGTGTCCATCGACAGATGAGTGGATAAAGAAGATGTAGCACATATATACAATGGAATATTACTCAGCCATAAAAAGAAACGAAATTGAGTTATTTGTAGTAAGGTGGATGGATCTAGAGTCTGTCATACAGAACAAAGTAAGTCAGAAAGAGAAAAACAAATACCGTATGCTAACACATATATATGGAATCTAAAAAAAAAAAAAAAAAAATCATGAAGAACCTAGGGGCAAGACGGGAATAAAGACGCAGACCTACTAGAGAATGGACTTAAGGACATAGGGAGGGGGAAGGGTAAGCTGGGACAAAGTGAGAGAGTGGCACATTACCAAATGTAAAATAGATAGCTAGTGGGAAGCAGCCGCATAGCACAGAGAGATCAGCTCGGTGCTTTGTGACCACCTAGAGGGGTTGGATAGGGAGGGTGGGGGCGAGGGCCACGCAAGAGGGAAGAGATATGGGGATATATGTATATGTATAACTGATTCACTTTGTTATAAAGCAGAAACTAACACACCATTGTAAAGCAATTATACTCCAATAAAGATGTTAAAAAAAAGAAATTTGAGGTGTGGGATAGAGACTATTGTGGATGCTCAGAGAGACAGTGTGTGGGAAACAGTGACAGTTTTGTGGGTGGGAGTTGGGTTTGGTCAGCAGAAAATGGGGTAGAGCATTCCTGGCAAGGGATAGGTGAGGCAGGAGGTGGGAATATCCTGCAGTCTGCAGCTGAGGCTGGAGTAAGAAAGACATGGAAATAGATTTGGAAAGGGTAACAGAGAACTCTATAAATTTTGTAGGGTATTCATCATGAGCCATTAAAAGAACACTGACTATTTAAGTTTAAAAAAGGCAAAACTATTGATAGAAATGCCAAGAGCTTTACAGACCTATAGTTTTATTTTCCCCATGCTGCTCATTTTTATTAATTTTTGTATAGCTTTGGGTAGAATTTTGAAGGTGTCCTTGTCTTGAACCTTCTCATAAGAGAGGTTTTATATTTAATTTTTCTTAGCTTCTCATATTAAACATCCATTGATATGAAGCTGGTCAGTGTCTTCATAGCCTAGGACACTGGTGATTTAAAATATGCTCTTCCTCCCCCACCCCCCCATAAGCATCCTCTAACTTATTCATGGTAGTCAGCTGTGACAGGTCATAGTCCCATCAGTCTCATGCCTTGAGTCACATCCTAAGCCATTATTCTGGTTCAGAAAATGTCATCTTCTGAACTACTGAGGGAAAACAACAGAAAACGAGTGGGATCCAGGATTGAATCAATTGACATCAAAGATATAATGGGTCCACCTGGCATCTTTGGGACCAAACTTAGTTTTGGGGGTCCTGCTTCACCTTCAGAGATTTAGCAGAGCTCATTTTGCCATTTTAAAAATTCAAAACTGTTTCCATCAAGAGGACTCTGTTTCAGGTATAAAATAGGAGAGTTTGAATTGCAGTCATCTCTTCATGGTTTGAAATCTACATATGTCTTTAAAAAGTGCTTCTCAGTTCTTTAATCCTCATGTGAGAAGGAAGAGACCCAATTTTGATTATGGACTTTCTTATTATGAGCTGTGGAACTTGGGGTGAGTTCTGAAGTTCTCTGAGCTTCAGTATCACCATCTGTAAATGGAGAATGATGGTAATTCTCTACCCTATAGGCTTATGATTAAAAAAGAAAACAAAAAAAAAAATGTAAAGAACCTGGCAAAGTGCTTGAGTCACAGTAGAGGATCCCCTGTATCTTCTCTATCTTTGTGTTTGTGACTTGATAGAAGTTTTTAATCCCAGGATGTTGTAGGATTTAATTTGGCGGAGAATCACCAGTAGGCATTTAAGAGCACCAGTGGACAGTGATGGTGATCTTGCCTCTAACAGTCTGAGGTTCTCAGATAACTCAACTCTGAGGAACTGCCCTAAATGTGGAATACTATAATGATGATCATTATTGACTGAAGTCTAGACACCAGACCCAGCACTGCTAGTGTCCACTTGTAACAAATTCATTTGCCAGGCAAAAGGAGACCCTGTGGGTTGCATGGATTTTCTGTTATGAGTGATTTGACAGTACCTGAAGATTAGTTAATGACTTAGAAAGAAGTGGTTCAATTGCCTTGTAGGCCAATGTGCACAGCCAGGAGAAGTTCACGGGCAGCACTGCCTTGGGAGTCAAGGAGAAATGACAAGGACATTATTTAAGACACCCAAGTGAGCCTGTATGAATGGAAGGGATGGCATCTGGGTAGCTGAAGGAAGGCGCTGTCATTCTCCTACTCAGAAAATATGTCAGTCCTAATGATTTGAATGAGACTTTTTTTTTTTTTTAAAGCAGTGTAACATTTTTAGAGTCCTCCCTGTGGTACATTGTTTTATAAGTTGATTTCCTATAAATGAGGTTTATTCAGTGATTTTTCTACCTCAAAAACAGTTCTAACAAAGACAATACATTTGACTAATAATAGCTCAGATGATTGTATCTATTTTTCTAGAAATTTTAATAAAGAAGCAATTTTTCAGGCATCTCCACCTCACATATAAATCTCTGTTAAGTAAATTGTACAAATTTATCTTCTTAGTTAAAAGCATTGAAGTAGACGGTCAGTTCTCTTGGCATTGTTTCTCACATGTTTTAAATATGTTGTATCCTCTATAAAATGATCAAGGATGATTGATTTAGAATACAAATAGCTATATTGCATGCATGTATATGCCACATTTACCTGCACGGTCCCCAGTGTGTATTTCAGCAACTTCTCCTAGAAGAATTCAAATCTGCGTTTGTCTACAATATTCGGTGCCTTTTATTCGCCCTTTGCTGTTTTCCTCGCCTCACTGTTAGTGTTTGATGAGGAGCCAGCTGCCCGAATGGTCAGCAGTGAGATTCCCACATTATGAGCAGCCCATCATATAAATTACAGCTGATGGTTAGGGCCCCTTTCTCCCAGTTGCAAGGGTTACTTACATTTCAAAATGGTGGGGAAAGAGGTGTTTGGTTTTGAGCAGGAAGAACTTCTCTGCTTATTTGCTGTTTACAAACTCATCTGTACCTAATCTTTCATTTTGGCTCAAGATGGAGGGTTTATGATGAATACAGTTGATGCAGAAAATGGCTGAGTGCTTGGCTTCTTTTAAATACATCATGCTCAGTGCACACAGGCTCTGAGCATCAGTTAGAGAGAAGTGACAGCTGACTTGACCTTTCTCTCTGAATTGCATGTGGAAAAAGGGAATTAGCTTGCTACAATGGTACTTGAACTTGCTTTAACTTATCACTTTCCTCTTTAGAAGGAGGAATGCACGTTAGAAATGCAAAATCACCTTCAGGCCTCATGTTGTTTAAAATGAAACTAAACTTCCTCATAATATTAAATCAGACGTGTCAAAAGAATTTACTAAGGTGATCACAATAAACAACATATGTAAGTTTTCTTCTCTCTCTCTCTCTCTCATTTTTTTTAAACAAACCAATATTTACATATAGTGTTGAGATGCCGTGTGTGTGTGTGTGTGCGTGTGTGTGTGTGTGTGCATTGAATTTTGCGATGGCTATTGAGCTTCCCCAGGAGAACATAGGAACAATAGGTCCACTAGTGAGGTACGAGGTATAAAAGCTTTTAAATTGGCTTCCATGTAACTGGAAAACAAATAAATGACTATGGAAAATAGGAAAGGAGACCTAGCAGGGTTATTTCCATAGTTGCCAATTACTGCTATTAGAAGATCTAGTACGCTCTGCCTACACCTGAAACAGCTGTGATTGACACAGACCTCAGCCAATCATGGTGTTTCCTTGTCAGCTGTCATTAGCCTGTGATCAATTACCATGATTTTAGACTAACTTGAATGGAAAGTAAAAACACATTGTAACGCAAAAGCTCATCGTGTAAATATGCAGTATAAAGAAACATATCTTCTCTGACCTCCCTGACATTTTCAAACTGTTTAAAAGCTGAAGTTAATTCTTCCTGATGGCCTTTCATCTTTCGTTGACAACAGAGAGCCCCAGAGTGGTGACAGCTCTTGTCAGGTGCGACTGTCTTATCAAAAACAATACCCTCCAGATCTTTCAATCCAAATATTCTAATCTAAAATAATTGCATTTAAAATTTCATGTAGCTCTTATGTCTTCCCTGAACCATCCTGGTATGAAACCACAGAAATCTCTTCCTGTGGCCCACTTTAAGCTTCAAGTTTTCAATATTTCTATTGAAATGCGTTATAGAGGTACCATGCAGGCTGGAGATGATAAAACTGTAGCTGGAGTGAATGGCTACAATTTGTTCTGCTGTGTCTTTTATTTGTATCTACATGCTTGCAGGGTGTTTCTGCAAATGTCAATCCCAGTTCTGTCTCTATACTCCTTGTGCTCAATCCAAGCAGCATAAAATCTTGTCTCTGCAAAAGCAGCAGAGATCCTGGATTTGGCTCTGAGATGACGTGAATCATGTGTTGAATATTCAGATTTTTAACACCGTGTTTTAGTTATCTCTTCCAAACTCAATTCATTTTGTGATTTGGAGGAACCCTGTAAATGACGTGTAATTGTAAGTAGCTAGCCGTGATATCCATTGTCTTGGATCTGAAAACAGATTACTGGATCCCAAGTCTTTTGTAGAAGGACTTTGCTGGTTTATAGATTTGAAGGCAACTCCCATCCCCTTTTACCAGCCCTGCTGATACAGGTACCGATGTTGTGAGGGACTAGTTTATATTTTGGGTTCAGAAATGCTTCTTTTTTGACAGAATCCTTCCACAGACCTGTGTTTTTCCTGTCCTCGTGAGAGCCGGAATTCCTTCTCATGGTCCCTGACCAAGCCCTGTCACAGGCATCCTCCCGGGCTACTTTGTCCTGGTGCCTTTTCAGCAGTGGTCTTGAGACACACATTCCATTCACCATTCCTTCCCTTCCTCCACCTTTCCTCTAGATTTAGCTCCCACACTGTGCCCCTAGTTGTGTCAGAGGGTTTTTTTGGTTTGGGTTTAATAACTTTGCCCCCTTGAATAAGTTATTTAGTTAGGTTTATTCCAAGTGAGGATCACATTGAAAGAAAAAAAGCTATCGTACTCAAAGCAATTTTCATTGTTAAAACACAGCAGGCTCACTTCCCATTCACATAGTTGAGGCAGGGCTGTAGAGTCAAGATTCCAGACTCAAGCAAAAAGAGCTGGGAAATAAGATCCTTTAAGATCTTCCCTGAGAAAGCAATAGAAGTGAAAATGTGCATTCCTTCTCAGTGTTAGCTTTTCTCTTAGATGTAAGTTACCTGTAGAATCTTTCTACTTTTTATTTTAAGCTTTTACTCAAGAAAAAAGGACAGAAAAGGAGGACCAGATGGTGTTTGCATCTTTCAAAAAGCCAACATGATAAAAGAAATGGTAAGTTCAAAATAAGAGGGTCTGTTTCAGAGCCAGAAGTCTGTCTACTCCTGACATACATAATCTGAGTTGACTTTCCGTAGTGCATGTTGACCCCGCCTTTTATTTTTTTAAATGGCTGGATGGCCAGTCAGATGTGGTCCTGACTAGACAGATGACTCATTACCAACCTGACTTTTGCTGCTCCATGCACAGCACAGATGTGCGGAGGGTACGTGTTGCTGTGTATCTTCCCTCTTTTCACATCCATGCTCTTCCTTTCTTTTGTCAGAGAGTATGTTTAATCTTTTCTTTCCAGACATAGATATTACTAAGGATATTACATAAACCTTAAAATTTACTTATTCATTCAGGCAGTGTGAGATAGAGGTAGAAGAAAGCCCATTGTATAGCCTGATCTTTGGACCTGAAGAAAAGTTCTAATAGAAAACAGCAGTGTGCTGAGGGTGTCAAAGGGGTTAGGGTCCAGATCTCAGAGGCTGATTTTATTATATATACCAGTGCTGTGGCCACACCTTACCTCCTGCCTCAGCGATGGACAACTTGGTCCTACACTGTTTCTGGGAGATTAATGGGCCTAGGGTTATTTACACAAAACCACCCACAAGGTGGACGAATGCAGGCACCAATCCTGAATACCACGCCCTGTTCCACAGAGCACAAAATCTCCAAAAATGGGCTCTACAGAAGTATTTCAAAGGAGCTACCACCGCCCATTCAGGAGCCCCAGGGAGCATCATGTGGCCCTGAAAGGTTGTTTTTAGAGAGGACCCACATCTCACCATGCCTGTACCTGGGCAATTTATGCCAACTTTACTCTAACATACAGGAAGAGTTGCCTTTGACCCCCAAAGAGCACATCACAACCATCCCGCTTGTAGAACCTTCCACCTGTTTTCCTACCAGTTGCACTGCTTTGTATTGCTCCTGCACCAGGATCATTGTGAATTTCAGAATCCTGCCTCACTTCCAAAGAACAAAAGCAAAAATAAGAAACACAGACTTTCCTTATGTCAATGAAAATGATAAGGCACTAGCATCTCTTTATTATTCTTTTCTTTTTTTAAAACAATAAGCACAGCTGGATTAGGGACTTTTATTTTTTTAATTAATTAATTTATTTTTGGGTGGGTTGGGTCTTCATTGCTAAGTGTGGTCTTTCTGTAGTTGCGGCGAGTGGGGGCTACTCTTTGTTGCGGTGCGTGGGCTTCTCATTGCGGTGGCTTCTCTTGTTGCGGAGCATGGGCTCTAGGCACGTGGGCTCAGTGGTTGTGGCTCGTGGGCTCTAGAGCGCAGGCTCAGTAGTTGTGGCGCACAGGCTTAGTTGCTCTGCAGCATGTGGGATCTTCCCAGACCAGGGCTAGAACCCGTGTCCCCTGTATTGGCAGGCAGATTCTTAACCACTGCGCCACCAGGGAAGTCCTCTTTATTATTCTTTGTTTCATATCTTCATTACTAGATTTTGTTTATTAAAGAGAGCTAAAATATTCTAAAGGTAAATGTCTATACTTTTTTGAATATGTGTAGTTTTTGCATTGCTTCCACTGGATCCAGTAAGTGAACTTCTTTTTTTTTTTTTAATTAATTAATTAATTAATTTTTGGCTGTGTTGGATCTTCGTTTCTGTGCAAGGGCTTTCTCTAGTTGCGGCGAGCGGGGGCCACTCTTCATCGCAGTGCGCGGGCCTCTCTCTGTTGCGGCCTCTCTTGTTGCGGAGCACAGGCTCCAGATGTGCAGGCTCAGTAGTTGTGGATCACGGGCCCAGTTGCTCCACAGCATGTGGGATCTTCCCAGACCAGGGCTCGAACCCATGTCCCCTGCATTGGCAGGCAGATTCTCAACCACTGCGCCACCAGGGAAGCCCCAAATATGTGTAGTTTATTTTTTTTTTAACATCTTTATTGGAGTATAATTGCTTTACAATGGTGTGTTGGTTTCTGCTTTATAACAGAGTGACTCAGCTATACATATACATATATCCCCATATCTCTTCTCTCTTGTGTCTCCCTCCCACCCTCCCTATCCCACCCCTCTAGGTGGTCCTCTTTATTATTCTTTAATGCAGATATTACCTCTCCTTTGAACTTTAAGAAAGGTTCTGAGTGGAAGGCCTGGGTGAATCAGAGCTTAGGGAAAGGAATTCCCTAGGTATGAGCCTCATTTTCCCCAAATGAAGATGCAGCTATAGCAGATTCTCCTGAGATTGTTTTGACCTACAGACATTTATGAAATTTAGATTTGGTTTTCCATATAACAGTATACCAACATTAATCTTCTGAACGAGATGTTAATTTCCAGTAATATAAATAAAGATTCATTTTCTCCTTCATGTGTTTTCCAAATTCTAAGAGAGTTAAAGAATCTACTTTGATATTTTACTAGTCTTTTATCTTAGAGAATTCTCTACTCTGGCAATTTTTTTCTCTTAGAGTATTAAAATATTAGAAATTTCATTGGAAATATACCCTCATCTTCTCTGGTCTTTAACTGTCTTAAATTTTTATTTCCCTTTTTTTCATTTTATCGAATTTTCCTTCCTTTTTTTTGTTCACTGCCATTCTTTGCATTTTCTCTTTCTTGCAATACTTCCTTATTCCTCCCTCTCTTCCTTCCTTTCTTTTGTCTTTCCTTTTTTAAGATTTAGGTACACTGTTCTTACATTTCATTTAAGAGCTTTAGAAAATAACTCCAAAATGAATGTGATTTTTTAGTTATATTAAAAGCAAATTGTTGTACCGTGTGTAAAGTGTGCATTTCTGTGCTTTCAGAACGCAGCTCATTTCACTTCACATTTCCAAATGCTAGAACTACTTTGTGAGTTAGCCTGTCGGTTGGAAATCCCTAGTCTGCAAGCAGTCCTTATTTACTGTTCAGTGACAAGATGCCCCTCATACCCTCACAAACTCCTTTTGGGCCCTGATAGAAATCCATGGTTTGTTTTTGTTTTAAAACAGCTTTATTGAGATATAATTTACATTTCATACAATTCACCCATTTTAGGTGTTTAAGGAAACAGAAGCTTCCTTCTCATTCAGTTGCATAAGTTCATTTATATTTGAAACTGGAAAAGCTACCAAACATGATCAAATAGAAATCTTAAAACATTCTTAGAACCCATTCTGTTTTAATGCATAATTTTCCTATTACAGCCGCCTGTTTGCACCTCTGGAGTTAAGGTCACAGCAGCGTTTGCATTATAAACCCTTTTTTCAAGGGTTTATAAATGCAGCTGCTTTTGTTTGCTCAGGACTGAAGCTTGCCTCGTGAGGTTTCCATGCAATAGAGCGGCTTTTTGGGGTTGAGTTTTCTTTAACTAAATTAAAATTTTAAAACACCATGTTGCCCTTTAAAAAAATCATTGCAAGTGTCAAAAAAGCCTAAGTAGGAATTTCTCCCCAGATAACTTTTTTATGTATATGCAGTTTTTAATTGCCTTTCGCTTCTAAAAATTCTGCACTGTGCTCAGTTTCTGATTAATGTTACTTGCTTCAAATATTTACAAACCTAAATCCAACTCGGTGTATAAATGAAAGAAATAAAAGCATGTTACATACAATTACTGTCTTTCAGCATAGTTAACAGAATTATTTTACAGTGCATTATAAAGCCCAAAGATGGCATGAAAAGATAGAAAACCTGTCATAACCTCGTGAGAAGTTATACATATATATGTATGCATTTGAGAGTGTATGTTCTCTAGGAGAGTTTAAAATATTTAGAAAGAAAACCATTTACATTTTCAGGATAATATTTTGCCTTTTTCAAAACAATAAAAGGGTGTGGTAGAGGATGCAGAAACCACCATCAATTATTAACTTGATTTTAAACGTTAAAGAACAAAATATACAGGCTCATTAAACAAAATACGATATTAGAATGACAATTTAAATGAAGTCTAACTGAGAATCCTGACTTTGTTTGCACACAATTGCCAGAAACTTCTAATCAGACTTTTACCTGGTAATTTTAGGAGGTGTTTTACCTTTCAGTCACAGACCAGTATGTATGTGGTTGCCTATATCTCACCTTATGTTTCAGAAGTCAGGTTTCATCTTGTTCAATTTTATTTAATTTTTAAAAAATATTATTTTATTTAATATTTTTCGTGCAAATTTATATTTTGTATGGAAAAGATAGATAACTCAAAGGCAAGATAGTTTTAATGAATATTGTGTTCTGCCATATGTACAATTTGATGGGAAATAGCTTGTTCTTCCCCCAAACATCCACAATGCTCAAGACAAAAGCATTTTGCAGTCAGGTCCATTTCAGGGTAGACTACAAACCCCCGCAAGTCAGGGACTCCTTCCCTGCCACCCCCGCTATATGAATTACCCCTCCCGGCACAGCCCCTGCCTCCAAAAGGTTTGTTGAATGAAGAAACGACTGTCCTGCTCATCCAGGAGCTTCTGGACAGGAATCGAACACTCGAAAACCAACACTGTTTTTCTAACCTTCCTCCCACCTCCTGACTTCCCAAAACAAAGCCAAACCGGCAAACAAACAGAAAGGTTTAATCTGGATTTATGAGACCTAGCACAAGGGTGACAGCTTGAGTTGATATTTCAGCTGTTTCAGCTTGAGTTGAGGTTCCAGCGGCGGCTGACAAAGACTACATCAGTTGCCAGAGAAAGGTTGTCTCAGGATCTTTATCTCGTCGGCGGCTGCGGTGGTGGTCGTCCTGAGCCCTGAGATACAGTCGCTCAGCTCCCCAACCTCCCGGCTTTTAACAGCCCTCTGAATCCAGAATATGATTATCTAAGCCAAGTTTTTTCTAACCAAATAAATACAGCTGTAAACTGGTGTTGAGAAAATAAACGTATTTGTTTCCTGCTAATATATTTAATAATTCCCTTTGTCTCTCCCAGTCCGATTTTTTTTTTTAAACCGGGAGATTCTATTTATCCTCCTGTTTCTTGACCAAAGTATTGTTTAACTTAATTGTATTAATTTGGTTGTGTTACAAATTCAGGAACATTAGAAGAAAAATAATTTTGTAAATCCAGTGCTAACAGGTTTAATCCTTCAGTGTGGTATTTTAGTTAACAGACTGTTTGTTTTTCCTGTGGGTAAACAACAACAGAAAGGTGCTTTGAGTGCTTTTATCCCCAGCAAAGGGAAGCATTTTCAGAGCAAGAAAGGGATGAAGCAGAGGGGAGCAAATGCGCAGTGTTTCTATATAGTGATAGCTCCCAAACATACATGCCTTTCTGTACTCTACATTCACACGTGTGTGAAGAAAAAGGGGCACACAGCGCCCAGAAAGAGGATACAGTGATGGAGGTGTGGAATCATCTCCTTTTGTGAGTGAATGCATCAGATTTTCATTCTATAGTGAAAATGAATCCATCATGTCCAGCCCCCCACCATTTCCCATTAATCCCTGAATATTTTCTTCCCTCTATATAGTTAATGCTATTAAATGTGGGTACTGGAAAAATCCAGAGTGCAGGGCTCCCTAAGAAAAATTGAAACCCTGCTTTTGCTTCCCTCACGTTTCCCTCATGCAGTGGGGTGGGATCTTTTCAGGCCTGGCTGCGATGATGGTGAGGGATGAGGGGCACGCCCCCCTGGCCACCTCTGCTCTGCTCCAGAGTGTCAAAAGCCAGGAGTCTGACCATACCACCCTCCACCCTCCACCACACTTATATATTTACAAATATTACATATTTACAAACTTTAAATACATATGTACACATTTCAGATTAATCAGCTGAAGTAATGACTCTGGAGTTTTCACAGCCTAAATAATTTAAGAATACTGTCTCTTCTTTTTATACAGTGGCTAGAATGACAGTAGGATTTGGCTTGATTGGATTTGAATTTTTGGATGTAGCCATTCCTATCTGGCATCTCTAGAAAGTTTTCTTCAATGAGTGTACATACCCCTATCTTTTTTATATTCCTGAAGTAGGTAACAACGCCCTTAAAGGTTTCTCGAACTCTCCCCTCCCCTCCCTCCCTCCCTCTTTTCCTGTCTTTCCATCCTTTTCCCTCCCTTTTCCCTCTCGCCTTCCTCCCTCCCTTCTGCCCTCCACTTCCTTCCCTCTCCCATCAGACTACCTATGATTTTCCCACCTGCCAATGGTTGAGGGTCAAATGCACAATCTGAATCTTTTTTAAGTTTTCGTTAAAAACTGTTAATGTGGGTGCTTCCAATTGCGTCTGCTCATACTCTATTTAAATCAGGGCGTTCTGAAGGAAAACTTTTCATTGTTGGCAGCACATTCAGTTTCCCTTCTGCTCCTCATAGGGACAATAATGAAGGGCTTAAAATTGATCCTTTTATTTTTTGAAATGGAGGAAGTGTCAAATATTTGAATTTGTCTTGATCATTTATTTTCCACAGTCAGGGAGTAAACACTGCAAGCGATACCTGCACATTCTGTAGGTGGTTATGATGAATAAATTGGTTGTATGATGCAGAAATCAAATGGTGGAGGGATGATGACGATGAGCAAATCAGATGTCTTTGCATGTCTTCTCACTTCTGAGATGGCGTTAAGTCAGATTTTACCAGAGTGATTCCAAATGTCTGCGTTTCTTCCAGAATGAAACTTGCAGCTTGCGCATATCCAGACTGGAAACAGAGGGATTTGTGCCAATTTAGAGAGGAGGAAAACATCAGGTTGATATGAAGTTTATGGATAATTGAAAGTAAGGTGGCTATTCCTGCAATTTATGAAATTTGGGCATCTGCAAATGCTAAGGAGAAAATAAATGGGAGATGCAACCTAAGGGATAAGAAAGAGTAATTAAGAAATACTAATGATAAATCCAGTTATGTGTATGTTCAGTCAGTAGTTTTCATGGCTGAGCTCTCCATTTTGTTCATTTCAAGTTTTCTTTTGACATTTAAAGCAATTGCTTTGAGTATTGAGAATTTGATAAGAATATCTTCTTTTTTTAATATTATTTTACACTTTTGGGGAAATAATTAAACATTGAATATAATTACATAACAAAAAGGCAACTTCTACTGAACCAGTAACTAGAAGCAAGAAAAATGGCATGATTCTCCAGTAAAAAATTTTGATGTAAAAGGGTTTTTGTTTTGGCAAAATACCTTTTAATGTTTATTAAATCTGGAACCAGAAGCTGTAAAGTAAGAACTCTGCTTATGGAACGAAGTTGACAAACATATGAGTATCTCATCCTTTTCAATATCAGGCATGAATCTACTGGAGG
Organism: Lipotes vexillifer; assembly: GCF_000442215.2. Lineage (NCBI taxonomy): Eukaryota > Metazoa > Chordata > Mammalia > Artiodactyla > Lipotidae > Lipotes > Lipotes vexillifer. Next base: position 4,749,568 of record NW_006789896.1, on the reverse strand, counting down.
GTCATTGCCATGTAATTAATTATTAGTTATTATAGTGTCATTTCAACTACAGAAAAAGCCACAAGAAAATGTTTCATTTGAAAAATTTTGTTGCCACCTGTTTTGGACTATTGGCATTAACACATGTTTTGCTCTGGAGAAATTTTTTCAATTTCATCAGAATGAAAAGCAGTATTATTGCTGTTGTTTTCCACCTTTCAATATCTCTGAAAACTGAACAAATAAGTGATCTCACCTGGTCCGTCTTTGTAATGTTCCTTCAAAGCAGAGAGAGTCAGCTGAATTAAATTCCACACACATGGATTTAGTGCCTACTATGTGCAAGTATTATTAGGCCAAGCACAACTTAGAAATTCCTGTACACACTGTGTTGCCATGTTGGGAAGCTTTGTGAAGCCTTCTGCTTTAGATCCAGTTAGAACATGGAGCCAGCTTCAGGAAAAAGGGCACAGGAAAATAGGGGGAATATGCAGGGTTCATGGGCAAAAAAGTTTTCTGAGGCTTTAAGCCAACTTGCATACGTTTTGCCTGTCTCTATTCCTCGTTGCAGGTGGGGATTGCAGTGCTGTTTCCCCAGTATCATCTTTATGAAATGCACCCTTGTCTCATTCTTTAGGTCAGAGTATTCAGCATACACTTTAATCCTTTGTGGCCATTCCTAGTTGAGATGACTAATGTTAGATTTTTCTTGGTGGAACTTGGTTGTAAGTTCCTCTACAAGCAGTGTTCACAATGATAGTACTTTGTGTTGGTTTAGAAATTTTTAATTTATCATAGTTCTTTCACATTTATTTCCTCATTGGATCTTTGACAACAACCGTGTTAGATAATCAAGGATACCTAGTACTTTTCCCACTTTGTTGAAGAAAAAATGATTTACATTAAAATCACGTGGAAAGAATTGAAGCTGTGGCTCCCTTGCTCTTAACCAGGGACTCTACCTACTGTCCTAGCCAGGTGTCCGCAAGCTGAGACCCAAGGGCCAAGACCAGCCTGTTTTTTTTAGTTTTTTTTAATGGCCCTGAGAGAGAATAATTTTTACATTTTAAAATGACTACATTTTAAATGGTTTTTATAAGTACTTACATAATAGCCTACATTTTACCTCTTGGCCTTAAAATATTTACTCTGCCCCTTTAAGAAAATGTTTGCTGAGTCCTGCACCATCCTCTCCAGCCTTCTCCGTATCCTGCCCAAACCACCCCCTCCCCAATTAGATTACTGACTCTGTAAGCAAATACCAACTCTCTTTTTTTTTTCGTTATGTATTTGGCACACCAGGTATGGGGCTCTATGCATGTAGAAATTTGGCTAGTACTATGTGACCATTTAATTCATCCAGACAAACCCAAGTATGCCAGTTATGCCTGGAATCTGCCTTGATTTGGGGTTAAAGTTAGAAACGGGGATGCAGTGGAGATGGAAAAGATCTAGCTGCTTTAACTTTCGTGTCTGATTTCCAGCGTAAAATTTGTTTCAGTCAAACCTAGGGCCCCCAGTGACAGAGTTTTCTTTCATATTGTTACATCCTAAAATAAAGGGAAAATGTATATCATGTTTAATTCCCTACCCCTCCCTCCATGATGAGGTAATTCAGTGAGTTCCTTTTTAGCTCTTTTGCAGCCATGACTCTATTTAAATAAAGACAGTGGAAGGGACATTGTTGGCTGAAGAAACACGGGTTCGATTTTAAGAGCATCTTGAAGGTTAGGCTGTTTGAATGACTACCTCCGCCATTCTGAAGATGCAACTCTGAGGCCTGAGTCATCCTTTTAGTCAGAGCAGAGACAGAACAGCCATTAAAGCAGAGTACGGCCTTGTTAGGCTGTCACAGGAGGGTAAAGCTGTTACTCCAGGCTCAGCAGTCTACAAGAGGGGTGCGTCCAAATAAACACATGAAGTGAATTGGATGCAAAACGGGATATGAAATGCATTGGTGAGAAAAGGATGTTCTTCTGCCTCCATCTATCCTAGGATAGATTTTAGAAATTGTTTCCACGTGGTAGCCAACACTGGCATGGTAATAGGCATGGGTCAAACACTTCCTGCCCTACTTAGCAAGAAGTGGAGAGAACCCAGAGACTTGTGATCATAGGAAAGTTTAAAAAGGCAACTTGCAAAACTAAAGCATATTTGACTAGGCCACCTGTGTTCCCAGCGAATTAGATTTGAAATCTAGGCCTAGGTAGATGTTTTTTTGGACAATAGTTACTTCTCTTTTTCCTTTAAAGATAGTGTTTATTTGGTGTTCCTTTCCGGAGTTATAAGATATAACCCAATATAGAAAACTTGGAAAATATGAAAAAAAATCTGAAAAATCCACAATCCTTCTACCCAGAGCCACCCACAGGTACTATTTCAGTGCATTTACTGTTAGTTTTTATTTTCTGCTTATAGGTATCATATAATTTTAAACAATGTTGAGATTATACTGTATTTTATTTCTGTTCTGCTATTTATTTTAATTAATGGTGCAGTATGATTTTTTCCCTGAGCACTTTTAATGAGTACGTTGATGATGTAATAGTTCATACCATAATTATATAATAATTTCTGTATTCACTCTTCTATATTAGCCACATAACTTGTTTTAGTTTATTCATTCGTTATAATAATTCATGTTGTGATGAATTTTTAGGAGGAATCTCTGGAGATGGGGCTACTAGTTCAAGGGGTAAAACCCTTTTCAAGATCTTAGAAAGTTCGTATCAACTTATATTCTTTTCAGCTCTCTGTGAGAGCACATTCTCACTAACTTTCGGATGGTGAGAATTCATTTATTTTCAGTCTTTGCCAACTTAATTGTTTAAAGAACACCTTGATGTTTTGATTATATTTTTCATAGGCTTATTAACCAGTTGTATTACCTTTGAGGGTTATCTTTTGGTTCATGCTTTTGCCCATTGGCGGGGGTGTTCATCTCTTTTTCTTATTGACTTGCATGATGTCTTAAGGCCATCAGATCATAATATTTTAAAATCATTTTACCAAGGAGAGTAAAGGGCACCAAGTGGAAGCGTTCATAATTAGAAATTCATGGAGGTTGTGCTCTTGCATGAAAGATTTAAATAAACGTATGTAGTTCTTCTTAAAGGCTTCCTGGGGTATGGGACAGAAGATTAGGGCAGTCCCCAAAAGGCTTTGGTTCTCTTCCCTCCCCTTGGAAGGTGTTTGCTTCTTTGTGTCTAACTCATCACATCTCGTTTAAAATTGGAAGCCCCTGGTTTTGTCGTATTTAAATGTATAACCAAAATGCAGCCTGGGCATTGCAAGAGGTAGATTTCTCTCTGTGACCAGACTTTTTGAGGCCTCCCGAATTGAAACAATTGAAACATTGTTTTAGAATAAAATATTTTACATAATCAAACCCACCACCCAGATTTTAAAATGTTAGCATTTTGCCACAGTGGCTTCAAATGATTTTTTCCTGGTTTTCTTTTCTTTATTATGAAATAAGAAGTCACAGCCCCCTAATCCCATTCCCCTCCCTCTCTCCTGAAGTTGATTATTTTGTTCCTGACCAGATTATGCTTTTACTTCCCATAGGTGTTTTTGTTCCAGTATTCTTAATTCTGTGGTATAACATGTGATATTAAGCATCTGTTTCATTAACTTGTTTTCCATTCACTTAACATTATTTCCAAGATAGTGTCACTCTTTAAAATATTAAGTATACATTTTCAAATGCTGTATATGTCAAGGCATATCTGGTAGGGTAAACGTGGCGAAAATGACAAAATTAAAGAAAGAGCGGCAAGATGCTGCAGAACCAGAAATTAAAGCAAGTATCTATTAAATGCCTGTTCTGTTGGGTTACTTTGGGAGATATACAAAATCATAAACCTGTTCTCTGCCCTCAACGAGTTTTATTTTGATTGAGGAAAAAAAGTAAAAATAAACACATGGTAAGTTAAAACAGAGTGTCAAACAATTGTTAAATAATTGCAAGAAAACTTTTTAATTGTCAAGAAAACTTTTTAAATGTCACAAGCCAGCGTATGCTTAAGTGTCAAGAAATGAACTGAGTTTTCTAAGACTTAAAAACAGAATGGAAATACATATTTTTAGTAAAGTACTAAACATTTTCTGGAGAAAAGGCTATTACTCATTGTGTTGAGGTTTTCCTCAAATAGTTACTGACCACCAACTCTGGGCAGGGCAGTTTTTTTATGTGTTAAATATAGCTTGCTATTCTGGAGTTAGACTGGGTTCCAACCCAGTGGTCCAGAGCAGTGGTGCTCCACGATGAGCCAGATTCTGGTTATGTGCCTACTCACCTTGAAGGGGCAAAGTGGGGCTGGGAGGCTAAGCATGTGCTGACAAGGACAAGCTAAGTGGTATAGATTTCAAAGATCCACAATGCTATTAGAAGAGAGAATGTGTATACACTAAGCCAGAAGACATGGCAACCATGGTTATATGGGAAAGGGACAATGGGGCAGGGAAGAAAAAGTCAGCTGCCTTCATATTTCTGGGTCACATTCCAGGTTCCATCTCTTGTGAGGCCTTGCACAGTTTCTTCCCAGAGATGATGTTGCTTCTTCAGAACTAGCCCACTTCAGATCTCTCTCTCTGGCCTTTGGTCTGATATGGTTCATACAGTCTTATCCAGCTTTGGAGGGTGGTCCTGTTGCATGGGCAAGGTATCCTACACTTATACAAAGAAGGTCTCAGAATTCCCTTACATAGTATTGGGATCTTTCTATGCCCAAGTAAGATGATCAATATATACATATTGACTCCATTATCCAGCAACTCCAGCCCTGCCAAAGTTACCCCAGTAATGTTGGGGGTGGAGTGGGTGGGAAAAACTAGGAGGGAAGAGCTAACATTTGCAGCAAAATCTGAGCATAAAACTTCCCAAACAGGAGCAGCCAACTGACTTCAACAGGCTCAAAACTCACAAGATAAAAATTCATCTTTCTATGTCCCAAAAGAAAGCCTCATTATACCCGGGGGAAGTGTATTTACCAGTGGATTGGTTTTTTTTATATGATATTTTAGTCCTGAATTCATTATTCATTGTGTAAACCATTTATATAGTAGTTCTCAATCAGCTGCCATCATATTTGATGACCTGTTCTAATGAAGGAAGCAGCCATGGGGAAAATCCAAAGCAGTTGACAATCCAAATGCTGTTAGCTTTTGCTCATGAAATGTAGTGTCTGGTTTTCAACTGCAGACAGGTTCAGACTCATGGGTGTGTGACCTATGCAGTCACACAGGTCCTTTGCTCAGAAGGGCCCTGCTCCTGGTTTAATGCTCTACTGTCACTGCCTTGAGATTTTAATTGTTTTCGAACAAAGGGCCCCACATTTTTATTTTACCCTGGACCCTGCCAGTTATGTGGCTGGTCTTGGCTTCAAATTGGCTTTTCTTGGATAGACTGTAACATGATTCTGCGTCCCAGAGGACATCTGTATGAACAAAAGGAAGAGACTTCTCAAAGGCAGGTTGGGTGGCTGACATTCAACCTGTGACTTTTCTTTGTCTGATACCCACATGGCTAATGGAGAGATAGCTGACATGTGGTGAGAGTCTGCCAAGTGCCCAAAGCAAGAAGGTAGGATATTACATATGACATCAGACTTTAAAGGTCATAGAGAGGGCTTCCCTGGTGGCGCAGTGGTTGAGAGTCCGCCTGCCGATGCAGGGGACACGGGTTCGTGCCCTGGTCGGGGAAGATCCCACATGCCGCAGAGCGGTTAGGCCCGTGAGCCATGGCCGGTGAGCCTGTGCGTCCGGAGCCTGTGCTCCGCAATGGGAGAGGCCACAACAGTGAGAGGCCCGCGTATGGCAAAAAAA
>NW_006789896.1:4722788-4743504 GCF_000442215.2 Lipotes vexillifer | reverse complement strand
AAGAAAAAAAAAAAAAAAAAAAAAAAAAAAAAAAAAAAGGTCACAGAGAACAAATGTGTCCTCCTCTGTAAGAACTAAGAAGGTATGGAGAAACCCACTCTTTAAGGCAGTATTTTAAGAACTGTATCACCAAGAAAGGTGTTCTAGTGTCCCATTGTGATTTTAGGTCCTATTCTTGGCCAATGAAAGAGCACAGACATGAACTGCAATTTATGGATGAAAGGTGGTGTCACTTGACCTATCTGGGTCAGAATTTGTCCTGAGGAAGGCATTTGATGGAGAGAAAAGTGTAGAGAAAGCAAAAGCAGATACAAGTCTTTGAGCTTCCTGAAGTGCCCTGGGACTTGCTCCTACAGAGAAGCCTTGCATCTCTCTTAGGGACCTGCCTTTCCGCATCTATCCTGACCTCCACTTCTGAGCCACTTCTGATAGCAGCCTATCAGGAGCCCTTGATCCTCTCCCTCATATTGAATCAACGTTTGAGGTAGTTCATCCTTTCTGTGCGTCCTCATGAAGACACGTTTGGGAGCCATGCCCAATGCCTACAGCAACAGTGATAGTATGTCCCAGAGTCAGGCGATGCAGGCCTCAACAGCCGTTCACTTATTCATGTAACAGTTACTAAACTTAGCACTCAAGGGCTCTACTAAACTCTAACAAATACACAGTGTATTCGTTTCCTAGAATTGTTGTAACAAATTACCATAAACTGGGTGACTTAAAACAATAGAACTTTATTTTCTCACATTTCTGGAGGCTAGAAGTCTGAAATCAAGGTGTCAACCAGGGCCATGCTCCATCTGAAAGCCCTAGGGGAAAATCTGTTCCATGTCTAGTTCCTGGTTCCTGGTGGTTGCTGGCAATCCTTGACTCACGGATGCATCACTCTAATCTCTGCCTCCATCTTCACTTGGCCTTTCTGTAAGGACAACAGCCATTGGCTCTAGAGCCCACCCTTAGCCAATATGTCCTCATCTTAACTTAAGATAATTACATCTTCAAAGACCCTATTTCCAGGTGAGTTCAAATTCTGAAGTTCTGGGTGGACATGAATTTGGGGAGGGCACTATTCAACCCAGAACACATAGATTTTCAAAAAGATACATTTATTGCTCTCAAGTTGTTTGCCATCCAGAGCAGGAAAGAGAAATACAAATATATATTCTATAGGTACTAAGTGATAAGGCTTATAAGAAATATACAGATCAAATGCTGTGGTAATCCAGAGGAAGGGGAGACAATTTCCATAGGGCAGGATCAGGGAAAGCTCCATGGAAGAGGTGGCATGGTTGTTGGGTTTTGGATGGTAAGTAGGACTGAGACATGTGGAGATAATGTATGGAGAGAGTTTGGGAAACAGCATGAGCTAAGGCAGAGAGGTGAGAGTCAGAGGAATATGTACACATATGAGTTTTTCAGGTCAGCTGGAAAATAGAACACGTGATAATCAGTGATATCCAGAAAAGTAAGCTGGAGAAGATGATGTATCATGAATGCCTGCCTAATGCGTGTGAACTTTGCTCATCATGCAATACAGAGTCACTAATTTTTTTAAAGGGAGGTGATAGATTGTGCTTTGTGTTTTAAGTAAAATAAATATGGCAGAAGTGCAGAGGATGCATTTATTCATTTCTTCTTTTGTGCAACACATATTTATTGAATACTGAACTCTGAGGAGTATAATAAATCTGAGAATTAGGTGGTGAGTTATATTTGTCCTTCCTACCCACTAGAAGCTTTCTGTCCAGTAAAGAAGACAGAGAACTTAGATAGTAGAAATTGAGTATTAGGATGAAACATGCTGTGATGGGTGCCATGAACACATATAGGATAAACACTTATTCAAGCCATGGAAAGCTTTTAAAAGAAATTGATGTTACAGCTGAGATGGGAGCACAGGTGGCAAAGCGGGCACTCAGAGTGTGGGCAACATGTTGGAAGGCCCAGAGGCTAAGGTCATCAGGGGAAGCTAAAAGAAGTCCCCCACAGGAGGAAGGTTGGTGTGGGGTTGGTCAACACAGTGTGGGCAGAGGTGGGGGAGGAGGTCAGAAATGAAGCTAGAGAGAGAGACAGAAGCAAGTTGAGATGCCATCCTGAAGGCGATGACATAGCCAGAGCTGCATTTTAGAAAGGCTTGCAAGGGTTGTTTTGTGGAGAAGAGATTAGAAAGTGGTGGTCAGGGGGAGAGAAAATGGTGGTCTGGCCCAGGGCAGTGGCAGTGAAAACAGAGAGAAGACTGATCTGAGAGCTATTTGGGAGGTAGAATCTACTGGACTCCAGAGTGATAGGAGTTGAGGATAGAGTTAAGGAAGAGAAAGGAGCCACAGATGACCTCAGGCATAGACAACTGAGTGAATGATTCAGTGAGTTAGAGGCCAGCTGAAGGGTAGGTGTGGGGAGGAGAGATGGTGAGTTCAGTTAGTGAATTTGAGGCTCTTAGGAGGTATTTAGGTAGAGATATCCAGTAAAGAGGTATAAATGTGTGTAACAGAAAATCTGGGCTCAGATAACAGTGTCAAAGCCATCAGCATATTACTGGTAATTAAGGGTGAATAGAGTCGAAATACAGGAGGGCCTAGCCCAAACCATGGGAGCATGAGCAGTGAAGAAATGGGCAGGCAAAGGGGACCAAGGGATGCTGCCAGCAAAGCAGGATGAAAGCCAGAAAAGAATGGGTCATGGAACCCAAGGAAGGATTATATTTTAAGAAGGGAATTGTTGGTTCTTCTGAATGCAGCTGAAAGGTCAAGTAAAATGACAACTGAACAGTGTCCATTGGATTGAGCAGCCAAGTAGTTCTTGGTGCCTGTTGCTGGCAGACTTTGGAGGCCATCATCTGGCCCTTGGGATGTGGTGAGCTGGAAGAGGAGGGCGGTGGGATAAATGACCGGTGACTAATGTCATGCAAGCAGTGTAGAGCTTGGGTAACAGGGATGATGGTGATGTTATTGACAGAAAGGAACACTGATGGAGAAGTTACTTATGTGTGGGAAAGGGGAGATAATGAGCTCCATTGATGCTTGCAATGAAAGCGTCCTGAGGAAGTCTGCTAGTACAAGCACCTCTAAGACAAACATGCTCACACATGTTCCCTTGGAGACCTGTGCAAGAGCTTCTCTGGGGTATTCAAAAGAAATGGAATTGCTGAATCATACTTAAGGTATAAGGATACTAAGTGCCAATAAGAACTCCTGGGAAGCTGTTCAGAAGGATTCTGTCATTTTATGTACCCAGCAGCAGTGTGAGAAAATTCCTATCTTTGCTAATGCTTGGTATTATTCCATTTTCTAATGTATGCCAATCTGATTGGTTTAATGTGGTGTCTCACTGTTATTTTCAAATACATTTCACCTGTTACTAGTAAGATATTATCTTCATACATTTATAAACATTCAGACTTTTTTCCTCCTTGTATTACCTAGTCATAGTCTTCATCTATTTTTTTTTTTCTCACTGGTTTCCTGTCATTTTCTCATTGCTCATTGCTTATTTTTTATGTTAAACCTGTATTGGTTTTAGACATTACAAATAGCTTTTATTTATTAGAAATCCATAATTTTGACATTGTCATACTCAATAATACTTGTGCTTTATCATTTCTTTCCCCACCTCCTGCCAACATGATGACGATTTTCTCATTTTTTTTCTTCTTTTAGCTTATACTTTTACCTTTCACTCTGCACTTCTTAATCCCCCCTGGAAATCCCTTTTGAATGTGGTGTGACAAAGGGATCTGCCTGATTTTTCTCCCTCTGGGGAATCACTTTCAGTCGTAAGTTTCCAGTAATAAAACCCCTGTTGGTTGTCTTTTGTGGGAAGCACTTAGCTTTCTCCCTGGGAGGACTTTTGATTACTGATTCAATTGTCTTATTGGGACTTTCATTGATATCACCTGGAATCTATAGATCCACTGGGAGGGAATTGATTATTTTTTCACTGTTGAGCCCTTCCATCTATGAATGTGGCATGGTTCTCTATTTATGTAGATCTTTTAAAAGTATTCCAGTAAATGCTTAGATGTATTATTAGGCACATTTTGTTTTTATGCTATTGTAAATAGTATCTTTTAAAATTTTAATTGAATAATTTTAGTTGAATTATATAAAAATGCAATTGTTTATTGTATGTTGATTCAGAATAACATTGCTAAACTCTTTTAATAATTTATCTTTAGATTTCATTTTAATTTTTTACCTTTACAATCATATCTGTTTGAGTAACTTTATTGTAGCAACTCCAGTCATACCTTTTATTTCTCCTCTTGCACTAGCTGTGACCTTCAGTACAATGTTGCATAGGAGTAGTGAGAGTGGGCCTCCTTTCCTATTCCCAGTTTCAAATGGAAGACTTTCAGTATTTCACCATTAATAAGATGCTTCCCAGAGGTAAATACCCTTTATCAGGCAAAGGGTATTTAATTCTGTTCCTATTTTGCTAAAAGTTTTTATATTGAATAGATGTTGAATTTCATCAAGTTCTTTTTTGTATCTATTGAGTAAATCATATCATTTTTCTCTTTAATCTGTTAATGTAGTGACTTATAGTCATTAATTTTCTAATGTTAAATAAACTTTTCATTTCTGGGATAAATCCTACTTGGGCATGATATATTATCATTTTTATATATTGCTGGATTTGGTTTGATAATAGTTTAGTTAGAATTTCACATCTGTTTTTTTGAGTGATGTAATTTTCCTTTCTCATAATGTCCTTGTCAGGGTTTGGCATCCAGTTTTGCTAGCCTCATCAAATCAATTGGGGACTGTTCCCTTTTTTTCTGTATTTTAGAATTGCTTGTATATTAAAATTATTTGTTCCCTGATTACTTGGTAAAACTCATCAGTGAAGCCATGGCAGCACTTACTTTTCTTTGTGGGAGGATTTTTGATTAATGATTCAGTTTTTTTTGTAATGTTTATCTGGATATTTAGGTTTTCCTTTTCTTTTTGGGCCACTTTTGATAGTTGTATTTTTCCAGGAATTTTTCAATTTTATCTAAATTTTTGAATTTATTGATATAAAGTTATGCATTATATCATCTTGTTATTCTATTTCATATCTCTAACAGCTGTAAGTAATCTTCATTTTTATTACTAATATTCTTTTTTATATTTTCTATTTTTTCTTGATCTATCTGTCAGTTTTACTAATTATTTCAGAAATTTAAAATTGGGATTTTGTTGATTCATTCCACTGCATATTTATTTTCAAGTTCTATTTACTTCTGCTTTTATTTTTAGTTTTCTGTTTTCTACTTTTCTCTTTTTTAAAAAAAAAGCAAAACGTTTACTGTGGAAAATTTCAAGCATACACAAACTAGGTAGAATAGTAAAATGAACTGTCAGGTACTCATCATTTAACTTCAGTAATTATTGGTATATGATCAGCCTTGTTTCATATATACCCCTACCCACATTTCCCCTGCCCTTAGATTATTTTTATGTCATAATCCCAGGAGCATGCCATTTTCCGCATAAATAGTTTATTATGTATCTCTAAATGATATGGAAAGGTTTATTTTCTTTAACTTTTTGGATCTTATTTTGGAAAATTTGAAATATATATGTAAAAATACAAGAAATAGTACAGTGAACCTTAAGGTAGCCATCATCGAGCTTGAGCAACTGTCAATTCTTGATACCTTATTTCCTCTGTATCCCTCCCACTACCTCCCGATGCTATTTAAAGAAAATATTTATTTAAAGAAATGTCTATTCATATCTTTTCATTTTCAACTATATGAATATATCTATAAAAGCTAAGGACTTCATTGCCAAATATAGATAGAAAAACATTTTCATATCTAACAATTATTAACAGTGATTCCTTAATAACATCAACTATCAAGTCAGTGTTTATTTTCCTAATTGTCTCTTTATATTTTACCATTTCCTTGAATCAAGGTTCAAATTCATACATTTCATTCATTGATATGTATCTTAAGTGTCTTTTTAACCTACAGATATCTTAACTTTCTCTTTTACTTCTTAATTTTACTTTGTGTTATTTTATACGTAAGTTGGCTGATTAAAGAAACCAAATCATTTGTCTTGTAGATTTATCCACAATTTGAATTTTGCTCTTTGCATCCACCTGTTGTCATTTAATTTGTTCTGTTCCTGTATTTCATGTAAAATTATAGCTAGATCTACTATAAGTTAGGCTTACTATAGATACTGACTTGAATTTTTTTTTTTTTTTTTCCGAAAATGCTCTAAGGGGTTAGTTATACTTATATCAGAAGACATACAATGTCTGATTTTTCTTTGTTGTGGTATTACAGCTATTGATGATTATTGCTTGGATCCATTAATTCATTAGTGGTTACACAATGGCAATATTCTATTGTTTGCCTTCTATTTATTAGCCAGAACATTTCTTAGAGCAAGGTAACTTCTTACCAGCAAATATTTGGTTAGAAGTAAAGTTTATATAGGAAATAAGGGACGTAACTTGGTTCTTTATTTTTATTTACCAGTCTTCAAAATAATGAGTTGGCTTTCCAGAATACTCTAATGATGACCAATGCCATCAAAAGTATTATTATGAACTCATAGATTTAAATAGGCTGGTGTATTTTGACGTGTTGAAGTTACTATTACTGTTGCCACTCATGATGTCCCATTCATGCCAGTGGGAAGCTCTTTAAATTGGTTCCTGTGTCCTTATGATTTAGTCCTTGCCATCATTGACACCCTGCCTTCTGGCATGACACGATGTTCCATGCTCATCTTGTACAATCTGTCTTAGACTGGTAATCAATTATTTTTTCAAGGAGCACTGTTTCCTCTTAGCTGGAAATAATTAGAGACCACAATCTCAATGTTAGATCTGCTCGTTGATAAAATGTTGGTCATGGTTTTTAAGAGTTTTCAATAGACAATGCTAGAACATGTTTAAAAATTATTATTATCATGAGTTCATACTGATACTTCCAACTCAAATTCAGGGCTACATGTTTTTGCTTACCTTCGTCAAACTTATATCTGCATATAGTTTCTCCCACGCCGAAAATCCCTGTGCCAATATGGTTACTCATTTTCATTATCTCACAATATGCATAGAAAAGTCTCAGCATAAAAGTACCAACACTACCACCAATGATAAGATTATTGAAAACAGTTTAACATTTTTTAGAGTATTAAGATTCTAGGGCAGTATGATTTTACTGTCAACTTACTGTGTTTTAGAAACACTTAGGATATTTCTTCTTTGAGAAGAAGTTACACTGTCAGGTAATGCTGTTTCATTTTAATTTCAATATTTAAGGGTTGCATTGAAAATTTAATGTTGTTTTATACTTTTACCAGATTCCAAAGTCAAATACAAAATATATTCATAGCTAACATTACTGTCTACTCTATTCCCCCTTCCCTACAGGTAGCCATTACCTTTTTTTTTTTTTTTTTTTTTTTTTTTTTTTTTTTTTTTTTTTTTTTTTTTTTTTTTTTTTTTTTTTTTTTTTTTTTTTTTTTTTTTTTTTTTTTTTTTTTTTTTTTTTTTTTTTTTTTACTTATTCTTCTGTTGTTTTATACACACACACACATGTTAATATGTTCACTTATGTATTATATCTCCCTTCTTAGGTAAATGGTAGCAAAATATATATGCTTTATTCTACCTTTATTTTTTTCACTTAAAAAATATGAAAAAAGTTGACATAACACAATTATACCACTATCATATCTAAAAATTTAATATTTTCTTAATTAAATATCCGGTCAGTGTTCAGAGTTCCCAAATTGCATCATAAAAATCATTTTTATTCTTTTTTCAAAAATCAATTTTTTTATGAGCCAGACCCTAAGTCTCTTGTACTCTATATGTTTCCCCCATATCCTCACTTCCTCTTTCCCCTCCTCTAGCAGTTCATTGAAGAGAAAACAGGTCATTTGTTATATAGAGTTTTCTACAGTCTGAATTTTGCTGATTGTGTGTCCATGACACTGGTTAACATGTTCCTCTAACTCCTGTATCCCTGTACAGTGGTAGTTAGATCAAAAAATCTTCTAAGCATTTTTGATATATTTTGCTCTTGCATTTCTGTTTTCTGAAGATGGATTCCTGTTGCACTAATATTTAGTCTTTCTTCCTTTCTAAGGTAAACATTTAAAGTGATCTCTTTTCTTCTATAAACGGTTTTACCTGCAGTCTATAAGCTTGAAAGTTAGTTTTTGTAGTGTTTTCTTTGTTATTCAATTGTAAATATTTGCTAATTTCTATTATGATTTTTTTCCTTTATGAGTTTTCTTTTTTACAAATATTTTCTAAATTCTGAACTCATAGGGGTTTCACTGGTTATCTTTATGCTACTGATTTCTAGATTAAATGCATATGGTCAGAGAACATACCAGTGTTTGCTGTAGTGGTATACTGTAGTTCATCGTTTCAATCCTTTGAAATTTGCTGAGATTTGCTTTACCATTCATCACCCAATATATGTACCATCTTTAAAAATGTTCCACATGTACTTGAAAAGAATATGTATTCTATTCTGTAGCTGGTTGGTGCAGTGTTCTATATATTTAAATTATACTACATGAAATTGCTATTTTTGAAGGTCAAAATGAGAATTCTGCGTTTTTATGCTTTATTTAAAATATATACGATCAGCATTGATAGTTTTTCTCTGAGTGAAATATTAAATGAAAATTTCATTTTTATAAAATTTGGCACTTTTTGACTGTATAAATTATTCAAACCCTCCAATTACTGCTTCTCCATTGGGAATGTTTTGTTTATTGGGAAGCACTCCAAATCCTGATAAAGGTGGTAGCACATGGGACAACAGTCTGGTGAGAATGTTGGATACAGTTAGATGTCATAGCCCAATTCAGTTACTTGTGCTATGGCAGTTAGTGATGAGTGCAGTGGAACGCTGGCATGCAAAGTTTGGGAATATGTCTGGTAACCAATGTGGGTTGCTTTAAGGCCATAGTTTTGTTCATAATTTCATTTTTTTAATTATATAATGCTGCTGCTATTGCCTAACTCAAGTTTTAAAAAGAATGATAAATTATGACTTGCAGTCATAAGAAGCATTTGGTAGTATAGTTGTGGTTTTGGTGCTTGCTTGGAAGCCTCATCAACATCCAACCATTGTTCATCAACCATTTGCAATCATCATACAGCTTATGACTCACTCTAAACATGGCTTTGTGATGGTGAGTGGTAGGTGTACCTCCAAGTGTTGTGGTTTATTATTTGTCAGCTGGTGTACTCACTTTCCTTTTTTTTTTTTAACCTTTCCTATTGCAGTCAAGTGTTGAGAAACTGTCATAGACCTCAAATTATGATTTGTGAATTAGCTTCTGCCCTGGCTTGGAATTGACCTTTCAAACCAGACTTGGGTCTCCCCAAGGCCTTTGAGACTCAGGTCCCTAGAATAAAATTTCTAAACCACCAGCAAATAGCTCTTTAACTAACAGAGCCATCTCCAAAGGCAAAATTGTTGTTGCAACCTACTTCAATGATACTGTGCCTGTTTAAATTTATATATTTAAAAAAAAGTATTTAGAATTATTTTGACAATATCATAATGTTTACATAGGAGGAAAAATAACCAATAGCAAAAACAGCCCAATAGAATGGACTTGAGGACATGGAGAGGGGGAAGGGTAAGCTGGGACAAAGTGAGAGAGTGGCATGGACATATATAAGCTACCAAATGTAAAATATATAGTTAGTGGGAAGCAGCCGCATAGCACAGGGAGATCAGCTTCGTGCTTTGTGACCACCTAGAGGGGTGGGAGGGAGACGCAAGAGGGAGGGGATATGGGGATATATGTATATGTATACCTGATTCACTTTGTTATACAGCAGAAGCTAACACACCATTGTAAAGCAATTATACTCCAATAAAGTTGTTAAAAAAAAAGAAAATTAAAGAGATTTCTTATAAATTCTAAAGAGACAGTAGGAAATATACTCTATATCAATTTTTACCAATCTCATATAATTTTTAACTCATCTAATACTAGCTGTTTCATGTGATAAAGCATAATATTTCCATTAGGTCAGTTTTAGTTTTGTGTTTTTCAGATCTTCCATATCCTTGCTGACCTTCTGTCTGCTTCACCTATCAATATCAGAGAGAAATGAATTAAAATCTTCATCAGTGATTGTCCCACTATTTGTAGAAGTCTGTATTGACAGTCATTTTCTCTTAATACATTGAAGATTTCATTCTGGGGGCTTCTCATTTTCATTGTTTCTGAAACATTGTTTCAGCAGTCAGTTGTCAATCTATTCCTCCTCTAAAGGTAAACTACATGCTTTGCTCGTGTGCTCTCTCTATATATATATATTGGTTTTTTTAAAAATTTTTATTTTATTTTGCTATTCCACAGTTTTACAGTGATGTGTCTAGATAGAGATTTATTGTCATTTGTCCTGCTTGGGTTTTAGTAAGCTCTAGGAAATCTGACTTCCATTACTTATGGTAAATTTTCTGCCATTATTTCCAGTGTATCTTCTACCCATTCTCTCTTCTTTTCTTGGGACTCCAGTTAGATGTATGTTAGAACGTCTCTCTCTAAATGTCATTTCTCTTAACCACTTTTTTACATTTTCCATATTTTAATTTCTCTGAACTACACTCTGGATAAATTCTTCAGATATATCTGCCAGTTCACTAACTCTGTCTTCATTTATTTATTTCCAATCTGCTTTAGCTTGCTCTTTGAGTTTTTAGATTTTGGTGACTAAGTACTTTTTTTTTTATTTAAAAAAATTCTATTTAATTTACTTTCAATCTCCCTGTTCATTTTGTAAAATGAGTAATTCTTTTCCTATGCTTTTTAATTCTTTTTTGTGGTTTTAATAATTTTATATACACTCATACCACAGTCTCTATCTGAATCCGATTAGAATCTTTAAGATTCTAGTAGAAGTTCTAGAGAGTCTTAATATTCTGTTTTATGGGTTTTGTTGATTCTCATGATAGGCAGGTTTTTTTCATGGTATAATTTGTAAATCTGGATTGTGAGTTTATCTTCAGCGGAGGCATTTGTCACCTGGATTGGGTCTTGTCTGTCCAAAAGGATTTTGTACTGCATTAATTTCTGGGATTTGGCCTTCCTGTAAAAGTACAACTGTTTTTCCTACCGAAATCTCAGGTATTTAAATTTCATTGTTATCTCCTCGGTTAGGATGGCAAAACTTCTTACTAGCCTAACTTTTACGGAGGATGAGCCCTGTGAGGATTCCAAATTAACTGAAATAACTTCCCAGAACACAATGCATACAATCGTATTTTCTGTCTCTACCTGGCCATTAAGTCCCAAATCATTGGAGTCCTAAATCTGAAACACATGCCTTTGTCCCCACCCCACTATTCACAATGATAGCTCAAATGTTTACTTCTCATGTTTGCAACCCACTCTTTCTTCCTGGTACCTGAAAATTCCCTTCTTCTTGTAAGATTAGTTGTTGATTTTAAGACCTGCTATATTTTATTCAGATTTTGTAGGTTTGATTCAAATGGGAGGGCTTTTTGTTGGAGCAGGTGTTACAGGCTCACTCTTTTTAGGGAAAGGAGTATGCAGGTATGGCAGTAGATGAGAAGGAAAGGGGCTTCATTAGCCCAGATATGTCAGTACATGTTAAGATTTTCAGAAGCATTTTTCAAGACCATATCAGAGTTCCCCGGGGAGACCGGTAGTTTATAGGCACTCCCCACAACGCTGAAGTTGTAATTCCCCCATGTCCTAAGACTCGCCCAAGAAATGAATCACATAGCCTTTAATATTTGGATTAAGCAAATGCTACAATTTATATAAGACAAGGCAGTACAATAGTGATTGAAGCTTCACAGCATTGTTAGTACCTGGAACTAATCCCCAAATCTTAGCATGTGGATTTTATATGGCTGCTTAAGCTCTCCTGCTATGTGTCATCTGATATCACTCTAAGGCAAGAGTTAGGTCCAGATGGGAAATCTGGATAACTATTAGTTATCATTAGATTTAGGCTTAATTTCCTATCTTCCTGTGTCTTAACTGTGAAGAATGTTGGAAATTTGCAGGACTGAGATGTGTGTCCATTTGGGGTTTTGTAGGAAACAAATCATAACTTTGGATTTATGAAGATTAGACACAACCTCATGGAAGGTGAGTGAGAGCTAACGTAAAGCACATATTCCCATTTTAATATGGCTCAATTTTTGTATTGTTTATGTCTTGAAACTTCTCCAGAACTCCTTTAGAACAGATATTTTTGCCTCTAGGGTTTTGTACTATGGTTTTTCTTACTCTGAATTCTCCAACAGGCTGGGACTCCATTTGCTTTCTTCATTCCATTTTCTAGTCCTTGTCTCAATCCATATTTTGTCTTGTAGTATAATCATGCCATTATTCACTTGAAAAACAGTGTTTCAGTTATTTCAGAGGGAACTTGAAAGGAAGGGGAAGTATATGTATGCACCCAGTTCACTATTTTAAATGGAAAATTTGTTCCAAGTTTTATGATCAACTAGTGACATGTACGGTAATGCAAACATTAACCCTTTACACTACTGTAATAAAATAAATATTTAACTATAATACTTTAAAAAGTTACTGCTTATATTTAAACACTTCAAGCTTAATCCCTGGAACTTATTTTAATGTAATAGGGGTCCATTTATGGACATCTTTTTTGTTTCTTCAAATGACAAGTCTGATTTCGGATCTGAACAGAGGAACAGAGGAGGCAGAACTATACTATTTATTGAGCTTAGTTCCCAACTGCTGTAGTTGAAATGTTAATGTAGATAGGACTTGAGAATGAATTACTATATTCCTTATCAAATCACTCACATAAACAAAGGTGAACCACTCATTAATGCCATTACTTTATTCTTGATATTGGTAGGCTTGTACCTGAATTATAATATAAAATTCCCTTCTCTTGAAAATACTTGGAGAAGGCCAATTGTCTGGCTATTTTTTAATAGCTTTCTGCTAAGAACATTTTCTTCAAAAGGCAAGATGGGTATTTTTTAGACCTGTCCACTTAACAGACCTGAAAATAATGGTAACCCAAAAGTAATGAACATTCATAGTGTCCAAATTATGGTTTCTAAGTACCATTCTCCACTTAAAGAAACTAGGGCTTCTTGAAGAGTTGGCTGGTTCCAATCTGTGGCAGGAGATATATAAGTTCATAACAAGATATCTTATTGTGCCGGCAAGTAAAGGAGATACAAAAAGTTAAAGGATCATGTCCAAGGACACAAGAATAAACATGAGTGGGCTCCTGTTGGCAAGAAATGGGACACTGTGAGAATCAAAAGAATAAGGGATGCAATTGGTTGAAACACATTGAATCTAGTGACACTCAAACGAAGAGAGAGGGAGAAAGAAGAGACAGGGGGAAAGAAAAAATAAAAGCAACCACCAGCACTAACTGGATACCGTTAGTATTAACTCTTTTTCTCATTTCCACTTTTATTTTCTGATGCAGTAATAAAGAACAAATTGCAGTATCTGAAAACACCGTGATCTCTCTTACATCTGTGCAAAGCTCCCCATCCCTTGTCCTTTAAGACTATGCTGTGATGTAAATTCCTCCAGAAAAATCTTTCCTAATGCCCCTACACCCACTCTTCTCTGAAGTTCTCTTGATATTGTGTCTTTTTTTTTTTAAATCGGTGTATAGTTGCTTTACTGTGCTGTGTCAGTTTCTGCTGTACAATGAAGTGAATCAACTATACGTATACACGTATCCCCTCCCTCTTGGATCCCCCTCCCACCCTCCCCCATCCCACCCAACTAGGTCATCACAGAGCACCAAGCTGAGTTCCTTGTGCTATACAGTAGGTTCCCACTAGCTATCTATTTTATACATGGTAGTGTGTCTATGTCAATCCTAATCTCCCAATTCATCCCACCCCCCCTTCCCCTGCTGTATCCACACATCCATTTTCTATGTCTCCGTCTCTATTCCTGCCCTGCAAATTGGTTCATCTGTACCATTTTTCTAGATTCCACATATATATGTTAATATACGATATTTGTTTTTCTCTTTCTGACTTACTTCACTCTGTATGACAGACTCTGGGTCCATCCACATCTCTACAAATGACCCAATTTCATTCCTTTTTATGGCTGAGTAATATTCCACTGTATGTATGTACCACATCTTCTTTATTGATTTCATCTGTCAGTGGACATTTAGGTTGCTTCCATGTCCTGTCTGTTGTAAATAGTACTGCAATGAGCATTGGGGTACATGTGTCTTTACTCTGAAAATTGGCAACTAAAAGGAAAGAAATAAGTAAGCGTTTATCCTGTCTTTCCCATATGGGTTGTATTTCTGGGTAATAAATAGTCCCAGTTAATGAGGGAAACTTGTTTTTTATAGAAGAATTTCAACTAACACATAGGGAAAATATTATAAAATTAGATAATCACAATTTACAGACCCTAATGAAATCATTAGTACTTCATAATGATAAGGACAGCATGATTTCATTTAATCCCTTGTAACATTGCCCAAGAATGTTGTATATATTTTCATATATGCTTATATATAAATTATACATTTTATATGTATATAATATACATATGAAGAAGAGGTAAAGAAAAACCTAGAAAATTATTGTATCTGGATAATGGGAATATGGAGGATATTGTCAATTTTCTCTACTTTTGAATATGTCTGACATTTTTCATAATACAAATGAAAATAAATGCATTTTGGTTAAGCCAAAATAACTAGAATGGGAATTTAAAGGCTTCGAACCTGATTTTAACTCCATATAAAAGAGGCATTTTAAATGAGGCAAATTACTTCAAGTGTCCATTTCCCTATCTATAAAATAGTTTGTAGTACATCATATTTTTTCAAAACTTGTTAATTGGAATTCTGTTCTGGGGCAATAAAGGAAAAAGAGGATTCCATGTTGACGGTAAACTTGAAAGAACCTGCATATTACATTCTTGCCTTTTAGAGTCATAACACATAAGGAGCCAATCAAACAACTGAACCTATTTAGCTCAGCGTTTCCCAAATATATTTAATGAAAATACCCTTACCTTTTTTAAAAACATCTTTATTGGAGTATAACAGCTTTACAATGTTTTGTTAGTCTCTGCTGTATAAGAAAAGTGAATCAGCTATATGTATATATATATCCCCATATCCCCTCCCTCTTGCGTCTCCCTCCCACCCTCCCTATCCCACCCCTCTAGGTGGTCACAAAGCACCGAGCTGATCTCCCTGTGCTATGCAGCTGCTTCCTACTAGCTATCTATTTTACATCTGGTAGTGTATATAAGTCCGTGCCACTCTCTCACTACGTCCCAGCTTACCCTTCCCCCTCCCCATGTCCTCAAGTCCATTCTCTACATCTGCGTCTCTATTCCTGTCCTGCCCCTAGGTTTTACATAACCTTTTTTTTTTAGATTCCATATATATGTGTTAGCATAGGTATTTGTTTTTCTCTTTCTGACTTACTTCACTCTGTATGACGGACTCTAGGTCCATCCACCTCACTACAAATAACTCAGTTTCATTTCTTCGTATGGCTGAGTAATATTCCATTGTATATATGTGCCACATCTTCTTTATCCATTCATCTGTCGATGGACACTTAGGTTGCTTGCATGTCCTGGCTATTGTAAATAGTGCTGCAGTGAACATTGTGGTACATGACTTTTTTTGAATTATGGTTTTCTCAGGGTATATGCCGAGTAGTGGGATTGCTGGGTTGTATGGTAGTTATATTTTTAGTTTTTTGAGGAACCTCCATACTGTTCTCCATAGTGGCTGTATCAATGTACATTCCCACCAACAGTGCAAGAGGTTTCCCTTTTCTCCACACCCTCTCTAGCATTTATTGTTTGTAGATTTTTTTGATGATGGCCATTCTTACTGGTGTGAGGTGATACCTCATTGTAGTTTTGATTTGCATTTCTCTAATGATTAGTGACGTTGAGCATCCTTTCATGTGTTTGTTGGCAATCTGTGTATCTTCTTTGGAGAAATGTCTGTTTAGGTCTTCTGCCCATTTTTGGATTGAGTTGTTTGTTTTTTTGACATTGAGCTGCATGAGCTGCTTGTGAAAACAGTCTTATCCTTGATTGTTTTTTCATTTAACACCTATGAAACTTTGGGGGCAACTATAGACTGTGTCATCTCTAAGGACCCTTTTGGCGCTAAAGTTCTATGAGTCTATAATTCTGTAAGTCTTTTAAATGTCTATAGAAAATCAAAATAACCAGTTAATACAGTGGGAAAAAAATCAAATCAGTTGTCTGACAGAAGTGCCTATTTAATTTAGTCCAATTGTTCTATCAAGTAGCCCCAGGTAGACCAGCTTGAGTGTTTTAAAAAATAACCTTGGCAGCATCCTATGAATCCAAGCTTCGTTGTATTTGTGAAATGCTGAGCTTGAGCAAAGCCACAGCATTCATCTGGTCTATCACAGTGATCAAGGCTGATTGCTCAACAATCATATTGGATGCAGTGGTTCATGTCAATCAGAAGCTCAGCAATGGGCAAGTTCACTATATGTATGTTACCAGGAGTCCCTGAAACGACCACCGCGGCCTAATTTGGAAGAGGTTTGATATTTGATCTGGAACGTGTTTGAAACTACCATATTTTCTCCAGGCAAATAATTTTTCTAAACTTCACTCTAATATTAAAATTCATAGGGTGATAACTATAAAAATGTGGAGGATATAAGGAGATCCATGGCTGACCACCATTTAACAATTAATTTTTTCTAAAAGACACATATTGTCTCTTTTAGCCCCCTTGAAGATAAATTTAGGACTTTCAAAGCAGAAGTACAGCCCATAGTGCCTCAATCTTAAGGAAAGAGAAGGCTGCTGTGAACAGTTTCTTCCTCTCTGCTTTTTGTAGAATTTTTTTTGAAGGTTGGGAAGTGAGGGTAAGGGGGCAGGCACATGAGTGGAAATGTTTAAATAACAACATAAGAAAAAGCCTACTCAATTCTGTATCTATCGTACAACTATTCAATATATGAGTTTTTAAATTAAACTTTTAATTTTGAGATAATTTTGGATTGACATGCAGTTATAAGAAATAATACAGAGATATGTCATATACTCCATAGTCAGTATCTCCCAGTAATAACATCTTGCAAAACTATATAGTAAAATATGACAACAAGAATCACCATGAACAATTTTTAAAGAGTTTAGAGGAGAGGCCAAAAGTAAAGAAAGAAGAAAGGTAGGGGCCAAAGATACAATGTCTGCATGAACTTCATTTCCGATTGATTACCTATCATCCATGATTTAAGAGAAGAAATCCAAATTATTACTTTTTATCAGTAATGAGGCATCCTGCTTTCTCCTTCTGCATTTGTATAAGTAAATCATGTGTTTTTATGTGTGCATAAGGTGTTAACATGCTTGGCAGTGACACTTAGAAATAAACATAAACAATATGATTTTGCATATGCTCCCATAGCCCTCTTCCCCTAAAATACACAAAGTCTCAAAATGTCTGAAGGTGCAAACCAAAGCATATTTATTGGACTCTAGACCTAACAAAAGATCCCATGTATTGAATCTGCTTTCTTAGAAAATTTTAAACCTGTCATTTATTTTGCATGTTATAGGAAGGACTGTACAAAACACCTCTCTGCTTGGGACCTATGGAATATTAAAACAGAATGATTAGCAGGATATTGGAGAGTTCCTGTCCATTTACCTTTAACAGACTTTTACTTCCCTATGTGCATCTATGATGATGGAAGAATCATTTCTCTTCTTTCCGCCCTTCGTAATAATTATTTATCCAGATACTTGTGCCAGATGAAACCTTCTGCAGCCATAGGTGCATTATCTATTCTTGCCCATCATTCAAATCCTTGGGTGATGCAAACGTGTGTGTGCCAAGGGTAAATATTTGACCGTTGTTCCAGCCACCATTGCACAGCCCCTGAGTGACCCTGCATTAATTAGCTGAGAATTTCAGGGCTTTGAATCTGATTGAATCAAAATATTGTTTTTACAAGTTGATGAAGGCTCTTGATTGATATGGGCCCTGCTGATTCTTTAAAGGATTAAATTGTATGTACAGATTATGGAATTCTGGCTGCCACTGCTTAAAAGAGGATTGTTTTTTAGCAAAGTGGTGTGTTTTGCTCCCAATGGGTGTTGTGATCATTTCAGTGGACATTTCAGAATTTTAAAAATTGAGGGAAATGGTCAAGAAAAGTATCAGGTAAAAATAAAGAGGCAGAAGAGAAAAAGACAAAAAGAAGTGGATAAAGGAGGAAGAAGGGGTTTGGCTTCCATTCATCCTGAAAATATGTTTTGTGTGCATATCTCGCATGGTAAAGCCTGCCGTATTTTACCCTGGGTACAGGAAAGGAACACAATCATCGGGGTCTGAGCTGGTCAGGGCTTAGAGGAATTGAATGGCATGCAGCATGTCCAGTGGGATACACTCACATGGCCCTGGGTCATGCAGCTCTCTGTCTACTGAACCCGAGGGCCCCACGGCAAGAGTGAGATATGACAAGAACCAGAGTCAGGCCCTCATCCAGATAAAGGGCAAGACAAGAAAAGCTCCAGGGGAAATTGGTACGCATAGAGTTGGAAGGAGGAGCACGGATTTCCCCTTGCCAAGCCTTCCATGTTAATAGCAAATATCCACATCCTCAAACAAGGCAAGACTCAGTATGTTGCCCTCTTATATATATTTCTCTTACTCAAGATCTCTTATATTGGTTCCAGGTTGATGTTTTACCCATCTGCAAATTTACAAAAATTTAATTTCATCATGCACCTGTTAACTGGAAAAATGACTTTTTTCATGGACTCTGTGTTGTATAATGAATCAAAACCAATCAGTATATGGAAGAAACAATAAAACGGATCCCAAATCATCATGTGCCCAGAGCAGGGAGATTACCGAAGGTCTCAGCTGGCAACCCCTTATACAGCTTCTGAGAATGAACCACTGGTTTTTAAATACTTCTGGGAATGTTCTGCTTCCCCTAGGTTCCTTTTGGGACAAATTAGCTGGAATCCTGGATGCTTCTGAAGTTTTATTCTTCTTTCACTTGTGCCATGAAGGGGGGAGGGTCCTGAAAATTGGTTAACCCATAATGTGTTATGTGGTGGGCAGAACACAATAACAGGTAACAGTGACCTGGAGCATGGAAAAGGGAAATCTGTAAAGAAGTAAAACTATATGAACTTATGACTTAGTTTTAAAAATTCATACAGAACTTCATGAGGAACATTTTTAAAGGAAAGTGTTAATGAACACTAAGTCTGCTCAGGCTGCTATAACAAAGTGCCAGAGACTGAGTAGCTTATAAACAACAGAAATGTATTTCCTACAGTCTGGAGGCTGGGAGGTCCAAGATTATGGTACCAGCATGGTTGGATTCTGGTGGGAGTCCACTTCCAACGTGTCCTTGTATCCTCACAAGGCAGAGAGCAGAGGGAAAGCAAGCTCTCTTGTGAGTTTTATAAGAGCACTAATCCCATTCATGAGGGCTCCATCCTCATGACTTCACCTAATTATAATTATCTCCCGAAGACCCCATCTACTAATACCATAACATTGAGAGACTGGGGAGGACACAAACATCAGTCTATAACAAGTACAAAGTGGTGACTTTGAAATTAAACACATGAAGATGGAAGACAAGTAGAACAAAGGAGAGTGCTAACTAGGGTATGGGCAGTGGGCAAGACAACCAGGAGGCTGTGGGTCTTCAGAGGCACCTTGGAGATGGCAGATATGAATGCCCTAAGAGCAGAGAGAACTCTCCTAAGGGACAGAGGAGAAGTCATGAGAAATCAGGGTAGTTGGTGATTATTTAGCTTGGTTGGGGCAGGAGAATGAAGTGGGTAAAGGAGATGAAAGACCACTTAGGGAAATGGTCTCCTGATGAAGGACTCTGAATCTCACACCAAGATGCCAAAAGCAGAGGTGATGGAGACCCACTGAAGAAACTGAGCAGAGGGATGACAGAAATAAAACCCCTTGTTTGAGGACAGCCATTCCCTTTGTCAATGTAGCTGTTAGAAGACATACAGTCAAATCTTAATTTAGTGGATCTTCAGTCTGGCTGGTTATCAGACTCATCTGCAGAATTTTATAATATATAAGTTCCTGGTTTCTTGATTTAGTGGATCTGAAGTAGGGTCCAGAAATCAGTAATTAAAAGTCCCTAAGGCCAGAGCTTCCAAAATTTAAAGTACATACAAACAACTTGGGGATCTGTTGAAAATCAGACTCTGATTCAGTACGTGTTGGGGCCTGAGATGCTGTGAGTCTAGCAAGCTTCTGGGTCATGGTGTGCCTGCCCCAATTTGAGTAGCAAGACCAGGATGATCTGATAACCAGGTAAGTTTAAGGTCCACTTCCTGAGAGGATCTAAGGTCCAAAGAACAAGGTACATAGTCACCTATCTGGATAAAGCTGTTACATTATTTCTCTAAGCAATGAGAAATAGAGGTGATCTTTTTAAAGAGGAACCAACAAAAACATGACCATAAAACAGTAAGACTATTTCTTTTTTGCATCCACATATGAAATCAGTCTCATTGTACTTTAGCCTCACAGTGAGTGAATGGAATAAGAAAATAGAGATCTTCTAGTTTCCCTGGAGTATGTAAACAATGGATTATTCTTCCGGGTTCTTCTTCCTGTCTTAAGAACCAAACTGGCATTATTTCAGAAGAAAGGGAGGAAGAAAGAGAGAAAAGAAGGGAGGAAGGGGAAGGGGATAGGGAAA
>NW_006789896.1:4703344-4722747 GCF_000442215.2 Lipotes vexillifer | reverse complement strand
GGGAAAGAGGGAGGGAGCAGGTTGGAGAGTCACTGTAGGTACTGCTCAACAGAGGAAGACTGTACGCTGTGTGAGAAAGAGGCTAGAGAGCTACAGCTAATTGTGTGTGTGTGCACGCCCATGTGTGTATATGTAAATATAAAATGGTATGCTATGTAGTTATGTATTATAATATATACATGTGTGTTTGTGAGTATATATATGATTATAAATATAATATGTGGGTATCTATATACCTATGTGTGTAAACATACATGTGTATGTATTGTCTATATATAATTATGTGTGTATATATATACATATGTGTGTATATATATATACACACACACACAGAGAGAGAGAGTGAGAGAGAGAAAAACAACTAAGCTGATGGAAAATAAACCATTTAATTCTAACATAATTGTTAGAAATATTATGGTTATCTATAATATCAGTAGATATTAAAATAATCTGATAGTTAGATTATAATCATCATTGTAAAGTTAACCTTATTTGATACCTGCCAGTGGGAGGCTGCATTCTGCAAACAACACTTCAGTGAGAACATTATTCGTCAAATAGAGCTACAGCCAAGAGTGTTGACCACCCTCTTTCCCACCTTCTAGTTCATGAACACGAAAGTCTCACCCTCCTTTTGGGAGCCAAAATCCTGCTCTTTTTCCATGAAGGTCCAGGAGTTCTCTGTACCATGGCTTCAGAGGGTGTGGGGCCTGCCTTCCATAACCCAGCCCAGCCCAGGAAGGATACAGCTACCCCTCACACCCATTTTAGAAATGAAGTTTGGCCTTCACCGAGAAGTCTAGGCACGCCTTCGCTTCCCTTCAAATTGGGGAGAGTTGTGGGGTCTTAGGTGTTAGGGCACAAAAGGGAGTGTGGGAGCGAGGCATGAAATTGAAGGGGTGCCTGCTGCAGGTTCAGTATTGTTGCAGAAGAGCCATGCATCAAACGCAATAAAACGCACCCCTCCCCTCATTCACTATAACTCTCTTATTATCTTGGGCTCAGGTGTGTTGCATGAATATACAATAATGGGGCTAACAAGATGGTTTGGGGTCACAGAGGGATAAACCATGGTGTAATCCAGCTCTGAAAGCCGTTCTGGTAATGAAAATTGTAGACCAGTCTTGTGGCTAGTTTTGTAATAAAGATATACAAAGATGAATATAGGTTTCCCGGAATTAATCTGAGAGCGTTTGATCCAATTTATACTGGAGTGGCTGCCTTGAAGGCAGCTCGGTAGACAGGACTCCAATTTAGGTTGATAGAGTGCTGTGGGGTCTCAGGGAGGAAGGGTTCCCTGTAATTGGGAGAGGATTTTATTTTTGAAATGCCCATCTCTTGGCTTTGTCAAAGGCTGTGCATCTGTCTGCCTCGCCTGTGAATGCAGCCAGGCTCAAGGCACCGAACCCCACGGTGTAAGCTTCTGGTTCAGTATTCAGTGTGACAGACAGGCTACCAGTTTTATTCTTTCAGAGAGGACCCCAGGATACACTGCATTTTATTGTTGCGATTGTTCTGTGGACCAAGCAACATTAGGCCGACAGAGAGGGGAGTGGAGGCTCAAGACAGCTTTATGTTGTCTTCTCCTTCCCCCTCTCCGTCTTTGACCTGCTAAAAGTGGCCAAGTTTAAGGCTCCTAGGAGTTTTCACTCTGAAGCCAGCAGCTTGGGTCTAGGGAGCAGGGGAAAACCATTCTTACTTTGTCCTTGGAAGTGTGTCATTTTCTGGCAGTTGGCCAGGTCGGGGACAGAACTGGAGGCTGCTGAATTCAGGCCTTGACTCTTGAAGAACTGGAATTCCTGGCACACTCTTACGTAAAACAGCCCCAGACCAACCCAAGAATTTTGACTGTGTCTACCTTATCGTCATGCTATCTGTTTGACTCTCTGGGCTGCCAATTCAGGAAAAAGTTGCTTTAAGAATATTTACATTCAAAACCCTTTTGATGCTTCCCATCGACTTTTCTCTTTTTAAGTGGCATTAGGGAATTATTCTCCTCAAATCCTGCTTAGGTAGCTGTTTAGAGAGGCCTGTTTTAAAACTGTTCTGCTTGAGATGAATCAGAAAGCATTGACTTCTGATGCTCTTCCTTAGAATTTTTAGGCCTCTTATTTATAATTTGATTTACAAATTTCAAAAAGGACAAATTTTTATTTACAAATTACAAAAAGGACAAATTTTAGTCCTTTTCACTGATGTAATTTTGAACATATGAGTTTATGTATTTTATCATCTATGAATTTATATATTTACAATTCACCATAAAAATATATCATGGTTATTAGAACACCTTTTAAAGCCCAATTTGAAACACTCTTGTCACAAAAACCAAAGAGGAGTTTGTAATACATTTTTATTTGTGCCATGAAATTATCACTTAGGATTTTCATATCAGTATTAGAAAAGTTGGCTAAATAACTGTTTCTTGTAGTGTTATGGGAATGAAATTTAATTATTACTGAAGACTTTTTATTTTTCCATTTTTATTTTTATTTTAATACTTCTCTTAATTGTGTACGTCAGCCTGTACACTAATATACACAAGGTGGTGTAAGATGTGAACTGCCTTTAATAACAAATAAAAAAGAAGTTTGTATTCAGCTTAAAATAGCCCACAGCTAAAATGAAGGCTATAGCTCTGCAGCCAACGAACCCAGAGAGAGTTTAATCATTTAGCCTGCAGATTACAATTTAAGGCATTTTTAGAGGATTTTCATACACACACACACACACACACACACACACACACACACACGTTCACATATATAGATACTCTGGAATTTGCTTATTACTTATATAAATCACCTTTTAGTTTAGCAGAAAAGAACCAAGCTTTTTTGGTTCATTTTTACTTTTATACTATCTCAGCTTAGATTATCGTTAATGGGAGGTGGGAGTGGTATTTTTAGATGTAGCAAATGAGGAAAAAAATGCATTTTCAATTGTCAGTAATATTTAATTTCTATCAATAATTTCTTGATTGTTCTTCTGAAAAGCAGAGCTTTAATGTGTCAGCCTAAATTACAATACAAAAGAAATCAGAAATTATGCTGTTAATATTTCCCATTTTCAGATCTTACTGATTAGATTAGAGAAAAAATTATTCCTTATAATTTCACTGTAGAAAAGCTACATGTCTAGTCATATCACTACCTGGAAACGAAATTAGGGAGAAACGTTTCTTAACATCGTGTTTGTGTATATATATATGTGTGTGTGTGTGTATATATATGTGTGTGTGTGTGTATATATATATATATATATATATACACACACACACACATATATATTTTTTTTTTTGGTTTCTTTTTGTTTTTTGGGTTTTTTTCTTGAGAAGGGAAGGTGCAGCATCTAATTTTACCCATGATTTATCTTTATTAGAAGCTCTTGTCAGGGAATTAAACTTTTTAGATCTGGGCATTGCCTTTAAAATACAAAGCCTATCATGATGACTGTCTTATAATAAAAATTAAACTGATTTTAATTTAAGGAGATTTATAAGTGGTTCTCTTAGGAATTTTGTTGTTTTATTCACCAAGTTAGTAGACCAATGGAAACATACCAGTGACGTTTAGCTTGCAAGTTAATGAAAAACAAATCCCCTACTGAAATAAACTAGATTTTTTCTTTTAATATGGAGAGATCAAGTTCATGCCTAAGAAACTTTTCAAGGAGAAAACTCAGCTAAATTTCTTTCTCGTGTTTTTAAGATCAAATGCTTTCTGTATCATGGAACGCACTTTTTTGGGGGAGGAATCTTGCCTTCTTAGAATTCACTAATGTCATTTGTGAGTTTGAACTTTTTTCAGTATGATATAAATGTTTAAAATAGAAAAAAAATGAAGGAGTCAGAAAAGCACTTTAATTTGAATGATTCATATATAGGCATCCTAAGAAACATGCATGTTGTGCATGAGTAAACCATACCTATGTTGTAAAGATACTAAATCAATGTGTATTTAACTTCAGATGAAAGTTGCAGGGCAGAAGCAAGCATCTATTAGGGAAACATTGTATGGGGTTGCATTTGTGATGGGAATCCTAAGGAGCTTTCTGAATATGTTAACTTTTTTTTGGATAACTCAGTGAGGAAAGCTTACAGCCGAGCAAGTGTATTTCTTAACACAAATTTGTAAGGACGTTTTTGATATCTTCATCTCTAATGTTTCAAAGAAGCTTTGTTAAAGTCCAGTTCCCGTAAAACGTCTACTTGCAAAGTGCCAGATCACAGGAAAAGAAGACTTTTAAATATTCAAGGAATATTTGTTTTTTAAGTAAAGCTTATAAAAACTGCCTGGCAAGCCTATTTTTAGGACACCAGATGCCTCCCTCCAATAGCACACCCCACCTTCTCAGAGAGGAGACACTACAAGGAAAATGGGTAATTAGGTTTCTAACTGAAAATGATCAGTTTGTTATTTTTCTTTCCAAATACACAGATTAAGATAATAAAAGAAGTGACAGTGGATTCCTTCTGGAATTAACCGTTCTTCTCAAGCTTCATCCTGGCATCAACAGCATTTGTGTGTTCTTCCGGCCCTGCCTGGGAGTGTACATGTTTGTATATACAGGTTTCACTGGCAGGCCTAATTTCAGGATACATAATGCATGATTTTGAAACCAATTTGTTATTGTAATATTTTTTAGGAATGCATGGAAGTACGCAAGAGGAGAATGTTAAATTATACATGCATTGTGGCCAAGTGGATTCATTTAGCTCAGTCTGCAGGTGAATCTCCCCGTGACCTTGGCACTTGCTGGCTAGTATAGAATAACAATCAAAGCTTGGATTGGGAATCCGACCATTTCCAAATATTAACAACTTCTTTCAAAGGAAATGCTGATTTCAGCATTTATGGTAATGGAACATTGGTGTATCTCTTTCAGAGTTTTTAGGGGAGGGGGAGAAAAACAAATGCCACAATCTTAATAGGATTAAAAGCCAGGCTTTTTATTTTCAAAATGCTAATTTGTTTTCTGTATTCTGTTTTCATATGGGGGCTTGTTATTCACTACCCTAGGACCCACAGACCACTGAAGACTCAGAATTGCATTGGTACCAATAGGAAAGTGACATAAAAGGTTTCTGTCTGAAAGGAATTCTATATTCTTTCCAAGCCCACTTCCTGTTTTCTTATGTAAGTCATCTTGGGGCAGAGCATTCAAGGTAGAGGGTGGGAAGGGACCAGTATGCTTCAAGTCCCTGGCCTGACTCCTATCTACTTACCCTTCCACATTAGGGAACAAACTTGAGTCATTAGGGGGGCATTAATTGAAGCAGCCTGTGACCCATGTGAATCGGATGAACTGCCTGGGCTGGAAAAGTTTGGCCATGGAGCGGAGTGGCCTGAGGCACATGACATTCTGTAATCTGCTTATCTGGCAGGCTTTCACCAGCAGCTCACCCATGGAGCTAACAGTGGGGCAGGGAGACTAGGCCAGAACTGAGACACTAATTTACCATGTAATTTGTTTTTGAGATTCCTTTGATAGATTTCACTACCAAAGACATTTGCAGGAGAAGGGGACCTTACACCCTGACACCAGCCTGTTCTGGTGACTAGAGAGGGCTACACCATGCCTGGGCCTGGTGATGACCTTGGTAATAGGACTCACCCGTCCTTACCTGCACCTTCCCTCTCTTCTCTGTTTCTTTGCCTTTTCCTTTCCTGTCCAACCCAGGGACGAAGAGAGAAAGTAGAAAATCGAGTTCCGTGCAGGTTGATGAAAACCAGGTGTAGCAATCCAAAGAAGCAGGTAATTTTAAGTTTGAATCTGTTTGGCAAATGAGGTGTCCCATTTGGGGTAATATGGGTTCATGTTTTGGCCCAGCAGGTGTGCTAATGCAAGGCAGATTTCCTTGAGCTGGCTTATTTAGGGGATGTTACAAATGGATAGACTATTTAAATGCCCACAAAGACATTAACAAACATACCCGAACTCTCAAAAACTGGAAAAAAAAAATCAAAGGAAAAAGGTCCATGCTTTGGGTTTTGCTCACTTGTGCTTCTAATAGTTGTTTAATGACCTATAAAGTCACTTTTGTAAGAAAAGAAACATAAAGGACTTTGGTAACTAAAAAAAATTTAAAGGGAGGGGGCTGCTGAGACATTTTCTTCCAGCTGCTGAAAGAAACTGAACTGGCTATTTTCTGTGGTGTTTTGAATGGTATTTGTAGCATTCACCTTTCTTCCTTCCTTACCCACTTTGTTGGAGAATATAAATATTGAGGCTTTTTTTTTTTTTTTCTTTTTCCTGCCAGAACTGTTGGTTTGGTTGAGATTGTGTTTTGTTTTCTGTTAGAAGAAATGGCAGATAAAAGGGAGGCATCATCTACATTTTGCTTAGTACATTGGTTTCTATTCAGTGTCCTTTTGGGAAAAAAAAAATTCCTTCAATTAGCATTTCTCACTGAAACAGAGTTTGCTCTGTTCAATAAGGCTCATTACTGAAATATTCTAAGGTATATAACATTGCGGCCTATTGCCATGAAAATGAGTTGTGAGTCATGTCTTAATTAAGGGGCTGCTTAGGCCAGAAGATACACAAGCAAATCCTCCCTTGGAATGGAAATGAAACAAATGCATGAAGCCTGTAAATGTCCCCTCCAACTTTAAAAATATTCTCCATTTCCCCGTGCTGGTTAAATAGGTACTGTGGAATCTGAAGAAAGAGAGGACACTGGACTTTGACCTTGGCCAGCAGGATGCTCTGTTTACAGAAAGTGCACCTGAAGTTGGCTCGTTTTATCCTAGTAGAGGAAGCACTACAGAGTGTTCTAAGGAAAGTAAATGAGGAAATCTTGTAGGGATGAGAGTGGCTAATGGTTATCCAACTTCTTTAAGTTCAGGGCAAGAGAACTTGGGCTTCAGCTTGACATGGAGAATTAGTTCAAAGGAAGAAAATCTGTGGGTGTTTGGAATGGATTACCCAGTATAGTGGGTTGAATAGTGTCCCTCCAAAATTCATGTCGACCCGGAACCTCAGAACGTGACCTTATTTGGAAATAAGTTCTTTGCAGATGTAATTAGTTAAGGATCTTGAGATGAAATTATCCTGAGTTTAGGGTGGATGCTAACCCCAGTCATTAGTGTTCTTATAAGAAAAAAGACAGCTATGACACACAGAGAGTTACAGGGGGAAGCCATGTGAAGACAGAGGTAGAAAAGGGGCTGTTGAGTCTTTAAGCCAAGGAATGTTAAGGATTGCTGGAGCCACCAGAAACTAGAAGATAGGCACAGGACAGGTTCTCCCTCAAAGCCTCCAGAAGTACTAGCCCGCCAACACCTTGATCTCAGACTCGTGGCTTCCAGAACTGAGAGACAATAAATTGCTATTGTCTTAAGCCACCAAGTTTGTGTTAATTTCAGGGCAGCCCCTAGAGACTAATACACCCAGAAATACAGCACCCATTTGGGGTATTTTAATCCTAACAGGAGATAAATCTGATTCTCATTTGCCATCTACAAAGGCCTCTTGGTCTCACTTGTATGGCACACAGTTTTACGGCATAAGAGTACCCAGGGCTATCTGACATGTCGAAACGTATCTTCAGCTGGTATTAGGAGGGAGTAAAAAGACTGTTTCAATGAAGTGTCCTGGGAGTCTCAGGCTAGCCCTGGTCCACAGTTGTCAGGCTCTGGATTGAGCAGGAAGCTTCCAAAAAAGGTCTTCTACCCAAAGGGATACAAATCCAGATATTCCCATAAGTGGTCTTTTCTCCAAGGGACCTAAAAAAAAATGTTGTCACTCTTACGCCCTAGAATTTGGCCAAAGAGCCCTGAGAACACAGATTCAAGTACCCACCTTTCCCCGATGCAGCAGTGCACGTTAGACACGTACCATAGGTTGCATCATGCTTTCAGAATGCCCCAGCTTGGCAGATGTTGATGGCAGCCAACTTGGAGAATGTGTTTACCAGAAGAGGAACTAACCTGTGTAGCAGAGAAGATCACTAAATCTACACTTGGAAGTCTACCACCTAGACTGGTCTGGCTGACCTTGGACAAGTCATTTAACCCAGACAGACTTTATTTTCCTCATCTGTAAAAAGTGGGGCTAACTCATCCTTCTCTGAGTTCTCAGGTCTAAATGAGATAATGTGTATGAAAATAATTTGGAAATTATTAGGTGCCCTGCAAACCTTAAGTATTTGAGGTATCCTTTAGGGAAAAGCACCCATAGTTCATTTTTTACCCCTCAGCACCACCTTGTATCCAAGCTTCAGCTCTTGAATTTTAGAGTCCTACAGTACAAAATGGGCCAGAGGTCACTGAAGGATTCATTGAAGTTTTCTTCCTAATGCCATCAATGTGAAAAAAAAGTAAAATTGAATAAACTCTCTGTGACCCTCAGTACTCCATACAATTATTGCCAGATACAAAAGTTAGATAGTAGATGTTTTCCTACTATTCCGAAGGCATGGCAACTGAGAGGTATCCCCAAACCCATCAATTTCAGTGTTGTTTTTTTTTTTTCTTCTAAGAGAACAAAGAACTCCAAAGTTAAATAGATTGCTTAGCTACCAGTATTTAATACCATGAGAGGATGTTGGAGAAACTGCTGACTAATTCTTATATCCTGAGCAGGCTTGACCACCAAGAGCCACCTTAGCAGTCTGTAATATGGGGATTAAGAATAGGTTAGGTAGAAAATGGACCCAATTGAAGGTCTAATGCCAGGGGCTGGCTAGAGGGCCTGATCATAGAGTAGACTGGTATGTTGGGTCTGATCCATGCCCTTGTTTGTGTTGAGTTTGAACTAGTTGGAGTGATGATGATGCCAGATGGGTAGGAAGGAGGGAGTATAGGAGCCAGGGTATTGGGATAGTGGCAATCACTGTAATCCAATGTAATGATGTTGACACTCACATCTTCAAGTGGTGGAACACTCAATGTAACTTGAGGGTAGAGGGAGTGAGTCCCATCTTTAAGGGATGAAACCAAGGATGGGCAATAATGGAGATGAGGTAGAGCTCTCATCTTGGAAAGGAACTCCATGTAAACCAAGGTACAGGGTGAGCTCGTTGCTGCCACTGCAGGAGGGAAGTGCATTGCTCTCCAGGGAGGAGGCTGGGCTCAGTTAGCCCTGTGGGCACCAAGCCCTTGGTCCAGGGAAGCTGGGCTGTTGTGGAGAAAGAGGACAGGGATCATGACACATTGCCAGGTTAATAACCCATGGACTCAGGATAGGGGCAGGTTGAACCCAGAGGTCAGAGGTCTTCTAGACTTCGAGACTTGTGACCACGTAAGAAGTACATGCTTGACTCACCCTAGTTCCGTCCATGATTGAGTGACAAAACCATGCCCTAGCTTATGAATGTAATCTGTTAGACTTTGCCCTTGACCTATCTCTAGTATGTGTCCTGTTTTAGACTATAATGGAAGCCATCTTTGAAGAATCTCATCCACCTGCTTTTTTACTATAAAGGGAAATGCTTTGAGTCACTTGAGGATTTAATTTAGGGGTCTTCGTCTGACACTGTGTTATGCTATTTCCCTCATGGGTATTTTGTGTTCCCACCTGGACTATAAGCTCTTTGAGGACAGAAAAAATTTAAAAAAAAATTTTTTTTTCACTCTTTAAAAAAACAATCCCAGGACTCAAAAACAAAACAGACTAAGAACTGAAGCCTGCATACATGACGTATTCTTGGTGACACCCAATTGCTTTCTGTGGCCAGGAGTGGGGGACAGCAGGATGGAGGGTGAGAGGAGGCTAGGGGTTGATATTATACTTAGATTATTGCTGTTTTACTCATCATGGAGCCAGGCAGCAACCAATCACAGCCCCTAATACTGTAGATTATCACATGTGACATTAATGCTATGTGAAAATTGGACCTTTAAGACTGCACATTTAGAGGCTAATCACCCTCTTTAACATCCCCTCCAATAACCAAGTCTTGGTCTTTGCCTTCATTTGTAAAGACTGTGGGTACTGCTGGCTAACTGAAAATTTCCAGCGATATTTTGAATCACTGGCTTAGAACTGTGACTGAATGGTTTACGGTGTTTCAGGCGAAGGTCTTCTTTAATGGAGGCAAGCATTTTCTCCTTATCTTCCTGTAATGGCGCAGTAGCTTTGCTAGGCCGTGGATTCTGAGGTATCACTTAACAGCAATTATTTCCTTAAGATTCCTGATAACATGGTTTGTATTTCACCACTAATAAATAGGACCAGTTTTGGAGAAAGGCTTTTAAAAACACAGAAGCATTGGATTTGCTTGTACTTAAAAAAAAAAAAAAAGAAAAAAATATATAATTTTGTTTGTTTTTTGACCCTTTCATTGTCATTTTAAGGCCATCTTTGAAAAGGGAGACATCTTCCCTGTCCTTTCTGCTGAGACAAGTGAGCAAAGATGCTTCTCACGGCCTCTTCTGAGATGCATCCTGTCCTGGCACTTTGCAATTCGGAAATGCAGGGAACGGCCTTCACCCTAGAATATTTTAGCAACTACTTTGACAGAGATATTCCTAAGACAGATGCTAACCTGGTAGATACTAGGAAATATTCAGATCCAAAATAGATTCCCCATTTCTGGAACATTATGCTTCAGTAGATAAATTTGCTGGGCTGTCTTTGAAAGAGGACATTCATGACCGTATCCCATCTGGATGTTTACGCATAGGTCAACTCTTATCAGAAGAGTGGCTGTATAGATTTGTATTTTGCTCTTTTACTTGTTCAATATTCATTCATTCATTCATATGGGCACTTTCTTCCCAAGCAGAGTTAATAAGGCAACAGGTGGGGACCCCGGGGACATCAGGAGCCTTATTTTTGTTTCTCAAAGTTGAAGTACGGACATGCTGCAGGGTACAGAGGAGGCCCACACAGTCCAGCTCAGTCATCCCAAAGCCCACCGGGATGGATCAAATACACTGGGAGAGCCTGGAACAATTTAAATCAACTTTTTTTTTTTTTTTTTTTTTTTTGCGATACGTGGGGCTCTCACTGTCGTGGCCTCTCCCGTTGCCGGACGCGCAAGCTCAGCGCCCATGGCTCACGGGCCCAGCCGCTCCGCGGCATGTGGGATCCTCCCGGACCGGGGCACGAACCCGTATCCCCTGCATCGGCAGGCGGACTCCCAACCCCTGCGCCACCAGGGAGGCCCTAAATCAACTTTTGATTAGAGTTAGTATCCTGGATCTCAATATTTTTGTTTCCTTTTCAAGAATAAGCTTACTTTAGGTAATGAGATTTTGTTCTAATCTGAAGGGAAAGGAGAAAGCAATCACTGAGGGAAAATTAGTTGTCTTGAGTGAAATATAAGAACAATAAACCCTAATAATTTTGAATTTGATAAATTCCAAGTTTGTGACAATTTGACCTGGTTAGGAGAAATTTTAGGTTTCTGTTAACTTTGCACTGTTTGTAAATATGGACTGTGACAAACTATGATGGAGCATTTCTAAACTAAAGTAACCAACTATTTTTAGGGGTTTGAGCTAATTAATTGTGATATGCAAGGATTTAATATTTGTTTTCTATATATCTTTTATTTTTTAAGCAGAAACATGAGAAATATTTATTTCTCATCCAAAGTGAAAACAAATATAAAAAACAGGATAGAGATTTTTTTAAAAAACATCTTTGGAGTATAATTTCTTTACAATGGGGTGTTAGTTTCTGCTTCATAACAAAGTGAATCAGTCACTATGGAGAACAGTATGGAGTATGTATATATATACATATATCCTCATACCTCCTCTCTCTTGTGTCTCCCTCCCACCCCCCAATCCCAACCCTCTAGGTGGTCACAAAGCACTGAGCTGATCTCCCTGTGCTATGCGGCTGCTTCCCACTAGCTATCTATTTCATATTTGGTAGTGTATATACGTCCATGCTACTCCCTCACTTCGTCCCAGCTTACCCTTCCCACTCCCCATGTCCTCAAGTCTATTCTCTACATCTCTGTTTTTATTCCTGTCCTGCCCCTAGGTTCTTCAGAACCTTTTTTTTTTAGATTCCATACATATGCGTTAGCATACGGTATTTGTTTTTCTCTTTCTGACTTCACTTTGTATGATAGTCTCTAGGGCCACCCACCTCACTACAAATAACTCACTTTCTATTTTTTTATGGCTGAGTAATATTCCATTGTATATATGTGCCACATCTTCTTTACCCATTCATCTGTCGATGGACACTTTAGGTTGCTTCCATGTCCTGGCTATTGTAAATAGAGCTGCAATGAACATTGTGGTACATGACTCTTTTTGAATTACGGTTTTCTCAGGGTGTATGCCCAGTAGTGGGATTGCTGGATCATATGGTAGTTCTATTTTTAGTTTTTTAAGGAACCTCCATACTGTTCTCCATAGTGGCTTTATCAATTTACATTCCCACCAACAGTGCAAGAGGGTTCCCTTTTCTCCACACCCTCTCCAGCATTTGTTGTTTGTAGATTTTTTGATGATGGACATTCTGATCAGTGTGAGGTGATACCTCATTAGAGTTTTGATTTGCATTTCTCTAATGATTAGTGATATTGAGCATTCTTTCATGTGTTTATTGTCAATCTGTGTATCTTATTTGGAAAAATGTCTGTTTAGGTCTTCTGCCCATTTTTGGATTGGGTTGTTTTTTTTCGTTATTGAGCTGCATGAGCTGCTTATAAATTTTGGAGATTAATCCTATGTCAGTTACTTCATTTGCAAATATTTTCTCCCATTCTGAGGGTTGTCTTCGTCTTGTTTATGGTTTCCTTTGCTGTCCAAAAGCTTTTAAGTTTCATTAGGTCTCATTTGTTTATTTTTGCTTTTATTTCCATTTCTCTAGGAGGTGGGTCAAAAAAGATCTTGCTGTGATTTATGTCATAGAGTGTTCTGCCTATGTTTTCCTCTAAGAGTTTGTTAGTGTCTGGCCTTACATTTAGGTCTTTAATCCATTTTGAGTTTATTTTTGTATATGGTGTTAGGGAGTGTTCTAATTTCATTCTTTTACATGTAGCTGTCCAGGTTTTCCAGCACCACTTATTGAAGAGGCTTTCTTTTCTCCATTGTATATTCTTGTCTCCTTTATCAAAAATAAGGTGACTATATGTGAGTGGGTTTATCTCTGGGCTTTCTATCCTGTTCCATTGATCTATATTTCAGTTTTTGTGCCAATACCATACTGTCTTGATTACTGTAGCTTTGTAGTATAGTCTGAAGTCAGGGAGCCTGATTCCTCCAGCTCCATTTTCCTTTCTCAAGGTTGCTTTGGCTATTCAGGGTCTTTTGTGTTTCCATACAAGTTGTGAAATTTTTTGTTCTAGTTCTGTGAAAAATGCCATTGATAGTTTGATAGTGATTGCATTGAATCTGTTGATTGCTTTAGGTAGTATAGTCATTTTTACAATGTTGATTCTTCCAATGCAAGAACATGGTATATGTCTCCATCTGTTTGTATCATCTTTAATTTCTTTGATCAGTGCCTTATAGTTTTCTGCATACAGGTCTTTTGTCTCCTTAGGTAGATTTATTCCTAGGTATTTTGTTCTTTTTCTTGCAATGGTAAATGGGAGGGTGTCCTTAATTTCTCTTTCAGATTTTTCATCATTAGTGTATAGGAATGCAAGAGATTTCTGTGCATTAATTTTGTATCCTGCTACTTTACCAAATTCATTGATTAACTCTAGTAGTTTTCTGGTAGTATCTTTAGGATTCTCTATGTACAGTATCTTGTCATCTGCAAACAGTGACAGTTTTACTTCTTCTTTTCCAATCTGCATTCCTTTTATTTCTTTTTCTTCTCTGATTGCTGTGGCTAAAACTTCCAAAACTATGTTGAATAGTAGTGGTGAGAGTGGACAACCTTGTCTTGTTCCTGATCTTAGAGGAAATGGTTTCAGTTTTTTACCACTGAGAGCAATGCTGGTTGTGGGTTTGTCGTATATGGCCTTTATTATGTTGAGGTAAGTTCCCTCTCTGCCTACTTTCTGGGTTTTTTTTTTTTTATCATAAATGGGTGTTGACTTTTGTTGAAAGCTTTTTCTGCATCTATTGAGATGATCATATGATTTTTATCCTTCAATTTGTTAATATGGCTTATCACATTGATTGACTTGTGTAAATTGAAGAATCCTTGCATTCCTGGGATAAACCCCACTTGATCATGTTGTATGATCCTTTTAGTGTGCTGTTGGATTCTGTTTGATAGTATTTTGTTAAGGATTTTTGAATCTATATTCATCAGTAATATTGGCCTGTAGTTTTCTTTCGTTGTGACATCTTTGACTTGTTTTGGTATCAGGATGATGGTGGCCTCGTAGAATGAGTTTGGGAGTGTTCCTCCCTCTGCTATATTTTGGAAGTGTTTGAGAAGGATAGGTGTTTGCTTTTCTCTAAATGTTTGATAGAATTCACCTGTGAAGCCATCTGTCCTGGGCTTTTGTTTTTTGGAAGATTTTTAATCATAGTTTCAATTTCAGTGCTTGTGATTGGTCTGTTTATATTTTCTGTTTCTTCCTGGTTGAGTCTCAGAAGGCTGTGCTTTTCTAAGAATTTGTCCATTTCTTCCAGGTTATCCATTTTATTGGCATATAGTTGCTTGTAGTAATCTCTCATGACCCTTTGTATGTCTGCAGTGTCAGTTGTTACTTCTCCTTTTTCATTTCTAATTCTACTGATTTGAGTCTTCTCCCTTTTTTTCTTGATGAGTCTGGCTAATGGTTTATCAATTTTGTTTATCTTCTCAAAGACCCAGCTTTTAGTTTTATTGATCTTTGCTGTTGTTTCCTTCATTTCTTTTTCATTTGTTTCTGACCTGATCTTTATGATTTCCTTCCTTCTGCTAACTTTGGGATTTTTTTGTTCTTCTTTCTCTAATTGCTTTAGGTGTAAGGTTAGGTTGTTTACCTGAGATGTTTCTTGTTTCTTGAGGTAGGATTGTATTGCTCTAAACTTCCCTCTTAGAACTGCTTTTGCTGCATCCCATAGGTTTTGGGTCGTCGTGTTTTTGTTGTCATTTGTTTCTAGGTATATGTTGATTTCCTCTTTGATTTCTTCAGTGATCTCTTGGTTATTTAGTAGTGTATTGTTTAGCCTCCATGTGTTTGCATTTATTACAGATTTGTTCCTATAATTGATATCTAGTCTCATAACGTTGTGGTCGGAAAAGATCCTTGATACAATTTCAATTTTCTTAAATTTACCAAGGCTTGATTTGTGACCCAAGATATGATCTACCCTGGAGAATGTTCCATGAGCGCTTGAGAACAAAGTGTATTCTGTTTTTGGATGGAATGTCCTATAAATATCAATTAAGTCCATCTTGTTTAATGTATCATTTAAAGCTTGTGTTTCCTTATTTACGTTCATTTTGGATGAACTGTCCATTGGTGAAAGTGGGGTGTTAAAGTCCCCTACTATGATTGTGTTATTGTCGATTTCCCCTTTTATGGCTGTTAGCATTTGCCTTATGTATTGAGGTGCTCCTGTGTTGGGTGCATAAATATTTACAATTATTTTATCTTCTTCTTGGATTGATCCCTTGATCATTATGTAGTGTCCTTCTTTGTCTCTTCTAATAGTCTTTATTTTAAAGTCTATTTTGTCTGATATGAGAATTGCTACTCCAGTTTTCTTTTGATTTCGATTTGCATGGAATACTTGTTCCATCCTCTCGCTTTAAGTCTGTATGTGTCCCTAGGTCTGCAGTGGGTCTCTTGTAGACAGCATATATACAGGTCTTGTTTTTGTATCCATTCAGCCAGTCTATGTCTTTTGGTGGGAGCATTTGATCCATTTACATTCAAGGTAATTATCAATATGCATGTTCCTATTACCATTTTCTTAATTGATTTCAGTTTGTCATTGTAGGTCTTTTCCTTCTCTTGTGTTTCCTGCCTAGAGAAGTTCCTTTAGCGTTTCTTGTAAAGCTGGTTTGGTGGTGCTGATTTCTCTTAGCTTTTGCTTGTCTGTAAAGGTTTTAATTTCTCCGTTGAATCTGAATGAGATCCTTGCTGGGTAGAGTAATCTTGATTGTAGCTTTTTCCCTTTCATCACTTTAAATATGTCCTGCCACTCCCTTCTGGCTTGCAGAGATTCTGCTGAATGATCAGCTGTTAACCTTTTGGGTATTCCCTTGTATGTTATTTGTTGCTTTTCCCTTACTGCTTTTCATATTTTTCCTTTGTATTTAATTTTTGATAGTTTGATTAATATGTGTCTTGGTGTGTTTCTCTTTGGATTTATCCTGTGTGGGACTCTCTGTGCTTCCTGGACTTGACTGACTGTTTCCTTTCCCATATTAGGGAAGTTTTCAACTATGATCTCTTCAAATATTTTCTCAGTCCGTTTCTTTTTCTCTTCTTCTTCTGGGACCCCTATAATTCGAATGTTGGTGCATTTAATGTTGTCCCAGAGGTCTCTGAGACTGTCCTCAATTCTCTTCATTCTTTTTTCTTTATTCTGCTCTGCAGTAGTTATTTCCACTATTTTATCTTCCAGGTCACTTATCCATTTTTCTGCCTCAGTTGTTCTGCTATTGATTCCTCCTAGAGAATTTTTAATTTCATTTATTGTGTTGTTCATCATTGTTTGTTTGCTGTTTAGTTCTTCAAGGTCCTTGTTAAACGTTTCTTGTATTTTTCCATTTTATTTCCAAGATTTTGGATCATCTTTACTATCATTACTTTGAGTTCTTTTTCAGGTAGACTGCCTATTTCCTCTTCATTTGTTTGGTCTGGTTGGTTTCTACCTTGCTCCTTCATCTGCTGTGTGTTTCTCTGTCTTCTCACTTTGCTTAACTTACTGCGTTTGGGGCCTCCTTTTCGCAGCCTGCATGTTTGTATTTACCATTGTTTTTGGTGTCTGTTCCCAGTGGCTAAGGTTGGTTTAGTGTGTTGTGTAGCATTCCTGGTGGAGGGGACTGGTGCCTGTGTTCTGGTGGATGAGGCTGGATCTTGTCTTTCTGGTGGGCAGGACCACGTCTTGTGGTGTGTTTTGGGTTGTCTGTGACCTTGTTATGATTTTAGGCAGCCACTCTGCTAATGCGTGGGGTTGTGTTCTTGTCTTGGTAGTTGTTTGGCATAGGGTGTCCAGCACTGTAGCTTGCTGGTCGTTGAGTGGAGCTGGGTCTTAGCGTTGAGACGGAGATCTCTGGGAGAGCTTTTGCCGTTTGATATTATGTGGAGCTGGGAGGTCTCTGGTGGACCAATGTCCTGAATTCAGCTCTCCCACCTCAGAGGCACAGGCCTGACACCTGGCCGGAGCACCAAGACCCTGTCAGCCACACGGCTCAGAAGAAAAGGGAGGGGAAAAAAAGAAAGAAAGAATAAAATAAAATAAAGTTAAAAAAATATTAAAAATTAAAAAATTAAAAAGTCATAAAAAAGGAATGAAAGAAGAGAGCAACCAAACCATCAAACAAATCCAGCAATGATAACGAGCACTAGAAACTATACTTAAAAAAAAAAAAAAGACAGATAGAACCCAGGGTAAATGGGGTAAGCAAAGCAATACAGAAACAATCACACAAAGAAGCATACACATACACACTCACAAAAAGAGAAAAAGGAAAAAAAAAATATATATCTATAGATAAAAAATAAAAGGAAGAGAGCGACCAAATCAATAAAC
Organism: Lipotes vexillifer; assembly: GCF_000442215.2. Taxonomy (NCBI): domain Eukaryota; kingdom Metazoa; phylum Chordata; class Mammalia; order Artiodactyla; family Lipotidae; genus Lipotes; species Lipotes vexillifer. The sequence continues at coordinate 4,705,180 of NW_006789896.1, read as the reverse complement.
AAATCTACCAATGATAATAACCTCTAAATACTAAACTAAGATAAACATAAAACCAGAAACAAATTAGATGCAGAAAGCAAACCCCAAATCTACAGTTGCTCCCAAAGTCCACTGCCTCAATTTTGGGATGATTCATTTTCTATTCAGGTATTCCAGAGATGCAGGGTACATCAAGTTGATTGTGGAGATTTAATCTGCTGCTCCTGAGGCTGCTGGGAGAGATTTCCCTTTCTCTTCTTTGTTCACACAGCTCCTGGGGTTCAGCTTTGGATTTGGCCCCGCCTCTGCATGTAGGTCGCCCTCTGGCATCTGTTCTTTGCTCAGACAGGACAGGGTTAAAGGAGTGGTGGACTCGGGGGCTCTGGCTCACTCAGGCCAGGGGGAGGGAGGGAGGGGTACGGAATGAGGGGCAAGCCTGCAGCAGCAGAGGCTGGCATGATGTTGCAACAGTCTGAGGTGTGCCGTGTGTTCTCCCGGGGTAGTTGTCCCTAGATCACGGGACCCTGGCAGCGGCAGGCTGCACAGGCTCCTGGGAGGGGAGGTGTGGAGAGTGACCTGTGCTTGCACACAGGCTTCTTGGTGGCTGCAGCAGCAGCCTTAGCATCTCATGCCCGTCTCTGGGGTCCGAGCTGATAGCCGTGGCTCACACCTGTCTCTGGAGCTCATTTAGGCAGTGCTCTGCCTTCTGTGGGCAGACAGAGAAGGAATCCCCTCTCCTTGTGCACCCCGAAACAGTGGTCTCTTGCCTCTTAGGCAGTTGCAGACTTTTTCCCAGACTCCCTCCCAGCTAGCTGTGCCTCACTAGACCCCTAAAGGCTGTGTTCATGCAGCCAACCCCAGTCCTCTCCCTGGGATCTGACCTCCGAAGCCCGAGCCTCAGCTCCCAGAGCCCCCATCCGCCCCGGCGGGTGAGCACACAAGCCTCTCGGGCTGGTGAGTGCCGGTCGGCACCGACCCTCTGTGCGGGCGTCTCCCCGCTTTGCCCTCCGCACCCCTGTTGCTGTGCCCTCCTCCGCAGCTCCGAAGCTCCCCCCCGCCCACCCCCCGTCTCCGCCAGTGAAGGGGCTTCCTAGTGTGTGGAAACTTTTCTTCCTTCACAGCTCCCTCCCACTGGTCCAGGTCCCGTCCCTATTCTTTTGTCTCTGTTTTTTCTTTTTTCTTTTGCCCTACCCAGGTACATGGGGAGTTTCTTGCCTTTGGGGAGGTCTGAGGTCTTCTACCAGCGTTCAGTAGGTGTTCCGTAGGAGTTGTTCCACATGTAAATGTATTTCTGATGTATTTGTGGGGAGGAAGGTGATCTCCATGTCTTACTCCTCCGCCATGTTGAAGGTCTCCCAGCTACATATCTTTTCTAAGGCCTTTCACTTAGAAAGAGTTCTTATATTTTTGGTGATTTAGGTAATTGTGTATACAATAAAAGTGGTAAAACTGCTTTTTTAAATTAAAAAAATCTAAAATTCAGATGTTTCATGAAGAATGACTTTATTACACAGTTCACATCTGTACATTTATGGAATCTGAAACATGTTGCCTTCAGTCTACTGTCTTTAGAAACTTCTAGAACTCCAGTCTCCTGCCTCTGAGAATCACATTGTTTCAAATTTAGTAGGGGGTTGTCAGATTTAGCAAATAGAAACACAGAACACCGAAATTAAGTTGAATTTCAGGTAAATAACAATTACTTTTTTTAGTATACGTATGTCCCATATTTGGACATACGTATACTAAATATTTTATACCAAATATACTAAATATTTTATTATATTAGCTATATATAATGCATCCTGTATTTTATCTGGTAACTTTAGGGAAATTACCAGGGAAAATTAGGGAAAG
>NW_006789896.1:4688526-4703334 GCF_000442215.2 Lipotes vexillifer | reverse complement strand
GGGAAAGATTTAGATTGTGTTTATTCATCTTCTCTGATGATTTCATACTATTTTGCCTGTTTAATCAAACCTTCCAAGATATCTGTAGTTTAAACAAGGAACAGAGTAACACCTCCCAGTCTCATGGAGTATCTGAACTTGGCCTGTCTCTGAGCCAGTGAACCATGAAGTAGAAACAGTGACACAAGTGAAATTTCAGAGGCCATATCACAGACACATCACTTCTCCATCTCCTGGTTATGGGACCTTATTTTTAAATTACAAGTAGTGTCCGTATGTACCATGTGCTTTTGATCCAAGTAGACTTTGGAGACTCCTTCTGAATCCCCATCCAGGGCCACTCCTTAGCACCTCAGAATTCCACGGGAATTTTGTCATTCTGACCTGGACTCACTCCCAACACTCTCCTGGCAATTGAGATGGTAGTGATGATGATTTAGGCTTTATGAAGTACTGACTTGATGGGGTAACATAAGAATAGAACTACAGAGCCATAAATGTAGAGAACAAGCACGAAATCAGTGGGAATCTTGGCATCCAAGAAGCATTTAAAAAATCATCCCCGTCAGTGTCTTTATGATAAAATAGCATTGATTTTTTTTAAAGGACTTCGCAACCATTTCCAAGCACTGAGCACTGACACGTGTAATAATGGGCTCTGTTTTTGTTTCCTCTGCTACCTGTGTGTGTGGGTGGCGGGGAGGCAGAGGAGCTTGTTTTTTAGTGTGATATTTACCTAGCGATAATAAACTGAAAATCTTTTGCCTATCTGTGGTCCCTGAAATAGGCTATGGAAAGATTTCTGTAATTGGGAAATCGTCAGCATCTTCTGACTTACTTAACATTTGGTGCAAAAATCAGTCAATAGAAAAGAAGGGAAAGCCAAACGGGAAAATTTGACAGATAAGCTTTGGATCAGCATAGCACTGGGTTTTCCACCCCCACCCCCAGGTCTTCAGTGGATGAAATGTCAAATGCAGCAAGCCCTTTAATTCTTCTATTAAATCCAGCTTTTAATAACAGGCATCCTGGAAGAGGAACAGATAATATTTGTCTTATGAAATGTAACAGCCGGCTCCCTTCTCGAACACAAACCTGCTCACAGGACTCTATCGTGGGCTCAGCCCTGACAAGTTTGCAAACACTCCAGCTTGTCAGTTAATCACATACAGATGCTTCTTCTGAACAATTTTCTCACTGTCCCTGCATCCCTTCCCATGGAGGGGTTGGTGGAGGACAGGAGGGCTAGGGAGAGCCAGAATCTGCCAAAGGCCTTTTTATTCCAAGAAGTTCTGCCATGTTTTCTTTAAAATTCTGTATTTGTTTTAATCATGGAGCATTTGCACTGGCCAGCAAGGAAGCATGAAGGGGAGGGTAGAAGCCCGTCAGACACAGCTACTTAGATGCAGCGTCTAGACCTTAGAAAAGCATGTGTATCTTCATTTCCATCCTTCACTCTTCTGACAACTCAGGTGGCCCTCTGTCTCGTAAGTTGAACTTGGAAGGATGCACAGACCTGAGAGAGATCTGAATGAGGGTAGTTCCATCATGGCCCAGTGTCACAGGGCTATGTCCTGCAGTTAGATTCAGCATCTAACAGTGACCTGCCAATGAAGGCCTTGACTTATATTCGGAAATGGGTTGGGGGGATGGCAGGGGGCAGAGAAGGTAGAAGCGGAAAATAGAAATAAAGGAGTTCTCTTTGTGTATTGGGAGGGGGCTGGGAATGGAGAGCCCATCCTCAGTGGTTTTAGTTTCACCCCTTCACAGTGGTCTTGCACACTACTGTGTCCTCTGGACGGCCACCAGCACGTCCTCACACCTACCACTGCCATCCTGACACTGTTACTGAGAACACCGCAGCTTTCTCTATTTGATCAACTTGTCCCCATCTGCTTTGGCAACGAGAGATAAGTGGCCCCGGCAGTTACTCCAGGCATCGTGGTAAAAGTCTCGAGCTTCAATACTGTTTGACAAGAGAAGGAATTGCCCTACCCGCACATGGTGCTAGTATTTGGAAGTGCTTTCCTTTAGAAAGTTCCAGGTGCCTTTGCTCTCTGAACACACAAACCATTTATGAGGCAAAGTTGTCCTCGTTTACAGGGGGTCTGTTTTCTTTCTTTCCCTGTTGAAGAAACCTGTTATTCAGTGGGCTTTAAAATGGAAAGTAAAGATCAGAGGTAGTGGAAATAATATAATGTACCTGGGTAGAAACATTAGAACTCTCCCATAAAACATAAGGCATTCAGAAATTTTCACTCTATTGTTTCACTATGGCCTGTTGGGAAGCTTTTCTTCCTCCTGACCCTTTTGACCTTGTTCTGGGACATCTGAAACGGGTGTTCTCCGTGCCCTTAGCTCTCAGCTTACTAAAGGACGGAGTGCCCGATGAGAGCCACTTTGAGTAGTTAAATTTGGTTTTCTTAGTTACAATTGCTTTGATACAGACTGACATGTCTCCACTGAGGGACTCCAGAATGGCTTTGGTCTCTACCTGGCCATCCTGAATGCTGTGATTTTGGGGTTTTTGTATAGTGGGTAAGTTTTTTATTGTTTCATTTAAAAAGTTTTTTCCAGCCTACCAACTGTCTATCAGACAGTACAGTACTAACAGATTTTTATTTTCCCAAAGCTCCATTTCTCTCTGCCTTCAAGTCTTGCTTCTTTGACTGTGTCAAGAAACCTTTATTCCCTGGGTACTCTCTACCTTCTGGGCAACCCCATCACATTTGTGTTCCTAATAGTTTGCCTCCCGCTACAGCTGACCAGGCATCAGTGTCGACCACGGCATGGGCCCTAACTCGTCCTGCCTATCCTTGAATCATCATCTGTCTCAGTTCACTGAGACCTTCTTATTTTTTTTTTAATTTTTAATTAATTTATTATTTTGCAGTACGCGGGCCTCTCACTGTTGTGGCCTCTCCCGTTGCGGAGCACAGGCTCCGGGCGCGCAGGCTCAGCGGCCATGACTCACGGGCTCAGCCGCTCCGCGGCATGTGGGATCTTCCCGGACCGGGGCACGAACCCGTGCCCCTGCATCGGCAGGCAGACTCTCAACCACTGCGCCACCAGGGAAGCCCCTGAGACCTTCTTAGAGCCAGTCTTGTTTTAAAACAAATCCTCCAGCAGAGGATATTCAGTAAGCAGCGTCCAGAGGGTGGGTAAGGCCACCCACTCAACATGAGACATCAACCCAGCTTGAATTGAGTCAACTCTCAGAACTCCTTCCTCTGGTCCATCAATATCATCTTTCCTTTCTCTCTATCCTCCTTCCTAACCACCTCCCGCTTCCTCCCAGTAAAACCCCAATAGGTTTCTCTCTGGAGAACAATAAGGCCCCGTCTTTGGTGCCCGTCCAGGGCTCAGAGGAAAAGTTGAGGTCAGCATGGCAGGCTGTACAGCTTTCTTTTGAGGCAAACAGATGGTGAAGGTTAAATGACAGCTCTCTGACTGCCTCTTTTGAAGTAATTGGAGATAATTTGTATTTTGAACCAGAACTTGACCATTGTCAGAAGGGAAGAAGGTTAATATGGAAACGATTTTACATTAGCCCCTGTTTCTTGCGCTGCCCCCCTCCCCACTTCTTTCTTTCTCTGCTTCGGATCCTTGTTTCTTTAATCCTTGCTCCAGGCAATTGGTGAGATTGTCTCTGGGCTCCATGTGCCTCGTTTTAGGCTGTGGCTGTCATGAAAGCCAACAACAGCTTATTAAGGCCAGTGATAATCTGTTCTACTGATGCATTGTTGCTTTCCAGAGGTCCAATTAAGGCCTCGCATCGGAAACAAGATCTTGTAAACCTATGGCTCCTTACCTAGGACAGTTTGCAAACAAATGTGTAGACTGCTTCCTCATTTCTGCTTCCAGAACGCAAACTGATTTCATATCACAGAGAACAGTGTATCTGCATGAAAAAAGGGACATTTTTGTCTTTCACTGCCTGCTACCCTTCCTCTCCAGACACTTAAAAAAATATATTTTAATTTCAAAGCCAGGCTTTGGACCCCCCCTCTGATGTGAATCATGGTATTGTTTACCTCTGAACCGCATCCTTTAAAGAATTTACAGTGCTTCTTGAAATCCCACTCTGGGAGGGAAGGGGAAGTAAGCCCCTGAAAAATAAGAAATCCTCTGCATGTTCTGGAAGAGAGACTTAAGGGAGTAGCCTGTGGATTTCCCCTCTTCCTATCCCCATCATAAATTTGCCCAGAGCCAGCAGGTTCTTAAAGTAAAAGTGAACAGGGAAAGAAGTTGATATTATTGTCACTTAGGCGGAATATGGGTAGAAAAGATGCTGCCTTTTGGAGGTGGCTATGATATTAATCTAGCCAATTCATAAGTGCACCATCCGGGTATTGCCAGGAACCAGGGACACTCTGGTGAAGGGCAGGCACGTTATTACTTTCCTGGCATATTGTACATTAAGCGTCATGTGCACAGCTTATGAGAATAGGGGTGCCCACACTGTCATAGGCAAGCACTGTCCCTCACAGTCTGGTCCAGGGTGTGCCAGTTAGGTTGAGTAGTTAGTTACCTGCACATCCCATGTCTCCCAAGTGTCAGCAGTAGGAGGGAAATCTGACCACCCGTTGGGTGAAGATGAAACTCAGTCCTTTCTATATTGAGGCCTGAAAAGCAAGAAGTTAGCAATCCTGTGCCATAAAAAGAATCTGGATATAATAGCTAACATTAAAAAATAGAAGTTTTATTTGATGCCACCACACAAAGTTGTTTTTTTTTTTAATGGATCTTTATTGGAGTATAAACATAAAATTTTAATCCATAGAATTCAGAGAGAAGGAGCAAAAGCGGAGACTGAAGTCTGTCTACAGCATGTTTCGGTGCTATTTACAACAGAAGTGCCGAAGGCAATATTGTATTTTATTCATATACATCTGGTTTATTATGAAGCACATTTTCCCCCCACTAACTTAAAGAAGATATTGTCGTGTTATCTCTGGCTTTTTCTTAACCATCCAAAGTAAAGAAATGGCTGCAAAACCTTTAGAAGCAATTCAAGTACCTCAGTCGCTTTCATCAGATGTTCTCTGTACAAGGAAAAGAAAAAAAAAAATTGTTCTATCTTTTTATTTTTACTTTGCTTTAATCTTATTTGATGATGTCTCAACAGGCTGGGACATGCTTTCTTGGATGGCAATTTCACTGCACCATATGTGCCTCTCACAAGATAGCAGAGTGAGATGAATCTTGGCAGGAAGAGAACTAAACACATCGACAAAGAAAAGAAAAAAATTATTTACTTAACTCCCTGTTGCCTGCATACATTTTCCCCCCTTGTACTCCAACTCCCAGTGCAGTAGTTCAGACTTAGTTTGTTATAAATAACTGTGTGAAATGCAGGCCGCCATTTATCACTTTTTCTGATCACCTGCCCTAGTTCTTCTGAAAGCCCACATTAAGCATTTCAGCAATCGGATGAGGAAGGTGTATGGAAAGAGAAAATCTGGTTCCCCCCCTAGACCTTCTACGTGGGAGGAGCCCCAGGCCTGCCCCTAGAAGCAGCAAGAGTCCCTTCCTCCCCACCCTGTAGTCGGTGATGAACCTGGGGTCCTCTGACATCTAGTCAGGAGGGATCCTCTGTTCTGCTGCACAGCCTGTCACCATCTTGCCCTCAAGTTGCTTTGGACATTGGGTGGCCTTCAGGTCATCATAAACTGATTAATACGACTAGTCTATGTAGGATAGATTAGTCTAATAACTGCCAAATAAATAGAAAGAAGTGATTGCAAGTGACATGGGGGTGACTAGTTGGTTTGGAAATGGCTCTGATATATCAGAGTTCCATCACTTTCATCATAGGGACCAAGAGCTATTTCAAAGGACAGGCCAGAGTCCTGGTGTGAACTCGTTGGTCACCTTTAGGTGGGGAAAGGGGCTTGCTTGCTGTAATGTATTAGGTCATAGGGGCTAGAGTTCCTGATGACAATGTTAAAATGCTGAAATATGTATATTTGTATACTGTGTGATGTTTTCAGAGAATAGCCTAGTGACCTTGTTGTGACCTCTAGTGGCCTCTAGTGACATACAGCACAGAGAGTGGAACTCAGTGAGCTATTTCAAAATGTGTTGAGATTTAAGTGAAACCCAAAACTTAAATAAAAGATACAAATAAGGAATACTTTAACCATCTTTGAGAAAAAAGAAGGTACAAAACTTCTTTTTCAGGTATCAATTTAAAATGTTTGGCAGTATTATGTTATGGGGGTAAAATTTCCATATTTGATTTTTCATAGGGATGACGAGAGAGTGGAACATGCTGCATCTGTCACCCTTGGGGGTCAGATTCACAGGTGATGTGGTTAGGGCAGTTAGCAGAGCATGGCGACATGTGACAAAGGGTGCTTGAAGAATAAAGTTTCCTGGGAATACTCAGGCTTGTGAACACAAGTGGTATCATGAGAAGATGACTTAGGTCACAAGAAAAGAGTCAAATTCAGAATTAGCCGCCTTCAGATGGTGCATGTTGACTGGTGTGTTATTTTTCCAGAAACTTGTAGGTTGAAAGATCAGTCTAGAGCAGGACAATTTTTTTTTTAAATACATAAAAAGGAATATAAACACAGCATGACAAACAGGTATGTAATGTTCTTTTGCTACTGGACAAAATGCCTTTCTGCTCTCATTTATGCTCAGGTCTTCAGAGAACAGAGTTCAGAGAAAATTCTGTCTTCTAGTTCTCAGAAAAATATCTAAGATTTTGGAGTTGTGCAGAACCCACCCCACCTCTACTGATTTTTCAGCTGGAATTTTAATTGCTGTGATAAAATAAAAGTGTAAATGTGGTGTTGCAGATGCTAATTGTTTTAAAAATCAAGCTGATTTAATTAATTTAGTGGTGTCCATGTCTTAGGTTTTTTAAGCTTCTGCCTCGGAAATTTACATTTGGATCAAGACAGAGTGATTTCTGAATGAAATGGCAGAACGCTAGTCAATACGGATTTCATGGCTAATTTTTCAGTTACTAGTGGTATACTTATTAGGTGCTAAAAACATGTATAGGGCATAATAGATAGATATATTTCTCTTAATTGCGCACTTTCTTGGCTTTGCAAATTGAAAGGAAGAGGTGGGAAAAATTACCGAAAACAGGGTGGAGAGAGAAGGTTACTGGCAATGATGGAATAATTTCCCTTTGGTATCTCGTCCCACTAAAAACTCAACATTGCCCCATTATAAATACCAGATCAATGCAACTTATTTCTTGAGTTAGGGCTCTAGTTAGAAGTCTCTTTGGATGAGATGAGTAAAAGATGTATGACCACGTGCTATCTCTCTCTCTCTCCCCAACCTCCCCTACACACACATACACACACACACTTAGCCACCGACATACTCACAGACTTATCTGTAATGGGATTATTTATATCCTTTCAACATGAAGCATCAAGATGGAGTTAGCAAATGTTGATGATAGCTGTGCAGCTATTATATACATTGTACACACAATATCAATTGTACATTGAGAGAAAATGAGTTACTGTAACTCCTTGTCTAAACAGCATACCAAGATATAAAACTGCTTAAATCATCTGAAGTTTCCAAATCCACAAAAATCTTACTTTTAAGTTTCAGGAACAGGATATGATAAAGCAGGGTGTGGGTGTGTTTTAATTTATCCAATTTCTCTGGAATGAAACCATACTGAAATGGATATGAAAATGAGGTATAATCTACATGGTTTGAAAAACTGACTTCTTTTAGAAGAAATAATTCTGAATTTTAGCAAGATCTAAGGATTCCAAACTGTATGAAGAGACAAAGCCTATGAACTCTGGAAAAGTATCTCAGGTTTAGATAATTCGAGGTGGATGAGAACTCCACCTCCCACACTCTGTTAAATGTGTCCCACAGCTGCTTCCTTATTTATCAGAGGGTAGTTAATTGTTCAGTAAATAGATTATCTTGTTAATTAGATTTCTACTTTTAAGACAAAACAGATGCATAATTTGGTCAAATTATTAGCCCATTTGTACTAACTTTTTTTTTTTTTTTTTTGCTAATTGTGTAGCATTGACTAATGCTGTTTGAAGAACAGAGGGGTGTTTCTGTTGGATTCAGTTTTTGATGGGGGGGGCCGGCTGAAAAATTCCCTCTCATTTTCCCTTCTAATGTAATATCAGTTAATTCTCAAGAGGAATCCAGACAAGGTGTTAAAACTAGGCAAAAAGCATTGTAATACCAGAAAATCTGCTCTGTCAAACCAGAGGCCGCTTTCATGGTGGGAAAGCAGAGAAAGTAAACAGTAGCAATCTCTCGTGTAACAGAAGCTTTAGGTATAATTTGTTTAAATAGTAGCAATAATGATTATTAATTCACCCTTTGAATGTTAACAAAGACCTGGTTTTTGTTAGTTTGTGCTTTCGATTCATTTTCAAGCTGAAGTTTGTTTTAGGCGAATGCTGCCATCGATGGGAAATGCAATTATCTTTAACTTCCCACTGTCCTGCCCCACAAAATGCATTTGATGTTCGGCAATACAAAATAAAATAATTCCTTCCCAGAGCACTGCCTTGCAAACGTTGTGATCACACCGGAGTGAATTTTTGTTGAATTCTTCTCTACTTCCCTGGGAAACAATAAGGAATTCTTTTTGTTCTTTGCCACAGAAGGTATAACAAATGGATTTCGAAATACCTGCACTCTATCAGCGGTGCTTAGAAGAAAAAGAAAAATCAAAACAAGAAATAAAAATTACAAAATGGTAAAGCCTGACCACTTTATCCACAATTTGTGTCTGACCTCACTGTTGAAAAATTTGGTGACAGATCAAGGTGCTAGTTTTTCTCCCTTTGACGCCATAACATTAAAACTAGTTTTAGGTATATTTTATCCTGTTTGGTGTAAAAGGGACAGAATCCCTAGGGGACCTGACCACAGGGACCCGTTGCTACTCCAAAAGGCAGCTCTGTCCTGGGCCTGCTGTCAGCAGAGGCAGGCTCAAGAGTGGGGTCCAGCTTGTCCCGTCAAGTTTATCGTCCACTCCATCAAAGGGCCTAATGGTCAGCAGAGGGGGCTAAATGTGTCCCCCGTGACCTGACATTAACGGAGTGGACTGGTTTAAGTGTTACTGAGGGTGTCTCAGAATGATTTGGACGCCAATACCCGTTTCCCTCAATAAGCCGTCATTTGGGTCATGACTCAATACAGCTTTTCACTGACATGGCCCAGCCCCGAAGTGCTCCTGGGGGACATGGCCTCACCTCTGAGACCAGCAGACAGCAGGGCTGATCAATGCCCTCTGACAACAAGTGAAACAATCACCTTTCCCTCACCCCTCCACCTCTTGGCACCTCCCACCCCCAGCCCGTCTGACCAGCTTGAAAATGATAAAGATAAATTGTTTTATCTAAACATAGAGTCTGACACTGAGAAAAGACAGGAGGAGTGAGGAGAACCGCCCAGTTTGTCGAGTCTTAGATTCCAGCTTTTTGCTTCTCATGTAATTTTGATGGGAGGAAAAAAAAAATCAGTCTGTATATCAAATGTAGAGCTCGACTGATCCAGAAGAAGAAGAAGGAAAAAGAAAAAAAAAAAAAAGCCTGGAGCTGTGGAGGATATTTTCTTCTCAGATTTAAGCTGGCCTATAAACATTAGCTTTGTAGGTGTTAAGGGGACACAGGGCATTTTCTGTGTTTGGACTGGGATTTTGACAAAACCATATGCATAGGAAATAAATTTAAATTATAAGGTTCTTTTAAAAGCAGAGTATTTTTCAAAAGGAAACCAAAAACATAATACTGATGTGAGAAATCTTTAGAAAAGGCTTGAAATACTTTTAAAAGGAAGATTCCCCACAGTGTTCTAAAATAACCATTTAAACCAATTTTTTTTCATTCCTATTTACTTGGATTTGAAACAAAACCAAAGAAGACAGAAAAATGTACATATTTTCTTGCTATCATGACTGTTGTTTTCTTCATGACATAAAAAAAAATTACAAATCTGTAATAGTGCCCAAGTAAGAATTGTGCTGTACATATATATATATATATATATATATATATATATATATATATAAATACTTTAAATGTTTTTAAAAAATATTTTGGAATACTTGAAACAAGTGAACTAAAATGTTAAGGAATTATTTCCTTTTTTTCATATGGGCTTTAATATAATATTTCTTTGTGAAATATTTTTTAAATCATTTTACTTTTGGCAGAAAAGGAAAAAAAATTCCATTAGGTCTAGACTTATGCACTCATGTAAGAATATGATTACTTCTGAATATTTAAAAGGAAAAAAGTATATCAGAAGAAAATTGCATTTCAGAGTATCACCATTTGAACAGGTTCTAAATGTCCCTTTTGTAATTTCTGAGAAGTAACTAAAATTCCATGTACAGTTTTTTAAAACAAATACCTATTTTAATTTTTTGGCTGATGAGATCTGTCTCCACTCATATTTTTTTCATTTGCTTAAGCAAACTGGGAATGTAAATTAGTGGGAAAAGAGTCAGATAGTTTTATCTTTGATACAGACTTATAATTTACTAGTGCTTTTTATCATTTGAAGTCTAATTTGTTTAAACAGCAATTCAGGAGAACATTTTATTTACATAACTATTTATGTAAGTTATCTTCCCTTCTTGGCTTTATTACTCTTTCTTTTCTCTATTCTGTTTACACCTTCTAGTGGAGTAAATATATTGTGTATATAATGTTTCAGTGTGTTATTTCAAAATAGTTTACACTATTAGTTGCTTAAAGGTGATGTTTAGAAAATGTACATATTTATGTGGGTTATTCATAACAGAAAATTGTATACTAGTTTTAACAACAGATTGTCTTCCTTTGGGGAAGCACAAATATTTATTATATAATTGCACTTAAAAAAAGAAAAAGGCTAAACACCCAAAGTGTCAAAAGTCAAGCTCAACAAATTTAAAAGCAATGAAATGAAAACCCAGTTAAGCACAAAAGATCTTTTCTGAATTTAGTGAAAAGCTGTTGCAAGAACTAAAGACGAGATCTGTGCCTCTAGTATTCGTTTATTAGGTCCAATGCTCGTCTTCAAAGGAATATCACAGCCGTGTGGCATTTAAGGATTTAGAGGAATTCTGAGAATTTGAGTGTTTTTTGCCAAAATGGATTCCGTGTGCACTTTAGCCATGAAAACTGATTTAGGACCTTTTACTCACTCTTTGTCCTCCAGCTATGTTTGTACAGTTAGATAACTACGAAAGTATCAGTCGGCAAAGGCAGAAAAATCAAGGAGGGATGGACCTAAACAAAAATTTACATCTTAGCCAAAGAAAAATCAGACTCCTCTGTTTACCGCAAGGAGCAGGCAGGTGTGGTTACAGGGTTGGCCACCAAAATAAGAGGCTGCAAGTTTTCAGAGGCTAAAGTAGCATTTGGGTATATATTTGCTCAAAGCATATAAAGCTGTTTGTAAATGATTTTAAAGTAACACTATCTGTGTTTAGAAATTCCAAAGTAATCAGGAAAATCAGATTTTTATCGCACTTTAGAAATAGTAGTAGCTGCAAGAATATGGTGTGGCATGATCACAAATGCCCGAGGGAAGCGCAGAGCCAGGAGCCAGTACATGCCACCAGGGCAGACTTGGTTAGTATCCATCTGTGACAAGTCCCTTTCTTGATTCGGGTTTAAAGAGGGCAGTTTAGAGCTAGCTTTCAGATTAAAAGAGCACAAAGTCAACTTTGTATTATGAAAATCAAACCCTATTCTCTATCAAGATCGTCAGCAAGAGCTATTTCTTCCCTTTCTCACCCACTCTCTGCTCCCACCTTCTGTCCTTGGCTAAAACCGGGTTCTAGGGTTGGGAAGGAAAGTGACAGGAATCTTAAGAGACCTCATTTTGGAATGAGGGCTTCTTGTCCCTGGAACTAAAGGAATAAAGCCAAAGAAAGGAATATTTCGGGAGAGGGGCTGAGGGGAAGAAAGTCTGAACTTTGAATAAAAGGAATGAAGTAGGATTTAATTTAAACCAGGGCATTACTTCCTTTTTATTAGCTTTGATTGTACATAAGACATTGCATAGTTTTTTTTTTTCTTTTTTCCTTTCATTCTTTCTATTTTTAATTTAAAGCCAATTTGGTAACATAGGACTTGTTCTGTAAATATAAAAATAGAATAGTACAATAGCCCACGTACAGGAGGGGAGGAAATGGGGGCATGTACCCTCGCTATGAAGATCACTGAATTTTTTACACAAAGAACAAATCTCTCTATCCAACATTGTCATTAGGACAGAAAGATTTTTTTTCCTTTTTCTTTTTTTTTTTTTTTTTTTTTTTTTTTTTTTTTTTTTATCATTTCAATATAAGAAAAGGACCCCTCTCAAGATGAGGTTTCTGCTTTTGCAGTGTTGGATATGTTATTATATAAAATGTGGTTATATTCTCTGCCTCTTACATTAACAATGGGGGCAGGGGTAGGGGGTGGGTCCGAGGGGCCTGAAATGACAGAATGAGGGACACACAATAGGATGGCCGTGACTCTGAACAAATAAATAAAACATGTGAATCACAGTCTGTGCTCTACCTCCCTCCCCCCTCCCTCCCCCAACTGTGATTAAATTTGCTGTGGTCATTTCCCAAACGTCTGCCTGATAAAAAAAAAAAAAAAAAAAAAAAAAAGAAAGAAGGAAGGAGAAGCAGCAGCAGCGGCAGCAGCAGCACCCAGACCTTCTTCTCACACTGTGATGCGACTTCAAGTGAGGGCCCTTCCTGGAGCTGGCGGTCTCTGCTCCTGCCATTCAATCCTAGTAGCACAGACCTGCATGCCGCTTTCATTAGCGAAAATGCTCCACATCTGATTGCTGTCCTCCCTCAGACCCCTAAATAGAGAAAAGAAAAAAAACAAAAACAAAACCCAAAAACCTACCAACCCTAGAACACCAACTCTGCCCTCTTAATAAACGACTTCCCAAACTACCCCCAGCATCACACTGAAACCCTAGGTGCCTGGGGCTCTGTAATGGGATTTCTCGTACCCCTTCCTACAACCACCAACGCAGCTTCCCAGCAACCTATTGAGTGCACAGGGGGAGAAAAAGAATACATTTTAATAAATCGAGGGGAAAAGTGATTTGGGTCCTGTAGCCCTGTTCTTTAGTAATAGAAAAAGGTGAGGCTGTTGGGGGGAGAGGGAGGGGGAATTTAATATTGCGAGAGATAATAGCAACTATGTTAATATCCGGAATTTTCAATGTACCATAAGTACATTTTGTTTTTCCTTTTAACACGATTTATAATTAAAGATTTTAATCTGGCTTCACATTGAGTTAATAAGCCCTTTGATTGATTAGGATTCATAAAATTGCCATTTCCCGCTGATGCTTTGTGTTTCTGGGGATGTTCTTTTGAAAAGCTGGGTTAAGGTGAATAGGAAGCAGCCATTGTTTAGGCTGAGCTGTGCCAATTCTGGGAACTCGGAACTGCTTTATTCAGAGTTTGTCCCCCGCAATATCTTGTTGTTCAGCCAAATTAATGCAGATAGGATCTGCTGGGCTACAGTGTAGCCATTTTGGGGGGGGGGGACTTTTTTTTATTATTATTTCAGCAGATGTTCCAGGCAATTTCTGCCTCTGTTTCCTGACCTGTTCTTTGGCTTAAAAAAATAAATAAAATAAAAGCCATGATGAAAGAGCATCAAATTGATAAATAGAATGTTACAAACTGTTTCAAAGATAAAGGAGAGAAAGGTACCAACCAAATACATATGAATGCAGCAAACCCAAGGAAACTGGGCTCTGCTTTTTCTCTTAAAAATTCAACTTCAGAGGCTGTGCAACCAATAAATTATCCTTTTGCATTAATGGCCAATACTGCAATATGTGGGAAGTGTCCTCCTTCAGCTAAAGGGATGTCTTAGAAATGTAAACACAAATGAATAAATAGAAGAGAGACGCCGAGGGAGGGAGGCAGTGAGGCGGTGTGCTAATGCTGTTTTATCAAGTTAAATAATAGGTCCTGCCACCCCTCCCTCCAAAACCAAACCAAAATGAAGAGCAAAATCACTAAACAATAAGTTCTTTGAAGAAAAAAAGGAGAGGAAGGAAGGAAGGAAGGAAGGAAGGAAGGAACGAAGAGAAAGAAAGAAGAAAGAAAGAAAACGAAAGAAAGAAAGAAAATGTGAGAAAGAGCTGGTGATTTGAAATGTCCCATCAGAGGACCCCTTTTCTTCTCTTCATTGTACTCTGCATGTCTGTACGGGAGTGTGTACAAGAGAATTCTTTTCTCCCCCTTATTTTGAGCAGGGGAAAAAAAGTGATTCTCTTCAGCTTGCGAAGGGCCTCACTGTGGGGACTGAACCAGAGCAAATTCTCTTTGTGTTTCTTGCTCTGAAGGGACCTGCTATTGTTGATCGCGGGGCCTCTTGTAAGACCCAGCAGAGCTGTGGGCCGTGGGCAAAGCTTCTTCAGGTAACACTCAACTTGTCTGGGCATCGATACTACCTCTCCTCCCGTCATCCGCCCCAGTTTACTTGGTACAACTAGCATTTTCCCCTCCGTTTTTCATCATTGAGATGTTCTCCAAATGCAAACATTTTTTAGAGCTTAGTGAGGAAAACTGGCAGCCACATCCAGGACATGTCCAGCCCGGAGAAAGCGCCCAGACAGCCGAACCCCAGGTGGGCTGGGAGGTGAGGCTGGGCTCGCTGCTCTCCCACACATTTACCTGGGGCTCTGCCTGGCTTTTGTTCCTAACGTGCAAAGCCCATCTCGGTGCCTGTATTGCCGAAGACTCATCCCAGGCAGCATCCTCAGTCCTTTTCTCACTCAGTCCTCACCACACAGCCTCATCGACCCCCTCCCCGGCCC
>NW_006789896.1:4651126-4688035 GCF_000442215.2 Lipotes vexillifer | reverse complement strand
CCCCACCCCCGCACCGAGGTTTCTGTTTTTGCCATAAAATAGCAAACACCAGCACAAAGTAGACAGTGGCCAAATCCTCGGAGGGAAGTGGGTTTGGGTTTGCAAACGGACAGCGATGTCGCTACCTACCCCAGGAGTCCTTGCTTTGCCATCACTGACCTCATGAATCCCGGACCAGTGGGCCTGATTGGTGGGCTTTTAAACGTGACTGATGAAGAAAATTTACTCTGGGAGGCGGGGAGGTCCCCCTCCCTACAACCAAATAGAATGTGCCCTGATGCATTATATCTTTTACAAGAAAAAGAAAGAAAAAGAAAGCAAAACTCAACACACATTTGTGGCAATGCAGAAATAAATGTAAAACAAACTCCCCCCCTTTTTTTTCTTTCCTGGGTCCTAAGCGATGACAGCAGAGAACGAATCATTCCCCGTGCAGTGTCTTACATCAGTTAAAGGGACCTTTGAATGAATGTCAGCTCCTTTCTACCTTAGTGCCAGTCGATCGATGCTTCATTAGGGCCGAATTGTCTTTTGCCCATGCAACCTTGAAAACAGTCCCTTTAATTACCTGTGAGGAAGTCGGGGACCCTCCTTTCCCCTGTATGTCCCTCTCTCCCCCTTCCCTCTTCTCTCTGGTTCTTCTCTCTCTCTCTCTCTCTCTCTCTCAATCTCTCTCTCTCTCTCCCCACTCCCCCCCCGCTCCCCCCCCTTTTCAGGGAAGTGGGGTGGCTAGATGGGGGTCACTCACATTTTTATTCACAGTCAGTCACTCCTTGATAGAGAAGCTGGGAGGAGAAGAGAAAGGCGGGGGCAGGGGGAAAAGAAAGGAAAAGAAAGAAATATCAGACCCCAAGGTGAGAGGGCAGGGTTCAAGTCCAGACTACAGATCTATTGAAGAGGTTTCAGCCAGGCAGGCCTCCACTTGACTTTCTCATCAGCCAGCTTTATGGATTCTCAGCTGCTCCCTTTACACCACAGCTCCGTGCATCTCCCCGCTGCTAATTACCAGGGGTTTCTCAAGAATGCAGAGCTGGGCCCTGCCAGGGACCCCAAAGGATTTTGGACGGGCTTCATCCAGGTCACAAAGAAAAGAGGGAACCTGTTGGCTAAATATTTTACAGAAATTGGGAAATACAGGAAATACAAGGAACAGCACAGCTCGATTTAATCCCTCCCATCGAAACTGAAGGCGTTCCAAATAACTGTAGTCCTGCAAGTCGAGCACTGGAAGAAAGTGCATAAATAATCGTATTTGTTATGCACTATTAAAAATTCAGAAAGATTTTAAATTCAAGTGATAATCTGGTCATCCTGAGGGATAGGCTTGTATTTAATAGCCAGGTATTTTTACCTATTCATTTATGATGGGAAATATTCTAATGAAGTCATAAACCTCAGCAGAGGAATGTTAATCACCTGTGCGTGCTCTGTGAGCGCCGTGTTGAAAAACATACCTGCCCAAGCTGAGCTTCCTCCTAATGTGATGTCAGTATCGCATTTGGAACCTTCTCCCCTCAGAGGTCCCTAGGCACCTGGAAATACATGGCTGAAAACTACGAAGCTCATCTGACCTTTCCAGTGGCTGTATTTCTATCCAAGCAACGAGTCAGGGATCAAGGATGCATTTCCCCCCAAATTTACACAAAAAGGGTGAAAATTACATTGCACTACCCCCTTCCCACTGTCCCGCCATCTCCACAGGCACACACACACAAACTCTGCAGGGTTGGGGTCCTGAATAATTTTTTATATAAGTATGTCTTAAATATTATACCAAAAATTTACTCATTGTTTACCTGAAATTCAAATTTAACAGGGCATCTTGGTTTTTTGGTTTTTGGTTTTTTTTTTTTTAACTTGCTAAGTCTGGCAGTCAAGATTCCTCTTAAACCCAGGTATTTTCTGCAAACAAATGAGGATAGCAATGACTTCAAGTTGCTTAGAAAACACGTAATTATAAAAGGATGTATTTGAATATTTTGGAGTCTAGCTTATGACACAGAAATGTGAAGTGTTATACTGTGTGCAGGTGCCCCACTCTGTTAAAAGCCATCTCATGCAGTCTCGACATACAGACTCCACCGACTGAAGAGGTGACCATAGGCCTGTGTACGCCCATTCAGCTCAGTTGTATAAAAATGAGGACTCTGGATAAAAATTGCCAACCCCCTTGTACACAGGCTGGGGCCATGCAGTCATCATCACCTGGCAGGCCTTGTGTCTTAGCCCAGTCCTGCCCAGGCTGCATCAGAGGTGTGTGGACACACCCCACACAGGCCTGAATCTTCTGGTCCAGCAGTGAACCCTGAGCCTTCACATGCACTCGATCTGGTCACTGGAAAGTGTGCAGGGAGGAGGTGGGGAATGTATCCTGCATCCATGCTTAGTGCTTGATCTCACTAGGGAGA
Source organism: Lipotes vexillifer (assembly GCF_000442215.2). Classification (NCBI taxonomy): domain Eukaryota; kingdom Metazoa; phylum Chordata; class Mammalia; order Artiodactyla; family Lipotidae; genus Lipotes; species Lipotes vexillifer. The sequence goes on along the minus strand of NW_006789896.1, from coordinate 4,685,627 downwards.
CTGTGATGTCAACACATTAAGATAAAATAACCAGCCAACAGGACAACAGGGGCCCAGGGCTGGGAGGGAGGCAGAGTGAGTCAGGGGAAATACACTTCTGTATCTTCATTGCCATTCGTGCTCAGGGAGAGTGTCCCATGTGAGGAGAAGGGGGTTGGCCCAGGCCTCAGTTTCAGCAGGCAGGGTCCTCACACTTGCTCTCAGTTGGGAGGTCAGCGGGTATTTTCCTAGCCTTTATTTAGTCTGCCAAGTTAACAGAAGAATTTAATTTCTATTTATGTATTTCTGTCTGCATGTTTTCAATACTTTGTGCCAAGTGGGGGACATGTCAAATCTCACTTAAGTTTTCTGGGCCCAATATAAATATTCAAAAGATGAGAACATGTTTCAGGACGCAGACGGGTGGACAGAGTGAAGGTCAGGCTGACCTGATGCTTTTGGATAACTCCTGCCTTGTGGGCAGGGGCCAGTGCTGTCATTTTCGGGAGGAGCAGAGGAAATGTGGTCTTTGAGATGACTGCCAATGCCTATTCCGAAAGAGCATCTCTCTCATTTGCCTGGATTCAAAATTCCCTACATTCATGAGGCATAAGCAAAGCAGCTCATGCACCCGGCTTCGTGTGCGCACAGGCTCAGCCCGGCTCACACCAGCGTCTGCAGCAGCCTCAGACAGTGAGCACGGTGCTGGCGTCTTCACGCAGCTGATTCTGGAAACCCTCAAATATGGTGCTCCTGGTCTGGGTTGCAATCAAGGCATATGTTTATCAACAATCACAGTATTTGATCTAGAAAACAGTGAAAGTGATGGCTGATAGGATGATCTTCGGATTGCTCTTGTTTCTGAAGTGGGAAGAGAGAGCAAGCGGTTCACAGATATTTAGAAAAGAAAAGGGAAGGGGCATGTATGTGACTTCTTTTGGGAGTCAGGGAATGGAATTTTCTCCAGAGGAGAAAATAGCTATTCTTCTTTTACCCCTTTAACCAATGGTGAAACGATAAGGTAGGAAGTTAAGGTAGGAAGTTAAGAGGCTGAGACTATCGTCTTAGAAAAAGTGGGGGAAACAAAAAGGTAGGGTTGCGATCTTTGGGCTCTTGAAGCAAAAAGGGCTTATCACCTTTATGGGATTTCTTCTTATGAGAGAAAACATGGTTTCCCTGAAAGTAGATTAAAAAAGAGACCTCAACTATTAAAACAACAACAACAACAAAAGAGTTCCACCTGCAAAGTACTTTTTTCCTATTTCATTTGTACTCCCCTAGGAGTCCAATTAGCCCAAATGGCTGTGGCAGCAGTTATTCCCGAGGGCCATTGAAGCCGTTGTCCTTTTGGGCCCATAACGCGCGAAAGCCAGTAGTCGGGTCACACCAAAGAAAAACGCATTTTCTTTAAATACAATGTGTCTGCCTTACAGACTATGGCACTGAGCTCCAAAAAACTCACCCTAATGTAAGTCTGTAGCTTGAGGCTGCCTAGGCAGAGCTGCTTAACATCTGTAATATTCAGAATACAGACTTCTGCTCTCAGAGCATGGACATCCCTCGCGTAGTCTGTGAGTTCCTACTTCTATTCATACATGTGAGTGTGCAGAGAAAAACTGTGTCTGTATATGCCAGGCATCAAAAAGCAGTTTCTTTCCGCAGTGAGTTTAATATATTCAGTAACCTCCTGTTTATTTGGGTATTATTTGCTGAAAACACACGGAAAGCTTTGGCCTAAGAGTGTAGGAAAACCCAGACCAAATGTTGATCCCAAGCTCTCCTCTTCTCGCACAGATACCTGGACCCACGTGGGCAGACGGCGGAAGAACCGTCTCTCTTTACTGCACAGCATCAATTAAGGTCAGTAATGCTGCTTGTGCTCCTTCTTCTTTTACTGTCCATGTTATCGAGGAAACCTATAGAAGGTTCCTGTTTTGATATCTCGACCCATGGTGCTGCTCGCATGCTGCTTTGTGGTTTAGAGATTTAAAGAAACAGAGAGGGAAAAAGAGTGAGAGAGAGAGTTTGCCTTAGGTGATAAACAGCAGTGCAAGGCCAGAGCCCTCATTAAAAGAAGAAGAAAAAGGAAAAGAGAAAAGAAGAAGAGAAGCAGCCGTAGCAACAAGAGAGTTTGGAAATGATCAGGGATGTGGGGGGCTTGCAGGAAGAGGTGAGGGCACGGAAGGGAGGACGCAAAGTCAGCTTCACCCAATAACAGCGTAGAATAGAATTCCAGGCATTCACAGGCCCATTTGCACCCTAGCTTGAATGCAGAGAGAGGTGTATGACATACCTGTCTACAGGGCCAACCAGTCATGGAAGAAACACTTGGAAACCCACGGGTACACTTATTCAACTCTCTCAGTTTTCGGAGACAAAAAAAAAAACCCCTTGTCTGATAACATAGGTTATTGGCGTCTTTTTTCAGTGGGAAATTGAAATTAGATGCGGTCACACCCCCTCCTCCTACACACACACACACACACACACACACACACACACACAGTCTTCCTTGTTAGATCGTACCTTCTCGGGCAGACCTCATTGCCTATGCCCCTGCCTCACCTGTTACCAGTGGTGTTTCTTCGAGTAAGATGTCTCGGTGGCTTTGGACTCAGAGGATGTCATTACATTGGTTTATTGAAGTAACCACTGTGCACTGCGTGAGGCTCACAGTGCATGTCCATCCAAGTCAGCCCAGTTATTGAAAACATGGTGGAGGGAGGTGCTGCTCTTCTTGGGAGTTTGTTCACTGACTAGGTAGGGCAGACCTACCTGTTCATTTTTCTCCAACTGCTCCCATGTGGGATGTCAGGCTAGCCAACACGGTGATTCTAAATTTCTAAATTGTCATGTCTCTGCTGTGTTAGCAGATGGGCATGCGCCAGGAGTGAGGAATTAGGGGCTGTGTGCAGAACAGGACCACTTATGTAGGAGATGGTGACACTGTGTGTTTTGTCTTCTGTCTGGACTTCTCCTCTGATCCCTGATTTGATGGGAAGTGGGATTGTTTCCTTGGGAAGGAGAGAATATTTATATGACTTTTTCAGAGAGATGTGATTTTAGAAATAAATACTGCGGTTTGGTTTCTGGAATGCAGCCCATATGCATTTCTTGTTCAGAGCTGGGGTTTGGATTTCATGCTCAAGTGCAGGGTGACTTTCTACTTTTTTGTGGACCTTTTGTTAAATTTTATTCCAATACTCCTTAGTGAATTTTTTTTCCCAAACCTTTGACAACAAAGGAAACAGAAGGGGGCATAAGATGAAACGCTGAAAGCAGTGGCATGAAAGCTTTCCCATTTTTTATTTTGGTCTGGGTAGTGAAAAAATAAAAAGTAAAACAGTGATACAACAGTGATTGACATGACACGTACATATGCCAGGTGGTAATGCACTGCTCGTGTTCAACCCTCGGAATGCTCGCATGTGATCACTTGGCTCCTCCACCTCTTTTATTCTCACAGTTTACTTGGTCAACAACAAAGAATGTAGAAATGACTAGTCATCATTCCAGACAACTTGTAAAGCAGTGAGCCTCATATGTGAAGGATGAAGGCGGGGAGAAAAGTTAAAGTGTGGCCTTCCAGGACCGCATCAGCAAGTCCCACATTCTTTCTTTGTACAGATTCAATACACGGTTGACTCTTGAACAACATGAGGGTTATGGCTCCAATGCCCAAACAGTACAGCATCTCAGAACTCTACAGTAGGACCCCCATATCTGCAGGGCCTCCATATCCACGGTTCTGCGTTCTCAGATTCAACTAACCGCAAAAAATCCACATAGAAGTGGATGCTCACAGTTCAAATGCCTGTTGTCCAAGGATCAACTGTACTACTTGTGGCTTGAAAGTACATAAGATTTCACTAAAGCCAGCTTTGGTCCCTTCACCACATGTCAGTTTTTTTCTGGTAATGTGTAAGAGAAGTCTGATTTATACGCCACCATTATTGCATGGGTTTCCTGAAGGGTCTTGAGCTGCTCCAGTGTGGAGAGGGGCTTGGACTGGTTGGTCTCAGTCGTTGCTTTCCCATTCAGCATGATTGTAGCCTCTGTGTTTGCAGGTCTCAGAGGAACCCCTGTTAATCATTAAGGAGTGATTTTAGAGCTGGAATCAAAACACAAGAAAACACCCACTAGCTTTCTTATCTTAGGGATGAAAGTAATATCAGTGATGCTGAACTTTGAGCCATGAGCAGCTGAAGTTTTGAAGACAAATATCAGCTGCAACATCACGTCTACTCAGGCCTTGGGAACTCCGTGTTGAGTGAATAAATTCAATTGGTCGTAACTGAGTCAGGTCTCTTATTCACCCAGCACGTGATGAGGTAGATAACCTACTGCTGGTATCTTTTGGATGCTCAGGTCAGATAAAAACGAACGCAAATTAACATGAACTTGAAAGGTGGGATTGGTGGATGGATGCTCACCATGTGAGTCTCTTTCCTTTTTTAAAATAAAGAATGTCATTGAATTAACCTATGCAAATACATCTTCCCAAATAATAAAACACAGATCCCCTTAGTTAAATGTGTGCCTACCATGCATTGCTTTCATTTTAATCACAGCAGATCAGTTCCTCAAGTCCTTGAGCCTTGAAATGTAGTCCTCAGACAAATCCAGAGTCTTGTGGGCGATGCAGCAGTGCCTAGAAAAAAGTCACGTGACTGGGCATATACCCAGGGAAAACCATAATTTGAAAAGACACATGCAGGGCTTCAGAGGTCAGATCCCAGGGAGAGGACTGGGGTTAGCTGCGTGAACACAGCCTGAAGGGGCTACTGCGCCACAGCTAGCTGGGAGGGAGTCCGGGAAAAAGTCTGGAACTGCCTAAGAGGCAAGAGACCATTCTTTCAGGGTGCGCAAGGAGAGGGGATTCAGAGAACCACCTAAATGAGCTCCAGAGATGGGCATGAGCCGCGACTATCAGTGCGGACACCAGAGACAGGCATGAAACGCTAAGGCTGCTGCTGCAGCCAGCAAGAAGCCTGTGTGCAAGCACAGGTCACTATCCACACCTCCCCTCCTGAGAGCCTGTGCAGCCCTTCACTGCCAGGGTCCCGTGATCCAGGGACAACTTCCCGGGGAGAATACACGGCGTGCCTCAGGCTGTTGCAACGTCACGCCGACTTCTGCTGCCACAGGCTCGCCCTGCATTCTGTACCCCTCTCTCCCCGCGGCCTGAGTGAGCTGGAGCCCCCTAATCAGCTGCTCCTTTAACCCCGTCCCGTCTGAGCGAAGAACAGACACCCTCAGGCAACCTACACACAAAGGCGGGTCCAAATCCAAAGCTGAACCCCAGGAGCTGTGCGCACAAAGAAGACAAAGGGAAATTTCTCCGAGGAGCAACGGATTAAATCTCCACAGTCAATTTGATGTACGCTGCACCTGTGGAATACCTGAATAGACAACAAGTCATCCCAAAATTGAGGTGGTAGACTTTGGGAGCAACTGTAGACTTGGGGTTTGCTTTCTGCATCTAATTTGTTTCTGGTTTTATGTTTATCTTAGTTTAGTGTATAGAGTCTATTTTCATTGGTAGATTTGTTTATTGATACGGTTGCTCTCTTCCTTTATATATATATATTTCTTTTCCTTTTTCTCCTTATGTGAGTATGTATGTGTATGCTTCTTTGTGTGATTTTGTCTGTATAGCTTTGCTGTTACCATTTATCCTAGGGTTCTGTCTGTCCGTTTGTTTTTTTCAGTATAGTTTTTAGCGCTTGTTGTCATTGGTAGATTTGATTATTGCTTTCGTTGCTCTCTCCTTTCGTTCTTTTTCCTTTTCTTTTCTTTATTACTTTCTTATTTTTAATAATTTTTTTCATTTAATTATTTTATTTTATTTTTTCTTTCTTTACTTTTTCTCCCTTTTGTTCTGAGCCATGTGGCTGACATGGTCTTAGTGCCCTGGCCAGGTGTCAGGCCTGAGCCTCTTAGGTGGGAGAGCCGAGTTCAGGACATTGGACCACCAGTGGCCTCCTGGCCCCACATAATATCAAATGGCAAAAGCTCTCCCAGAGATCTTCGTTTCAATGCTAAGACCAAGCTCCACTCAAAGACCAACAAGCTCCAGTGCCGGATACCCCATACCAAACAACTAGCAAGACAGGAACACAGCCCCGCCCATTAACAGAGAGGCTGCCTAAAATCATAATAAGTTCACAGACACCCCAAAGCATACCACTGGACATGGTCCTGCCCACAAGAAAGACAAGATCCAGCCTCATCCACCAGAACACAGGCACCAGTCCCCTCCACCAGGAAGCCTACACAACCCACTGAAGCAACCTTACCCACTGAGGGCGGACACCAAAAACAACGGGAACTACGAACCTGCAGTCAAAAGGGAGACCCCAAACACAGTAAGTTAAGCAAAGAGACAGAGAAACACACAGCAGATGAAAGAGCAAGGTAAAAACCCACCGGAACAAACAAATGAGGAGGAAATAGGCAGTCTACCTGAAAAAGAATTCAGAGTAATGATAGTAAATATGATCCAAAATCTTGGAAATAGAATGGAGAAAATACAAGAAATGTTTAACAGGGACCTAGAAGAACTAAAAAGCAAACAAACAATGATGAACAGCACAATAAATGAAATTAAAAATTCTCTGGAAGGAATCAATAGCAGATTAACTGAGGCAGAAGAATGGATAAGTGACCTGGAAGATAAAACAGTGGAAATAACTACTGCAGAGCAGAATAAAGAAAAAAGAATGAAGAGAATTGAGGACAGTCTCAGAGACCTCTGGGACAACATTAAATGCACCAACATTCGAATTATAGGGGTCCCAGAGGAAGTAGAGAAAAAGAAACATACTGAGAAAATTCTTGAAGAGATCATAGTTGAAAACTTCCCTAATATGGGAAAGGAAATAGTCAATCAAGTCCAGGAAGCACAGAGAGTCCCATACAGGATAAATCCAAGGAGAAACGTGCCAAGACACATATTAATCAAACTATCAAAAATTAAATACAAAGAAAAAATATGAAAAGCAGTAAGGGTAAAGCAACAAATAACATACAAGGGAATCCCCATAAGATTAACAGCTGATTTCTCAGCAGAAACTCTGCAAGCCAGAAGGGAGTGGCAGGACATATTTAAAGTGATGAAAGGGAAAAACCTACAGCCAAGATTTTCAACCCAGCAAGGATCTCATTCAGATTTGATGGAGAAATTAAAACCCTTACAGACAAGCAAAAGCTAAGAGAATTCAGCACCACCAAACCAGCTTTACAACAAATGCTAAAGGAACTTCTCTAGACAGGAAACACAAGAGAAGGAGAAGCCCTACATAACAAACCCAAAACAATGTAAAAAAAGGTAATAGGAACATACATATTGATAATTACCTAAATTGTAAATGGATTAAATGCTCCAACCAAAGGACATAGATTGGCTGAACGGGTACAAAAACAAGACCCATATATATGGTGCCTACAAGAGACCCACTTTAGACCTAGGAACACGTACAGACTGAATGTGAGGGGATGGAAAAATATATTCCATACAAATGGAAATCAAAAGAAAGTTGGAGTAGCAATTCTCATATCAGACAAAATAGACTTTAAAATAAAGACTATTACAAGAGACAAAGAGGGACACTACATAATGATCAAGGGATCAATCCAAGAAGAAGATATAACAATTGTAACTATTTATGCACCCAATATAGGAGCACCTCCATACTTAAGGCAAATGCTAACAGCCTTAAAAGGGGAAACTGACAGTAACACAATCATAGTAGTCCACTTTCACCAATGGAAAGATCATTGAAAATGAAAATAAATAAGGAAACACAAGCTTTAAATGATACATTAAACAGGATGGACCTAATTGATGTTTATAGGACATTCCACCCCAAAACAACAGAATACACTTTCTTTTCAAGTGCTCATGGAACATTCTCCAGGATAGATCATATCTTGGGTCACAAATCAAGCCTTGGTAAATTTAAGAAAATTGAAATTGTATGAAGGATCTTTTCAGACCACAACACTATGAGACTAGATATCAATTACAGGAAAAAATCTGTAAAAAATAACAAGACAAGATTGCCCACTCTCACCACTGTTATTCAACATAGTTTTGGAAGTCTTAACCACAGCAATCAGAGAAGAAAAAGAAATAAAAGGAATGCAGATTGGAAAAGAAGAAGTAAAACTGTCACTGTTTGCAGATGACATGATAATGTACATAGAGAATCCCAAAGGTGCTACCAGAAAACTACTAGAGCTAATCAATGAATTTGGTAAAGTAGCAGGATACAAAATTAATGCACAGAAATCTCTGGCATTCCTATACACTAATGATGAAAAATCTGAAAGAGAAATTAAGGACACCCTCCCATTTACCATTGCAAGAAAAAGAACAAAATACCTAGGAATAAATCTATCTAAGGAGACAAAAGACCTGTATGCATAAAACTATAAGACACTGATCAAAGAAATTAAAGATGATACAAACAGATGGAGAGATATACCATGTTCTTGGATTGGAGGAATCAACATTGTGAAAATGGCTATACTACCCAAAGCAATCTACAGATTCAGTGCAATCCCTCTCAAACTACCACTGGCATTTTTCACAGAACTAGAACAAAAAATTTCACAAGTTGTATGGAAACACAAAAGACCCTGAATAGCCCAAGCAATCTTGAGAAAGAAAAACAGAGCTGGAGGAATCAGGCTCCCTGACTTCAGACTGTACTACAAAGCTACAGTAATCAGGACAGTATGGTACTGGCACAAAAACGGAAATATAGATCGGTGGAACAAGATAGGAAGCCTAGAGATAAATCCACAAACATATGGTCGCCGTATCTTTGCTAATGGAGGCAAGAATATACAGTGGAGAAAAGACAGCCTCTTCAATAAGTGCTGCTGGGAAAACTGAATAGCTACATATAAAAGAATGAGATTAGAACACTCCCTAACACCATACACAAAAGTAAACTCAGAATGCATTAAAGACCTAAATGTAAGGCCAGAAACTATCAAACTCTTATAGGAAAACATAGGCAGAACACTCTATGACATAAATCACAGCAAGATCTTTTTTGACCCACCTCCTAGAGAAATGGAAATGAAAACAAAAATAAACAAATGGGACCTAATGAAACTTAAAATCTTTTGCACAGCAAAGGAAAGCGTAAACGAGACGAAAAGACAACCCTCAGAATGAGAGGAAATATTTGCAAACAAAGCAACTGACAAAGGATTAATGTCTAATATATGCAAGCAGCTTATGAATCTCAATATCAAGAAAACAAACAACCCATTCCAAAAATAGGCAGAAGACCTAAATAGACATTTCTCCAAAGAAGATATACAGATTGCCAACAGACACATGAAAGGATGCTCAACATCACTAATCATTAGAGAAATGCAAATCAAAAGTACAATGAGGTATCTCCTCACACCAGTAAGAATGGCCACCATCAAAAAATCTACAAACAATAAATGCTGGAGAGGGTGTGGAGAAAAGGGAACACTCTTGCACTGTTGGTGGGAATGTAAATTGATACAGCCAGTATGGAGAACAGTATGGAGGTTCCTTAAAAAACTAAAAATAGGACTATCATATGACCCAGCAATCCCACTACTCGGCATATACCCTGAGAAAACCATAATTCAAAAAGAGTCATGTACCACAGTGTTCATTGCAGCTCTATTTACAATAGCCAGAACATGGAAGCAACCTAAGTGTCCATCGACAGATGAATGGGTAAAGAAGATGTGGCACATATATACAATGGAATATTACTCAGCCATAAAAAAGGAACAAAATTGGGTCATTTGTAGAGACGTGGGTGGGCCTAGAGACTGTCATACAGAGTGAAGTAAGTCAGAAAGAGGAAAACAAATATCGTATATCAACACATATATGTGGAATCTAGAAAAATGGTACAGATGAACTAGTTTGCAAGGCAGAAATAGAGACAACAGATGTAGAGAACAAATGTATGAACACTAAGGGGAGATAGCAGGGGGAATGGGGTGGTGGTGGTGGTGGTGGGATGAATTGGGAGATTGGGATCGACATATATACACTAATATGCATAAGATAGATAACTAGTAAGAACCTGCTGTATAAAAAAAAATAAAATTCATGAAAGGGAAAAAGAAAGCCACATGAGAACAAAGACAGTTTAGAGACTCTGGCTTCACCTGCGATGCTTCCCGTGTGTGTCCTGGGTACCACTTTAGGTGGCACAGCAGCGTTTCTTAATAGTGTTTTTATTCTTAAATATATTAAAATATAATTAACACATTAAATCCCCAATTTTATAAGTACTTTGGCTGAGGCTGCAATTAAGTGAGGTTGCACTTTACGTAGATGGAATGAATCGCATTTCTTTTCTGCGGTACATTGACTTTGATGAAACACAGTAATGGCGGGAATCATAAAAGTGGTACAAGAATGTCTGAAGTTGGGAAATGACAAGCTTTTGGGTAATGCTAGCCAGTATAAACTGAGGCTGTAGCTCTTACAATTTCCCCCTCCAAGAACCTGTGTTATTTTTTCCTGCTCTAAACTTCATATTTTTAAAAAAAATTTTCAGCATACAGAAATGCACACATTATGTAATCATTCATTTTTCTGTTTAAAGATACCTATACCTGCTGATAAGCATAAAGTAGTTAGTGTTACTGACTGAATTGGTGTAACTCCAGCCAACCCCAAATTACTAATCCCAAACAGAAGCATAATATGTCCTTAGGACAGTTGTTAGCAAGTATTGGAAGCCACCTGCAGCTTGCCCAGTGATGGGGAATTTATTTTAAATAGAGAGGGACATCTCTTAGAACCCAAGGGCCAATATCAGGAACAGCTGGATCCAGGAACTGGGAGGTGACCAGCACCCCAGGGAGAATGTTCTCTTGGTCTCTTATCCCTCGTTCTCTTTGCAGATCTGTATTCTTGCAGCAGACTACCTTTTCTTACTACCCTCTCCTCACAGGAGATGAAAAATGGCTGTTCACAATTCCTAAGTTATATTCCAGCAATGTAAAGGACCAGCTCTCTCAGGTCTGATTCCCTGAGTTTCTGGGGAAGAGACTCTGACTGACCCTTCTTGGGGCCAGATGTCCATTCTTGTCTCACCAGTGGTGTGCTGCTGCTGTTCAATACAACCATTATTGAAGAGCAGATTATTTAAACTTACAATTAAATAAATTATTTTAAATGTAATAATTCCTCAAAAATTATCACTTTATTACATTTTACTGTTTATGCTCCCAAGGTTATTTATGGCTGTTGTATTATATGATAGAATTCCTCTATAATGGTGTGCTACTATACATCTTTTCTGAACTTTCCATTCAGTGAAGTGTTGGAAGCTTGAAATCAGCTGTGGTGGGAGTATTTACACCATGGAAATTGGCAAACACTACAAATCAGGGTGTTGTTGTTATTGTTATTGTTGTTTCCTGGAGAGCTGATTGTTAAATATTTATCAGTAAACCACTGATAAATGAATATAATCCACTCCAGGTGGCTATTGGGCCTGGGTCCCTTTCTCTGTAAAATGAATGGTGACAGCATTCTACCTCATGGATGAGTCAGGGGAACGGGACCATTATGAGAATCCCTGTAAACTGGACTTTACCCACCAAAATCTAAAGGCTTTCCTTTTGTACAAAGTGAATATCCTAGTTCTTACTCATTTATTTTCATACTTTCTGCTACAAAATGACACGAGGAACATTTAGACATCATTATTGGTTGTCAACTGTGATGATGATGATAATGATGGTGATGCTAGCTAACATTCTGAGCACTGTTTTAAGGCTCTTTACACATGTGAACTTATATGATCTTCATAATACCTATCATTCAAACTCAATTCATTTTAATTCAACAAATATTTATTGAGCACCTGCAATATGCCAGGTTCTGTTCTATGCACATAAGAGACATTGGTGAGGAAACAGAGATCCTCATTGTTTACATTCTATCTGGGGCAGACAAACAAATATTACACATATTAAAGTTACACATTACAGAGTTCAGCAGAGGGGATGTGTGCCATGAAATAAACCAAAGATAGAGCAGGGAGAGGGGAACTGAAAGTTCTGGGGATGGGGGCAGGAATGGGGTGATTAGAATAGAGCTCCATGAAACGATATTTCTGCAAAGACTTGAAGGAGGTGAGAGAGTTGCCTTTGTGGATATTTTGGGGAAGAGTGTTCCAGGCAGCGGAGCTGCAAGTGGCAAGGCCCTAAGGTGGACACGTGCTTGGTGTGTCAAAGAAACATCAAGGAGATCAGTGTGGCTGGACCCTAATGAGCAAGAGGAAGAGAAGTAGGTAGTTAGCGAGGTAAGGGAGGTGGGATGTAGATCACCTTGTAGGCCTTTGGAAGGACTTTGGCTTTGACCTTGAATGAAAGGGAACCATTATTGGATCTTGAGCACAGGAGGAACATGACCTCACCCAGGTTTCAAAAGGACCCCTCTGGCTTCTGTGTTGAGAACAGACGGCAGAAGTAGACAGCTTACTGCTGTAATCTGGGTGAGTGATGTCATCGTCTCTGACCAGCAGCCATGGCGGTGAAAAGAAGTGACTGGAGGTCAGATTCGGTGTGCATTTTGGAGGTAGGGATGAGAAGATGTCCAGATGGTTTAGATATATAATATGAGAGAGAATTCAAGGATGACTGTAGCGCTTTTGTCTTGAGCAATCGGGAGGAAGTAGTTGCCATCAACTAAGGTAACAGTTACCACCAGGCAGTGGGCAGATTTAGAGGAGAAAAATAGTTTAGCTGAGTCGATTTTCAAAGGGATATTAAAAATCTAAGTGAAGGTGTTGAGTAACCCGTTGGATATTAAAGTTTGGAGTTTGCAAGAGAAGTCTGGGCTAGAGATGCTAATGTAGGAGTCCTTGGGACATAGATGGTATTTAAACCATGAAACTGGACGTGGTCACCAAGACAATGAGGACGATGACCCAAAGAGAGAGAAAAATTGATGATACAAGAGAGGAAGGGAGACTAACTGGAGAGATATCCTTCAGTAGGCAGGAGGGCTAGGTTCTAGTATGAAGTGAAGGGATTGACTTTAGATAAGAGAGTGAGTGGTTTATCCACCTTAACAGGATGGCAGAATATGAAAGTGCAGATGCTGGTTGGTGGGTGGATGTGGTACTTAGGAGTTTCTGGAAATTCACTTCTGGTTGCTTCACTTTTCTTAGTAAAGTAGGAAGCAAGGTCCTCAGCTGAGAATGAGGATGGGGAAGAAGGTATTGATGGTTTGAGATGAAAGGAGAAAATGTCCCAGTCATCCTTTGGAGAATAAAATGGTAAAAGAAGTATAAAAATACAAAGTGATCAGCAGCCAGCATAAAAGGTCCACTTGAGATTGATGGTCATAATATGGGTACAATGATTATTTTTCCATTACATGAGGGAACCTAGGCTCAGAGAGGTTAAGTTACTTATATAAGGTTACACAGCTAGTAAGTGGCAGAGTCAGGATTTGAATCCAACAGTTGGGCTCCTGAATCCATCCTCTTAAACGCCACAAGATATACTTCAGAGTTAACTTAGAAATGACTGTGATTCTACTTCTTATAATGGCTACTAAAATAAGAGCTTTCTAGTAATGGAATATAGCAAATCCACAACTCAGAGCCATCAAAAATAACAGCTCTGATTAAAAAGACAAAACAAATCCTACATAAAAATTCTCAGATAAGAAAGGTAGTGAAGTAAGTTCTGGATTAGTGTTTTCTGAAAGGAAGGTTGTTACTAAAAGGTTTCCAAAAGCATTTAAATAGTAGGAGATGCTGACCTGGAAGGTAGCAAGAAACCAGTCTAGACATATTGGGCAGTTGGTATCTGCTAAGCAGAACTGCAGGGCAGAGAAGGATAGCCAGGGCCATGCGAGGCCTGAGCCCCAAACCTATTCTACCTGAAACACAGGTTCCCATTAGGAAAAGCAAGGTATCTTGAGTCTTTTAAAATCCATGCTATTTGTAAGTTTCCCAACAAATAATGGTGGTTTGGAAGAAAAAGCCATTGGGCATCTTTGACCAAAAATAATTATAACTCACCTCTCTTGTTAATCAACAGCTTTAAGACAGCTTTTAGGTTCTCAATACGTTGGCATGTTTCTCCCATACAGAACCACCCCAGTTGGTGACTGGATGGATGTTTAGCCTTCACCAAGGGACAGAATTCAGCTCAAATCCACACCTGGTGTCAAACATTTTTTGTGCCAGACACTGGGGCTATGGAGATGAGCAAAATACAGATCCGACCTCCTAAAGATCATAATGTAAAAATAATATAAATAAGTGAACACTCACTGAAGTGCATAGACAGCAAAATATGTAAACATTGGCATTTCAGAAGCCATAATGAGCTTATCATAATCAATGAAAAACTTCCAGAGAAATGTAAGAATGTTGATAGAGTTAAAATCGTAATTTAGAACTTCACTCTTCAAAAGGTGTTCCACGCTCCAGTAGCATTGGTATCATTTTGGCAGTTCGGTATGCACATAAGAGAAGCTATGTCCTAAGTTCTGGGATAAGGGAAGCAGATTTGCAGCCATGGAAATGCATCTCTGGAAGTTTTGGTCACATCTGAAGTGTTAGGGAAGGGAATTAATCTGGAATGCAAGCAGTACATTTCAGTTGCCAAATACGAGGCACTCATTCCATCTCCCCCTCCCCCGCAAAAAAGTCCTCATAGAGCTGAATCTTGGATATGAAGGGAGTTATTCTCTAAGATGTTTCTGTTGCCCAGTTGCTGCAGTTGCTGTGTGTCATCACATAGCCTAAGATAGGCTAATTAATGCACTAAGAAGCAGGTGCATCACTTGGGATGTAACAGCAACGATTCCAAATGACACAATTATTTCCAGCACTTGAAATCGGAATTTTTGAGCGTGAAAATCATTTTCCCCTGAATTACTGTCTAGGCGAAGGCATAAAGTTACGGTGCCATTGGCTTCCTCAGAAGTCTGCTTTGTTCTGGAATTTTTCTGCAGATTCTGATGGGGTCTTTCTCATCTGTCACCTGGGTACTGGGCAGGAGCTGGAGAGCAGCTTTGCCAAGGCTGCCAACTGACCTCTGCAGGCTGGGAGAAGGCAGGGGCCAGACAGCACCACGGAGAGGGATGCTGCTGGGGAGCTGCCAGCATCCCTCCCCGTGTGGGTGGGTGCCACGCCGTTTCTCTCTGTAGGAGGCTGGTTGAACACATCACAGGAGTGAAACCTGCTGATCTGACTTCTCTAGAAGGGCCGGAATATTTTTTATTAATCCTGTTCCTTGGCACCAAATAGGCTTGTTTGTGAGCGTACCTGAAATTAATAGCAAATCTTTTGACTAGGGCAGCTTTTCTTTTAGCAGCTTCTCTGTCCAATGGGCAAAATTACTATCTACATAGAGGGTATCTAAACAGCAGAATGAAATATAGAACTGAACAATGTCTGGATAATTTAGACCCCCAATATATTTTACTCTATTTTCAAAGTACTCACCCCCACCACTTCAAGCCTCACCATACATACTCTTTTCATACAATGCATTTATGCTGTGTGACCTCTTCCTTGCTATGCTCGTATTTTATTCTCTGCTGTCCTCAAGGAAACCCTAGCTTATTAATTGTTAAACATGCTAAGGAACTGGGGATTCATTACATGCTGTTCTCAATTCAGAAGGCTGGACAGCCCGATGCCTGTCCTATATCCAGGAGGTTGATGTTCAGTCATGTATCATTATAATGTAGCTGGTGTAATGAAGCTGAGGTCCTGGGTGTGATTCCCAGGGTGCCAGTTACCTTGGCTCTCTGGCTGCAGACCATAACTCTATTCTGATACTGCACTTCAAATGGATGAATTGGTCAAAGCGAGACTGAATGAGAGGCCATGACCAGCACATCATCCGTACTTCAAGAACAAGAACTCGCAGCACATTCCTTAGAGCTGGTGTGTATACCAGGTCCTTCTTCGAGCCGACCTCAGCCAGACCTGAAGTCTCCCCACTCTGAATCTCTTCCATGCTTTTCTGTTCCCGTGAAACTTACCACATTCTACTTGAGACCCCAGTAATTAGCATCCACACATCGTCTTCCTCGCTGGGTTGTAAACTCCTTGAAGATATAAACCACATTGAATACATTTTTCTATCTCTTACAGCGCTCATGCGCACTCAATAAATATTTGTTGAAAGAATGGATAGAGGATGGATGGTTGGAGAAATGGATAAATAAATAAGTGCATAAGTTGTCTTTGCAAACCTATTGGCTAGTACCTCTGCTGATATCCATCAAGGACAGATAGCTCAGAGATGTAAAATAGAATGCAAGAAGCATGCCTGATAATGCTACATCTTCCACTAAACTGATAAATCTGATAATGTAGTGTACATCGATTACTCACAATATGCTGATAATGCATAGAATTTCCCATCCCAACAACAGAACAAAATCCTTTTAAGTATTTAATGCACGTCTAAAGCCTCTGTGGGAGACTACTCCCATTTTAGAGAAAAGGAATCTAAAACAGCAGTTGAATTGTTCTGCACAACCTTGGGCAGTACACAGTAGGATCTGTGGAATTAGCAGGTATATTAGTTATCTGTTGCTACAACAAATTACCCTAACATTTAGCAGCTTCACACAACAAACGTTTATTATCTCCGTTTCCCTGGGTCAGGAGTTTGTGTGCAGTTCAGCCGGCTGCCTCCGTCTCAAAGTCTGTAGTAGGGCTGTGATCAAGGGGTCATCTAGGGCTGCCGGCACCTCTAAGCTCAACTGCGGAGGGTTCATTCCAAGCTCACTCACGCGGCTGTTGACAGATCTCAGGTTCTCACTGGCTGTTGGCCGGAGCAGTCAACTCCTGGCCTTTGTTTCCACATGGCAGCTCACATATGGCAGCTTGCTTCCTTCAGACTGAAGGCTCCAAGAGAGAGTGAGAGCGAGCAAGCAAGATGGAAGTCACAGTCTTTTTGTCACCTAACCTCAGAAGAGACAGCCCATCACATTTGCTATGGTCTCCTTGATAGAAGTGAGTCAGTAGGTCCTACCACACCTATGCGGAGAGGGTGGCGTAAGGCCTGAATACCAGGAGGCGGGGATCCTTGGGGACCATCTCAGATACTGTTGACCGTGGTGGGTCCCCAAAGATCACAGAGGACCATCTGCCAGCTGCCTCTTACCTGTCTGAGCATGCAGTGTTGGGTCACAAGGTGGTGCCAAATAAGAGATCACAGAAGCAGCCTGCCTCAAAAGTGAACCCTATTTTCTCCATTTTGACGGAATACAGAGGTGGATGTGGTTTCTTGCTGGAAAGTTCCGCCAATGACACCTCACATCCTGAGTGGCACCTCAGCCTCTTACCTTCACTGCCCAAACTCACTTCAGTAGATGGCAGTGGATTTCTGGGAAATCAAACAAACGTGCTCTGCACTCACAGTGAACACCTCAGGCTGGGACCCTCTGAGAGGGCAAGACTGCTTTCCTAGTGGGATCAGTGATCAAAATGTTGAGTGTGGGGTGGAGGAAGGAAAAATCCTTCCTGATGGTTTTGGTGAAGCTGAAACTTCGTTCTGAAACCAGTTGTCCCTTGTGTTGGAAATGAATGCTTTGAACTGACTAAAATCCCCTAGGAGTTTATTCCTTTGTGTCTCTTAAAGCGAGGCTTTCAGGATAGACATAATCAAAGAGATACAGTATAGTGGACGATGAGCAAAGGGTATTTTTAAGCCCCTTTTGCTTCAAATGGTCATTTGCCCTGAAAGCCCACTGTTACTGCCAAATCTCCTTAACTCCTGAAGCAAGATAATGACATTTTATTAAAGAGCAATTGCTAGATTATTAGCCACCGGGCTTAAAACACTGAAGTGTCATCATTCTCCTGCTTCCCTTGGCTCCGATCAACATGGTTTCAGCTGCTTCTGAGATGTGAAGTTCAAAGCAAGCAGTTCTCTCCATCCCTGCTCAGAATTAACCAATAAATTAGAATAACTAAGTGAGAAAGGGTTAGACAAAGGCAGTGTCGGAACTGGAGGCCAGGTCCTGGGTCATTTTGAATATGAAACGAAGCATGGTTTATGTTTTGTATTTTATAGGTTTTAAAACAAAGCTAAAGTATAGCATTAAGGATCAAGGTCAGGGTGTTATCTTTTGTGGGGTGAAAGGGGTACGGTGGCGAGGTCACAGCTTATGCCAAAGACGTGGCCCCTCCTTTCTCCATAACATTTATTTTCCCGAGCTTCTGTCTAATTAATATAAGGCCTTGCTTGAGCACACTGCCCCTCATTGGGCCTGTCACTCGTTAATCAAGTGACCCTTCTAGCCTTGGGTAATGACCTTGAAAGAATATATCAGCCCATGATGGCGGAAGTGAGGAATTAAATTGTTTCTCTGAGTGCTTATGGTCATTGCTGACAATTTATATCTCACAGCTGCCCAGGGTTGGCCATATCGGCCATTGTGCAGCAATCATTTTCCTGGCCGGGAATGGATTGTGTGCCGGACAGGGACCAAGCTGGCCTCCTGTACATCTCCATCTTTATGTTATTTCCCCCCACCCCCACCTTCTTCTAATCACGTCTTTGTTTCAGAGGCAGGGATTGCACAAAGTTAAAAGCTTTGTCATTAAGGCCCCCAAGAGCCAAAAGCATGGGGGAAATTGTGTGTCTGGCTGTACCCTGCTTTGTCCCTGAGCACGCTGCTTTCGCGTCTGCTGATGTCAGGCTGCAAAGGGAAGTGTCTTGAGAATTATGTTAGCACCAAACTCATAAGAGAAAAATTACTGGAAATATTAAAAGGCTGTAAAGGGTGTATTGTATACAAGTGATTAAGCCTGAACCCTTTCTGGGTCTTTTGAGGAGGTCAGGGAGATATTGGCTGCTGGTCCTGAGGGGGAGACGCAAGGATAGGGACTTGCATCCTTTTACCTTTTATGGTGGTGTATTTAGGAGTAGTGGCGTCTCGGGGTGTGTTGGTGCAGCTCAAAATCATACCCTTGTACCAAGATAAATGTTATCTGTACCTGAAGTCTGTACCTAAGCCTTACACATCCCCTCAGAATCTGGGCACCCCCTTCCCTTTTTCTGTTTCTTCTTCAAGAAACTAAATAAGTGAATCTTAAGAGCTCTTTTCCCAAGAGAAAGTCTTTTTCATTGTTTTACTACACCACCAGTTGGGTATCCAAAAGGATTGAGAGGGAGATTTTTCCCATTAGTTAATAAAATTCAGCAAATAAGTAGTATACCTTTGCATAGCTCAAGCTACAATGACTAGATTTTGTGTGCGAAACTTTATAAATACAATGGCATAGCTTTGATTTGTCCTGAGTTTTTTCTTGTATAAAGACGTTTCCTAGTTATCACTAAATGTATGTGCTAAAACTTCAAAGAAGAGGAATCAGCAGCAGGGACCTCCAGAGGTGGGGAGAGAGTTAAGTGTTTGTAAAAGCTAAATTGTGATTCCTTCCTTTCACTGGCTCCTGGCTTGGCGCCTGGGTCTGTTTATCGTTATTAGACAATGCCTTCCATACACGGGAAAAATTCTTTTTCCTGGGACCTACGTGGTCTGAGAGCTTCTGCAGGTCACAGCTCACTCTCAAACTTGGGGAGGGTCCTTATGTGACCTTATTATATAGAGTGGTTGGCAGAAGCAGGGGCGAAGAGGAGAGCTCCTGTCTAATTGCTCAGGCACACTGGCCTTCTGTGAAATAGGACACATATTCATTCCGTCCTCAGCCCATCTGAAGAAAGACTGTGTACAAATGCGGAAAAGGAAGACTTCTGACAACACACGTGTGAATAAAGGCAGGTTAATAGAATGCAAGCTGACCACACACATGCTGATCCTAACAAGAGTCATATTAAGATGTTTGCCCTTTAAGAGGGGAGCTCATGGAAGGCAAAGCCTGCATCATTTTTATCTTGGGATCCTTTACCACAACAAGTAGTGGCTTACAAATCTAAGCACCAAAGAAAAAAGAAAAAGATGTATTGAGTGATGGGATTAATCCATCCAGCCCATGATCGAAACATACGAGATAAGCTGGTTCTTCAGCTCTTAGGGAAATGGGACAAAACTGCCATGGAAGTGATTCTTACCCCTCTGTCTCCCTGTTTTCATTACACACATATATGCTAATGGAAAGGGCTCAAAACTGAAAGTCAGATGCTTCACTCCCATCCTGATGCCACCACTCACTCAAGCATCAACTTTGCAAGAGGCATCCCTTCTCTGGGGGCATCAGAGTATAAATCTTAAATGAAGGGGTTGGACTTGCTAATCTCTGTGGTTCTTCCCAGAATGACATTTCCGTAATTCTAGAGGACTGCTATCACTTTGTGTGAGAGAAAGCCAAGTCATAGGAACAGAATGTGTTTGTGTAAAAAATGAAAAACATGATCAGGGTTGCCTATGTGCCTTGGACATGGTAGGTGCCCGTAATGTGGCTGGAATTGGTTTGTGGAAGGAATTAGACATCAGATAAAAACCCACGTAATTCAAATCCAAGTTCACACTCAGCCTTCTGTCCTTGCCTCGCTCAGACATTCATGTCAACTACTCACCGTGGCTCCTGGCACAAGCAGAACTGCCAGGATGTCGTTTTTCTAATATGTAATTCTAGTGATACTATTTACCTGAAGAGTTTGCAAACTGAAATGATGGAGATTGTGAAAGTTTCCTTTGCTCTTTTACCTAAGTTCTCAAACTCCATCCATCATCCCCTTTTGTAGCATCCATGAGTTGGCTAGACTTTTATTTAACCATCTATGCTTCTGTATTTTCAATGACGGAGGTCTTAATTGCTCCATCTAAATATTATAGGTTTGTGTGCTTGTTTTGATAAAGGGTAGAGTTTCTTCAGGACAGGAATGTCTTCTTTGTGAGGAACATGTAAGAGGTAAGGCAAAGTCAAGGAGAAGAAACTTTGGAAGGGGTGAAAGAGAGAACTTCATCCATCTCCTGTCTTGTTTTCTTTGTCATCCCTTCCTTCAGAATATACACATGAAAAAAACTGAGTTTTCTTCCCCCCGTCCCCCCAGCACCACATAAATTGCAGTGAAACATGCCAAGCATCCGGGGCGAGTGGCCATATGCAAGGCTGATGATGCCATCTGGGAGTGTGAGAAGATGCCATGGGTGTGGAGCGTGAAGTTATGTCAGTGAACTCTGCCTATGGGACAGGGCCACATCTCACAGGGAAGACAGCACCAACCCTGCCCCTGAGGTGGTACCTCAGACGCTGTTAGCAGAGTGTGCATATCCAGAGAGGGCGCCTGTGGTCACAAGTTCAGAAACCACTAGCGTTAGTGCTTAAATCTGAGCGGTAAGAGATCTCATTGTACCGGGCAGGTACTATGTTCTTTGCTAAATAGCTTTCAGGTGTCTTTGTTTGTTTAGAGGCTTAAATTTTTTTTTTCCAAATTGTCAATATTCCCAAATCATTTCACAGGAAGTCGTCTGTATTTGTTATGCTTAAAAACAATGAACATTCATACTCTGATACTGAACTTTGTTGATTGAATGATCATGAATTCTTCTTCCTGTATTCAGTAAGTGCAGACCTACATAACCGACAGTCAGAACTTCTGTGAATCATTGGATAACCAAGGCTTCCATGCAAACTTGCTATAATTTTAGCCAAAGGGAAAGAAACTTGGCATTTTCATCAAGCCTTGTGAAATCTTTATTACGGGAAAAATACCACCATGGCAGACCCAAGATTCTAAGTGTGAGTTCACCTTTTTGAGCAGGATCCCAACTAACAGGAAAACCTATGTTTAGAGTTTTCCCAGATTTCTCCCTTTGTCTACTTTTACTACATTTTCTCACAGTGGCTTCCGTGAGTCACCAGCGGAGAGAGGAGTGATGTGGGGGCTTGGAATAGAACAAATATGGCGTTCAGTGTGAGCCAGAGATATCACTCCTCCCCCAACCTGTCTATAGGATCCATCTGTTCATTTAAGCAAAAGTGGACCAGTGCTGTTCTGATAGGTTCAGAGTTAGGGACCCACTAACTTAGTGGAACAAATGATTATTACTATCATTAATGGCAGTTCACCTTCATCCAGCTTGGTTATGTGCCAAACTCCATTCTAAACTCTTTACAACAACCCTTTAAGGTAGATACTAATTTTTGTATTTGATTGATGAGATTCCTCAAGTAGAAAGTGACAGAGCCGCTCTAGCATCTGCTCTCTAATCTATACGGTATACAACCAACCAACCAACAAGGAGACCTAATTTAGGTTTGATCATTGAAGGCTGAGATTCCCTAACTGCTTTGAAAAGCAGGGAGCTATTTGGGATTTGTTTGTTTTACTGCATTATCATCTTATGAAGTGCTATATCTGGTAGTAATCTGAAATTTTTAAGGGTTTAAAAATTATTTTGTGTATTGTATTTTGTGATAGTTTTTCTGGTCCCTTTCACCTTAATACGGAGTCTGTTATCTCCCACGTATTATCAGTATCACTCCAGTATATAGTCTCTGTCCTTTTCTTCCCTATACTATTTTATGGACTCTTCTATGGCAGAATCTATGTCTTCATAGGCATTGTTAACTTTTTTAGAGTAAATAGTATATGCTAAATAAATATTTGTTAAACTGAACTGATTTTGTCTAAATTTGCCCTTAACTCCATAGATGACCCAGTTTATTCCTCCAGTAAACACCAGTTTCACTTCTACTTCATACACTTGCTACACATCAGATGTTTGTGGAAGGAATGAATGGAGACAGTAAACTTCCAGAGCAGAAGGGGCTGGAAGGTGAGGAAGCTGGGTGGGCACCTTGAAAGGCAGCTCACCTGCTCTTCTAAACCCAAAGAAAGAAGAAAACCAATATTTATGAGCTGAAATTTACCGAAACCACTATTTTACAAGATATCTTCCAAAAATCTGTCTCCTGAAGTGAAAGCCCATGGTCAGTCTTTGCTTAACACATGAATTTAGAAAAATTTCAGACAGGTTTGTTCAGTTATGCCTTTATAATTTTAGTTTTCATCCTAGATGAAGACAAAAGATTATATAATTCCAACTCTAATTCATAGAATATGGGGCAATTTATGGAAAGTTTCAGAAAAATGGAACTTTGGGGATTAGACATAATCATAAAATGTAATAATTGTTGAAAGACACAATAATATTCCATTAATCTTTTTTAAAGTGGGATTTGAAGCAACATTTTTAAAAAAGACTTTATTTATTTTTAAGATTTTTAAAAATTAATTAATTAATTTATTTATTTTTGGCTCTGTTGGGTCTTCGTTTCTGTGCGAGGGCTTTCTCCAGTTGCGGCAAACGGGGGCTACTCTTCATCGCGGTGCGCGTGCCTCTCACTATCGCGGCCTCTCTTGTTGCGGAGCACAGGCTCCAGACGCGCAGGCTCAGTAGTTGTGGCTTACGGGCCCAGTTGCTCCACGGCCTGTGGGATCTTCCCAGACCAGGGCTCGAACCCGTGTCCTTGCATTGGTAGGCAGATTCTCAACCACTACGCCACCAGGGAAGCCCAAAAGACTTTATTTTTTAGAGCAATTTTTACAGTAAAATTGAAAGGAAGTTACAAAAACTTTCCATATGCTCCTTGTCCCCACATAAGCACAGCCTCCCCAGTTATCAACATCACTCACCAGGTAGGACATTTTTTAATCAAGGATGAACCTACATGGACACATAATAATCATAGAAAGTTCATAGTTTACCTAAGGGTTCACTCTTGGTGTGATACATTCAGTGGGTTTGGACACATGTATAATGACATTTATCCATCATTATAATATTATACACAGTACTTTTACGGCTCTAAAAATCTTTTGTGCTCTGCTTATTTATCTCTGGCCCCCTCCCCTGGCCACAGCTGAGATTTTTACTGTCTCCATAGGTTGGCCTTTTCCAGAATGTCATGTAGTTGGAATCACACAGAATGTAGATTTTCAGATTGATTTTTTTCACTTAATAATATGCGTCTAAGGTTCCTCAGTGTCTTTTCATGGCTTGATAACTTGTTTCTTTTTAGTGCTAAATAATATTTCATTGTCTGGATGTACCAGTTTAGCCATTCATCTACTGAAGGACATTTTGGTAGTTTCCAAGTTTTTGCAGCTATGAATCAGGCTGCTGTAAACATCTGTATATAGGTTTTTGTGTGAACATAAGTTTCCAGCTCATCTGGATAAACACAAAGGAGTGGGATTGCTGGGTCATATGGTAAGAACATGTCTTGTTTTGTAAGAAGACACCAGAGTGTCTTCCAAGGTGGCCATACCATCTGTAGTCTCACCAGCAATGAATTAGATTTCCTGTTGCTCCACATCCTTGACAGCATTTGGTGTTATCAGTGTTCTGGATTTTGGCCATTCTAATAGGTGTGTAACGGCCTTGCATTGTTTTTATTTAAATTTCCCTGATGACATAAGATGTGGAGTGTCTTTTCATATTCTTATTTGCCGTCTGTATATATTCTTTCATGAGGTGTCTGTTAAGGGTTTTGGCCCATTTTTTAATCAAATTGTTTGTTGTCTTACTGTTGAGTTTTAAGAGTTCTTTGTATATTTTGGTTAATAGTCCTTTATCAGATGTGTCTTTTCCAAATATTTTCTCCTGGTCTGTGGCTTGTCTTCTATAAAGCAGCACTTTTAAAATAGGTTCCTTATCTAAGAGAAAATCTCACTCTTCCCTCCCAGACTTGAGTTTGTGAAAAAGTGTCTGGCATGAAATTAAATCAAGTATACAATGAGTCTATGTAAACCAACCCCAAATGGCGGCAGTTTCCATCCTTTCTTTTATCTTTAAATATGTAATTTGCGTGGTACCTAAAATACCATAATTTTACTTTCTAAAGAAAGGCATCAGGATTTTTTGTTTCCTCCAAGGCCACTCCTAATAAACCTGCTTCTTTTCCTAGAAGTTTTTGCTTTGAAAATGAAATAGCCTTAATTCCTAGTAGTCTGTGAGCAGTACTACTTAAATATCTGAGTATGGTTTATTACTCAAATCATTTGTTAGTGGCAAGTAACTCCTGGTACAAAAAGTAGACCTAGGTGTAGGGGTACCACCTCACCCTCCTCTAGAAGGAGGACAGGGAATTGTTGGGGCTGCTTTCTGAACCCCTCAACCACTAAAGTCCCTGGGAAGAGAGACTCTGGTGAAATGAGAACAGCAAGAGTAGACACGTGACAGGTGACCAGGAAGAACTGGGGACAGAGAAAGGTGATCTCACTTGGAAGGTAGAAAAAGGTAAGGAAACAAATTTCAGTTGACCGAGGTACGAGCTCAGTGGTACATGATTTTGAACATAGGACACTTTATGAATGAGAATGAATAATAGGCCCAAAGAAGAGAGGAATGGAAAGGAGTTAAGAAGGAAGAAACAATTATTAAAAGAAAGGCAAGTAATAATTTCAAAATAAGTAAGATTTTAGAGAAATGCAGAAAAAAGGATTCAAGAAAGAGAAAATTGGGCTTCCCTGGTGGCGCAGTGGTTGAGAGTCTGCCTGCCGTTGCAGGGGACACGGCTTCGTGCCCCGGTCTGGGAAGATCCCACATGCCGCGGAGCAGCTAGGCCCGTAAGCCATGGCCCCTGAGCCTGCGCGTCCGAAGCCTGTGCTCCGCAACGGGAGAGGCCACAACAGTGAGAGGCCCACGTACCAACCAAAAAAATAAAAAAAAGAAAAAAAAAGAAAGGGAAAATTTATAGAAAATCTTAAAAAGAGATGTACATTTAATCTTAGATAAATGAAGAGGGAAAGAAATGGGTCTATAAACCCAATTATAATAACCAATAATGAAGGAAGTATCTTTTTTTCCAATGGAAACTTTTAATCTTCTAATTTACTGGTGGTTTGCCTGTTTGTCACAAATAATTGTTAGAGATACTGGAAAATTTTTTAGGCTTAAGATCAAGAAGGATGGGTCACTCTGAATCCTCTGGAATTCAGCAGATTCCCTCTTTTTTCCTAAGAGGTTGATGGGTTTGGAAATGTTTATACCTATCTGCTTACATAAAAGAGACTTGGGAAATTCACATTTTCCATTAGCAGACAATGAACACCACTTAGTGCCTTTGAGACTTTACTGGACTTTGCACAATCCCCTTGCCTTTGCCTCTTTCATGCCACAAATTTTGGTGCTTTTTGCTCTGTGACATCATGGCCACTGTTCTCTTTAGCTGGGAAGACATGTTAACCTTTCAATGGCAAAGTGGTCACCAAGTGTGCATCCTATGCTTTTCAAAGACCTCTTTGGACTCAGAAGTGAAGGCAGGCAATAGAGTTTTTCCCTAAAAAAAAAACAGCTTAAGATTAATTTAGGTTAGACAGATGGAAATTTTTTTCACGTAGACATTCAAGTTTGTTATTGGAAGAGTTTGCTGTATCTCCCTCTGTGGAGGTCTTTAAAATTCTTGTCTCTGTGAAGTGGTTGACTAAATCTAACCCCTCTAGCTGTCCCTCTCTGCTGAGACTGGGGTCAGCACATCTCCCCTCACTCCCCTGAATGGGAAATTTACAGTGATTTTTCCTCACAGAAGATTAGGGACCTGTGGATAAGGTGACTTCTAAGAATCAATCATTTGGCAAAAAGTAACTGAACAAGGCAATAAAAAAGGAACGACACGAATAAAGACACAGACCTACCAGAGAATGGACTTGAGGATACGGGGAGGGGGAAGGGTAAGCTGTGACAAAATGAGAGAGTGGCATGGACATATATACACTACCAAACGTAAAATACATAGCTAGTGGGAAGCAGCCGCATAGCACAGGGAGATCAGCTCAGTGCTTTGTGACAACCTAGAGGGATGGGATAGGGAGGGTGGGAGGGAGGGAGACACAAGAGGGAGGAGATACGGGAACATATGTATATGTATAACTGATTCACTTTGTTGTAAAGCAGAAACTAACACACCATTGTAAAGCAATTATACGCCAATAAAGATGTGAAAAAAAAAAAAAAAGGAATGAATGGGGAAGTATCAGAAGTAAATCCTAGAAGTATACTTCTTTCTTCAGAGAAATAAGAAGCAACCACGTGAAAAAGTAAATAGCATTTATAAACAATGTATGCTGAGTCTTAGATCAGTACTTTAAATAGTCAATTGAAAGGTGATCTTGGTGACTAGAAATGATCAGTGTAGCAGACAGTCTAAGTGGCCTGCCCATACACCACATGAAATGTGGCTGGTTCTCACTGAGATATGCTCTACGTATAAAATGCATGCCAGCTTTCAAATAGTTATTACAAAAACATGTAAAATATCTCAATAAATTGTTTATGTTAATTGCATGTTGAAATGATAATATTGGGGGTAATAGGTTGAATAAAAAGATATTAAATAATAAAAATATTTTATTGAAGTTAAATTTACCTGTTTCTTTTGACCTTTTAAAATGTGGCTACTAGAAAACTTAAAATTTACATATGCAGGCTGCATTTGGGACTCACATTACATTTCTGTTGGACAGCGCTGCTTAAACCTAAAGCATTTCAGGATCTACATCTCTGTACTGAGGGCTTCTTCTGCAGTTGTGATAGATGGACGTAATTGGGAATTATCATTCTTCCTCCTCTACAGTGGTCCTCAACCAGTAACTTTTAGGAGTTGTATAAATGCCCCAGCTCCTTTACCTCACTGGTAAGATAGGTCTAAGGTGTATGTTTTGTACCATTTGCAGTATTTTCCCCACAGTTGTCCACTCCCTTGCTGATTTTCCTTGTTCTTCTCAAATAAACCATATACCCTTAGATTTCTTGCCTCACGTACTAAGATAACTAACCTAAACTCATGCAGTGGGGAGAAGGCTATAGAGTTAGACGTGGCATTTGAAAGGTGGATGAGATTTGCTAAAAATAGATGAGAAGGAACATTCATCTGTACATTTGTTCACCCATGAATTTTACTGATGAATGTAAAGACAGACATTGTGAAGGCAGAGATGGCCATGCCTGTTAGAGGAGCATGAGATGATAAGTATTTTTAGAGCAGAGGAGATGAGTGAGGGGCAGAGGTAGGCAAATACGGATGGTCTCAATTGCTTTGGAATTTTACAGGCCACAGGGAGCTTCTTACTGAAGGTGTTAGACGTTGGAATGACATAGTCACCACAGAGCTTTAGGGGGTGTTACTTTCATGGAAATATGGGGATGATATGAAGGGAAACTCTGAAAGAAAACAGCCCAAGTCAGCTTGTCAAGTTTGTTGTGAGATGATGAAGATCTCAACTGGGATGCTGGCACACAGAATTGAAAGGATTAATTACCTTAAATGAGTGTGGTGTTGTAGAGTTTATCAAGCATTTTCCTGTGCTGGATCTCATTTTATCCACCATCAACCCAGTGAAGTAAACGAATGCAGAGAAGCAGTGTGACAAAAGCTGTGACAGGGCTCGGTGGCTTACTGGAAAGGAACGTATCAGAGATGAACGCCAAGGTGGGGAAGATAGTGACATCAGTGCTCTGTCCATCTGTCCATCCACTCAAATCATTCAACACGAGTTTACTGAGCACCTCCTGTGTGCCAGACTCTGCTCTGGGCCTTGGGAATAGAGTTGTGAGCAAATCAGACAAAGCCCCTTGCCCCATTAGAGTTCACATGATGAAAATCGGGGGTAGTGGAGGAAGGAGAAATTGTTTTGGGGAGAAGGTGATGGTTTTATTTTTGGATATATTGGCTCCAAGGTACAAATTTCAAATGAAAATGCCTAGTGGTCTACAGGTACTTTGAACAGAGAGACTGCTGAGCTGGAGGTATGCTGAACATTGCCTGCAAAGAGGTGGCATTTGAAATTTCTAATCACTACCCTATGGCAGCTATGTGTCATGTGTTAGAACATTCAAACGCTGAAATTTGCATGCAGTGTAAAGAGAATACACTTTGGGTACTTGAATATTTTTTTGCGTGTGTGTGAGTGTGTGTATCTCTTGTGTATTGTCGGTTATATATGCATTTGTGTACACACGCACATACACACACACACATTTTCCTTTCTAAACATGCAGTTCTGTGGACCTCAGCCCTGATTACAAAGGAGGCCATGCTGCATAGCTTCCTCTGTACAGCCTCAGCTACACAAGGTGATTTAATGCTGTTATCTTCTCTAGCAGTGATTGTACCTAAGTATTAGGGTTTTGTTTGACTTGTTTAACGTTTCAAAATGTGTTCATATAGATCGTGGCATTGTATTCTTGAAAGAACCCACGGGTCAGTGTTTAAAGATGATTGTGAAGAGTTCGCAATAGAGGTGCTGACATGTTTTCTCCTGCTTTCTGTCTTTGAATGTAAATTTATATCATCAGGATTACTTAGCTCCAGGTTATATCCCATGAATGGCAAATGACCGCTGGAAACAATGTGTTTGCATTTGCACAGAGAATGCAGTATTTTGACTGACTCTACATCATCTTCCAGATGGGCTTGTTTGACTGATTTAGCCCATCAGTCCAGCCACACAATCATTCCGTTCAAACAGCTGGTCAGATGATCAAAATAGTTAGGCATAGATGCAGCTCACAGAAATGTCTCCCATGTAGAGTCCCAGATTCCTCCATGACAGATTTTAAGTGGTCCCAGATTCCCCTAGCCATAAGTCATTTCAAGGGATTATTTTCCAGCGTCTTCTCCATTACATACTTCTAAAGAAGCTATATCCTCAGATGCTCATATTTGTTCTCACTGTGCGCGCTCGCTCCTCCACCCTCCCCTCCCCTGCCTTCTCCTCCCCCCTCTCTCCTCTCCCTTCCTTTGGCCTCTCCATCCTAGTTTAGCCCTATCTTATTGGCTTCAGACGTCCACTTCATCTTTGTTACCCAGGAATCTCTTTGCATATTTGACTGGGTTATCATTAGCCAGTACATTCTGTTCCAATTTAATGTGCTTTGTCCTGTACATCCCAGAGCGCACAGAATTGGTAATTGGCAGCCTGGGAAGCTCAACAAAAAGACGATAGGACTTGCCAAGCCTCAATTGTGCTGCCCTTCTACATACACAAATCCGATTTAGGTCAATGAAATTTATGTAGATAAAGGCGTGGAAAGGGGGCCTTCAGAAAGCAGATTTCCTGGCCCATAGCAGATTCAAAGCCTTCTGGGAAGCAGCATGGAAAAGCCTCTGGAAACACTTGGGATACATACCTTGCAAGGAATGTGCTAGAGTTCTCTTTATTTTTCTTTCTTTCTTTTTTCAAAACACGAGTCCTTTTGGTTTATGAGGAAAAAAAGGAAACTGGAATACAATATCAAGATGGTAAAGATGACTAAGACCAGTTCAGTTGTCATCATATTTTGTCCATCATCACATGTGTGGGGGAGAGAGAGAGAGAGAGAGGAAAGGGAGGGGGAGGAAAGAAGAGACAGCAACCTTCCTAAGACAGATCAGGAACATTGGCAGTTCAGCTCAGCTCATTCATTCGCTCATAACAATTTGATCAAGCCCAGTGGCCCACCCTTACCAACCTTTCATCTCTGACCTCCAGGCAGGGATAAGAGTGGCATCTAGTACTTAGGCAGAAGGTAGTCTTAGATCCGGGAGATCTTGGTAACTAAGGCAGATAGATGTTCAGCTTCTTTGAGCTTCATTTCATCACTTGCAAAACAGCGACAATCACACCTGTCTCACAGGGTTATTGATGATTAAATGAGATGACAGGTGCAAAGTTTGCTCTAAACCAATGTTGCTAGTATCCTTAGTGGAAGTGTAGAATAATAATAATAAAAATAATATTTCAGTATATTCAATTCATATATAAAATGGTAATTGGTAATAGTAGGACATCATTCATTGTGAAGAATAAATTTGAAAATAAGCATAAAAGGCTTAGCATGGTATTTGGCCCATCACATACCATCAACAGATGGTAGTCAGTTCTAGTAGTAATAATAGTAGTCACTTACCAAATACAGATTCATTGTTTGTTATGGGTAAAATATCACTTCCTCTGGGAAGAAACCTTCCCTTCCAAGTCAAGCTGTCCTGATTCTGCAGAAGCTGGCAAATCTGAGGGTAGAAAATGGCTGATAATCCGCAGGGCAAACCCTCCTGCTTATTCATTGCCTCCCCTTTGGTGGGCACGAGCGTAAGATACACATGCTGTGTGCTCCCCCCCATGGGTATATCTGTATGTTCCTTTCTTAAATCTCCTTGTTTTCGGTATTCCAATCTTGCTCCTTCCAAGCTCCTGACTAACCAGGGTTTGGCCAGTGCTCACGAGTCTTTGTATATCTTCTCTCAGACATTTCAAGTTCACCCCAAATCGACGACCAGGTGTGCTGCTCAGGGCTCTGCCTTATGAGAGCATGACCCATCACGACTGTCTTGTGGGCCACCCTCTGATAGTGAGGCTATCAGATCGTTTACAGTGCACACCAGCATACTGTGCCAGTGTATCTATGAACCAATCCCAAGGTCTTTCCTCCTCCATCAGCTAGTCATAGGGGAATCCCCCTACCATGAGGCAGATAGTGTGGGTTGAAGGTGGTGTCAGGGCAACAGATTTAGTTGACGTGGGGACCTCGGCCACCTGTTCATGTAACTCTGGGCCTTGCCAGTCCTGACCCTGAATATACCTACCAATTCCATTGTATGATGGAACATGCAGTGCCTGTCCAACCTCATGACTCAGTGAACCTATTGATACCCAGCTCAGGAAGGGCAGCTCCAGTCACATAGTGACTTAGAGTCCCGTAATCAGTCTCTCAGACACTACTAGGGCTCAGCTGCACACCAGGGACTGCTTCTTAAAGAGCTGTCCATCTACCTTACCCAGCAGGACAACATGATTTTTAGGCATCTTCACTGATCTCTGATGGCCAGTTCAACTTTGCTGCCCATTACAGTAATTATCACCAGCCTGCCTTGAATGGTTAAGTACCACTTTCTGACCTCTGAATCCTTCATACTCATTGACTTGGAGAACTCTGTTCTATGATGGCATTTCCTTTTGTCCATCCTGACCTATAGGGGACAGCCACCAATGAGAGATGTCAGTGCCCATCTCACTAGTGTATTCCTTACTGATTCAGTGAAGCGAGTGTTCTCTGGGGCCTTCCCAGGCAGCATAGTCAAGTAGTGGGTTCTGAAGTCTTAGATAATAAATCTCTTCTAACATTACTACCTCTTGACCCTACTGACCCTTTCCCAAATACACTGCCAAGGCAGCCGTACTTCTCTACCCCATTTGCTATAGGCCATGACCATTCCCAAGCTTTTAGGAACTAACCCCAGCAAGTAGTGACTGGCTCCAGGTATCTTCACCAGATCACGATAGAGTCCCCTTATTTCATTAAATTCTTCTCTTCTCTGCTTTATTTTCCAACCCTCCTGTTCCACCATCCTTCAGATCCATTGTCATGAATGTTCCATATTCCACTATATTTGCCATGTCCTACTGTTCCTTCAGTGTGTAAGCTGTTTCATCCTGGAATAGGGACTTTATTTCTCCCCTTGAGTCTTCCTGAGATCTATACCTGGTCGTCAGGCTGTAGGCAGTAAGAGGTGGTGAGAGTGAATCCTGAGGACCAGAAGCATGATCTTAAAAAGAAGCTGCCTCAGGTGAGATCTTTGCAGGCGAGTCTAGGTGAGGGGAGACTGCTCTCTTCCAGCAAAGGGGATGGGGCTGCCTCTGCCAACCTGAGAGCTTCAGGAGAGTCCAGCAATTCAAGGTTCTTAGGGTCATCCACCAGAATTACTGCACTTCAGGTTTCAAGGTTCAACTGTTTTTCTATCAGAGTCCTGATTTGGGCATAGTAGAGCTGTCGAGTCTATGTATTTAATCTCCTTTGTAGTTCTTGTATCCTCAAAATGTTATCTTTGATCTGATTTTCAGCTTGGTCTGCCATGTGACCACCATGTAAGATGAGGGTGTTGAAATGCCGCCATAGAGACCCCTGGGTTTCATAGCTGCCCTGGATTGGTAGTTGTTTAGCCTGAGTTTATCTTTTTTTTTTTTTTTTTTGAAGGTTTCCAAAACAGTTAACGAAAGTCAAATACTCCATAATATTTGTAACAACCGTTTCCCAAGGCCGTGCAAATGTCACTGATGCCACCCAATCTCATGGTTTGCCTTCTGCTTGCCCCCCTGCCGATATACCACAGGTGAGAGTATCAGCAGCTGTGATGCTACTACATGTCCGTGTTATCACCACTCCTCATAACAACTGCATCGGCCTGGGTTCCCCAGAAAGAAGACCAGGAGGGTTATTTGAAAGTGACCTGAAGGAGTAGAAATAAGTGGAATGTAGGAAAGATACATGGAATATGGGAAAGCCAGTATAAGGTGATGGTCTAGTTGGCCACTGCTAGAAGCAATGGGTGCTTAATGCCACCTGGAGCTTCTGAGGAGTTTTTTTGAGATGAGTCTCAGAGTTGTCTACCTGAGTTATAAAAGGTAGAAGAAACTTTCCATTAACTTCCATCCTCAGTTGGCCAATTGTGAGGTGGCCATACCTGAATGTTGAGTAAGCTCCTACAGGTATCTCATTTTACAAAGTCAGGGAAACATAAGGCAAAAGCCAAAGTTACGACACACCTCCCAAGGCAAAGTGCTGGTCAAAGATGTTTGTGCATAACTGGACATTACACTAATTGATGGAATAGATGGTGGCAGAGAAGATGTGAAGTGGTGCGTGTGAGTTGCCCTGTACAAAATCCCACTGAGGTCTACGTGGAAGGGCCTTCCCAAACTCTCAGGTATTGACTGCGGGAGAAGTTGGCCAGGGTAAGTACCCTGGGTCCTGAATTTGCTCCTAGAGGAAGAGGTGAAGTCATCCTGATTTCTCTCCCTGACAAAGAGAAATCTGAGTTGCCATCTACATTTGCTCAGCTTGGCTACTGCCCAACTCCATGGGCTGCCGTTCACATCATCGTAATGCAGATTGCTCCCCTGGGAGTTGCCCAGTACATCACCTGCACAGCAGTACATGGTGACTCTGGGTGATTTTCCTAATTTCAGAGTAAATCATCCAAAGGGAACAAAACGGAGTCTCCAACCTTCAGATTTAGTTGGGCCCCAGATAAACAGAATCCCATATGATTGATGTTATAATTGTGGTCTATATGAAACACTATGGGAAGACAGAATACAAGTGATGAATTACGTGGCATTCAGGTTGGGGCATTCATTCACCACAAATTTATTAACCATTTACTTGTCTAGCTGCTAGGGATATAGTGGCAAACACAACAAACTCAGTCCTTATTCTCATGGAGCTTATGCTCTAGTGGAGGAAAACAGATAATGAACAAACAAACAAGGAACGTGTCAGACAGTGCTAAATGCTATGAGAAGAATTAAAATAGGACTAACTGACAGCAAGTGGCTAGTGACTTTAGAATTGTTGATAAAGAATGTCTTCTTAGGGGCTTCCCTGGTGGCGCAGTGGTTGAGAGTCCGCCTGCCGATGCAGGGGACACGGGTTCGTGTCCCGGTCCGTGAAGATCCCACATGCCGTGGAGCGGCTGGGCCCGTGAGCCATGGCCGCTGAGCCTGCACGTCCAGAGCCTGTGCTCCGCAACAGGAGAGGCCACAGCAGTGAGAGGCCCGTGTA
>NW_006789896.1:4630557-4650990 GCF_000442215.2 Lipotes vexillifer | reverse complement strand
AAAAAAAAAAAAAAAAAAAAAAAAAGAGTGTCTTCTTAGAAAAGGTGATATTAGAGCCCATATCAGAATGGCAAGAAGGAACCAGCTATACGAAGCTCACAGAAAACAGCGCTCCAGGGAGTGGGGTCAACTAGCACAAAGATGTCTAAGAAATGCATTGGGCACGCTTGAGAAAGGGAGAGAAAGCAAGACTGTCTAGACCGAGGTGGGAGTGGAAAGAAATGAAGTGGGAGAGGTAGTCAGAGCCCAGAGCATGCAGGACTATGCAGGGCGACTCGTACTTTAAATGGGTGTTGAAAAGACTGGCTGCTGGGGTTTCCCTGGTGGTCCAGTGGTTAGTTAAGACTCTGCACTTCCACTGCAGGGGGCACGGGTTCAGTCCCTGGTTGGGGAGCTATCACTGTCGTTTACAAAACCAGAGTAATCTAGTTTTTAATGGATACGTAGGTGTTCTTCAGCTAGGGGAGGAGGAAGGGCATTTTAAAAAGAAGGGACAGAATTGACAAAGCCTAAATATGAAAACACTCCATTCTAGTAGCTACCATTGCAACCAACTTGTACCCATGAGAATCAAGGTCAAGAGCAAAGTAGCTACGCCAGAGAAGAGACCTTGAAAATGTCTAGTTAATTCTTGTCAGCTGTATGTGAGCATGTATTTCTCCATGAGACTGCACTTGGAATTGATTTGACACATTGGCACTGTCCGTCAAAGAGTCGAAAAGGTGCCTTGAGTGTTCGTATTTGAGCCTTTGCACATTTGGCACTGGGGTATCTTTTCCCCAGATTTATTCAAAAGACATCACAGACTTTCAGCCCACTTCTTATTTTGGGAGAAGCGTCCAAGACACACAGCCTCCTTTGACAAAGGAGGAGAGAGACACACTGCTTCTATTTTTGCCATTTAAGGCCTAAGTCTCACTAAGCCACAGTTTTCATTCATGTCCGGACAATAAGGTACCATTGCATCTGTATCTTTCCAGTGTGTACTATATTCTTTCCGGACTGTGTTTTGCCTGTTTTTGATGATGACTTTTTGGACGATGGAGAATAAATTGAGTATGATTCAAGGTTGTCCAAAGTTCAGCTCACACTATTTCCCTTAACTGGTTCCATGTGATAAAATGAAAGCTTTGTTTTTATGCTCTGCTCTGCCTAACTCACATATGTGTAATGACAGTCTTGAGGAGCTGCGTGTCTATGCTTGACATGTAATACCCTTTCACCTGCCTGGAGTAGTCTGCAGTACTTTACTCAGGTCTTTTTCCCTGGAACATGCTTCCCCTTCCCCCTTTTAAAGATGTTTGAAGAAGAACAAAAAATAGCCCTCACTAACTGATCTAACTTCTCTCTGTAAAATGTAGACATTTACTCCAAAGCACTTAGAATTAAACTAAATCTTAATGTTTCCACATGGCCTATTCTTACCCATTTCACAGATGGAAGACTTGAGGCCTAGGCAAAATAATTCAGCATATTAGAGGCAGAATGAGTTTACTGACCCCTCTGCGAGCCTTGATAAGATATCCTTAGGGTGCCATGTGGATTGTGATGGGTCTGGTTAGCTAATAGTATCCATGGGCATTCGGGGAAAGTCACTCTATATCAAAAACCAAATTATCATCTTTAAGCATTTGCAGAAGGACTGCATATGCTACCCTTGCCTCCCTGCCTTGGTCCTAACATTTGTTGAACATCTATTATGTCTAAGTACTAATCTAATCACAAGCTTTTTAAGCTTATTGTAATTATTCCATTTTATTCTTGGGGCTGAGGATTAGACAGGTTAGAAACTTGCCTGTAGTCTCACAAGTAGAAAGTAGCAGAGCTGAATTTCATGCTTATCCTCTGCCACTGAATCTATTCCTCTTTCTAGTGTGTCTGATGCTAGGGTATGCAATGGACTGTCTGATTTAAGAAGTTCTAGGAGTCACTGCAGGGTGAGAGGTATTTTGTATTGAACTGAAAGGAATATGGCCTTCGGCCCATAAACCTGGGATCTGCTGTGTGTACAGTACCATTCTGGACCCTCTACACCACTTTCTTTTTCCATTTTATTCCCCTACCCTCTTTACTGATACAATTTCACTCTTTTCCCCTAAAAAGGAAACACCCAAATCGGGTTGCCCTCTAAAGGGAAAAAAAGCTGTAGACCGATATTAGAACAGAAGGTTTGCTGAAAGTGAGAAGGGTGTTGAATCTGTCTCAAGAGTGTGGATATAAAACTGGAGAACCTAGACGCGAAGGGTGAAGTGCTCCACGTGTAGATCCGTAGAAGAGGCCAGGTCAGAACCCTTGAGGAAATGCTGAGCAGTCCACGTGGCACAGTTTAGAATGGATTTCTGGACACAAAATGCACATTATCGCCTTGGTTCAGCCAAGAAGAGGGCTCTCTGAGGCCGCATGCATATTAAAGTGTGTAATCTTGTCGTTACTATGGGGAAATGATTTACAGGATCATACAACCCGCTGCCTCCTATCATCTTCTGGGACCCTGTGGTTGCCGTGGCTGCACGTGGGGACTCAGCTACCGAGTTAATGTCACCTACTGTGTAAAATTGCACCTCAGCAGAAGGAGAAGGCTGATTGGTCTTGGTCAGGGCTACATGTGGTGAAGGCTTAACTAGGAGAAAAGCCATCTGAACCCCCGTGGCTTCCAGTGAGGGGGGTGCCAGAGCCAGGCCTGACACCGAGACCTGCTTTGGTGTCATAGCGTTAAGATAATTCTGGCTAAGATGCATGGACATTCTGTTAGTGGGTCTGTGTTAAACTTCAGAGCATTTCCTTAAGGCTCTATGTGAACCTAAGAACGTGAGTATTCAACAGGAGAAGGGAATCTGGAGACCAAGTCTACACGTCCATAATATGTTATTTATTTTACGGGGAACAGAGTTAGGAGGGTGTGGGGTGTGTAGAGAGAGGAGAGACAGAAAATAGGAGAGAACTTGTCCACTAGATTTCTCAGGCATCCCTTAATATATGGGACAGGTCCAGGCAAAGTGGCACCTTGGAGGTTTTGCAACGAGTAGTTTTTCACAGAAAGATAGATAAACTTACTATTAAAAGTCTTGGCATCTCAGATCAAATCAGACCCCCTTGCTTAGAAGGTTCTCTGCAAGATCTAGTCTGTAACAACACAGCTGTTGACCTGAAGCAAATCCTTGATCCACTGCGGTTTCTAATGTTTTCATCTGCAAAATGATGAAGTTTGAATGAGATGAAATTCAAGGCCCCTGCCTCCCTGACCCCCATCCTGCCATAATGCAAGCCCCTCAGTTTCCATATCCCGCATACACTGTCCCACTGTCCCACTGTCCAGCAGGGTGCCTGACACATAGTAGGAACTCATCAAACATTGAATGGAAGAGAAAACCTCTAGCAGCAGAGTTCCAGTCAATCCTTGTGCGTCCAGAGGGGGAGATTCTTCTCCAATGAGTGCATTAGTGTTAATGCAGCCGTGCTCCTTGGTTCTGCTCTGCAGTTCCTCAGGCTTTCCATCGTGGGAACAGTGGCAGTACATTTAAAGGCAGGCAGGAGAGTCTCACAACGTCAGCTGCTGGGGGTAAAGTGGAAACAAAATCTAGGATTTAGAGATGACCAGGTGCAGCTACTAAGTGTTACAGTCTGAACAAGAAGTGAAGCTTTGGGCTTCCCTGGTGGCGCAGTGGTTGAGAGACTGCCTGCGGATGCAGGGGACGTGGGTTCGTGACTTGGTTCGGGAGGATCCCATGTGCCGCGGAGCGGCTCGGCCCGTGAGCCGTGGCCGCTGGGCTTGCGCATCCGGAGCCTGTGCTCCGCGACGGGGGAGGCCACAGCAGTGAGAGGCCCGCGTGCCGCAAAAACGAAAAGAAGTGAAGCTTCAAGCATCCTTTAGACTCACAGCCAAACAGACTGGACTCTCTCCGTTCTTATCTTGACGTCGAGGGCTTCTGATTTTATTTACATGTATTTTTTGCCTTTTTTCCCCCTTCAGTGTGCTTCAGCTTTAGTTAAGGCACAAGGGTGCCTATTTAGTGAATGGGGTCCCTAGGAATAAGGAGGCCGGTAGCCCCTTCACTTTGCATCAAGCCAGATGTTAGCGTCCATCACTGAAAGGGGGGTGAGGGAAGAAACCAGTCAAAGAGAAAGTGACTGAGTGGTCCATACCCTGCCTACCATAATTGACATAAGCCTTCTTCAAGAGGTGAGACTTTAAAAAAAATTTATCTCCACTATCAGGTGGTGTACTGGCTGGCATCCTGCATTTAGACAGCAGAGCAGGGAGCATATACATATATATTTATATTTATTGTATTTTTTCGAGCACATTCATCTGAAAAGGCTTGGGTTGATTAATATTTTCCGCTGTCCGGTAACCATGGCAATAGGGTCAGCAGATATAATACTTAATTTAATCTTCCAGCTGCCTCAGTGTGCTTCACCAGTGTCCCGAATAATAGAAAGCCTTTTGCCTCTCTCTCTGTCTCTTCCTCTCTCTCTCCCCCCTCGTATATTATTATCTTTGCCAGTGGCTCCCTCACATGACCCAACAGGAATACAATTTTTTTTTCCTCATTTCGTTTTGTATATGCACTTAAAATAAATTCCTATGTGATTCTGCCTCCCACCCGAGCCAGTTTCCCCTTCAACTCCCCAACCTCCCTCTTCCCCCTCCCGCTCCACCCCCCCACTCCCCCCACCGCAACACTCCAGCAGCCAGTCTCCACGGAATGACAGGAAACGTGGGAAGATCCTGATAGCTTTCATAGCGACACCGTAAGGTTTATGAAACCCACTCCTCGGCCTAATGAACCCACGCGGACTCTCCTCTCCGCAGCAGGACCAGGTGACTGGCTGAGAGGGCCTTGCTGGTCCCATTCGCTCTCCAGGTGGGCTAAGTGCGTTGCTTTGTCTTCATTTGGCCCATTTCCCTTGTGTCGTATCTCTTTATTTCCCTTCTCTGTCCTTCCTCCTCCTTCCCTCTGATAATTATCTTTTTTTTTAAGCTACCATGTTTTTGTACACATTCAGTATTTGGTTGGTTCTAGGAAAAAGGAGAAATTGGTTTTGAAACCTAGGTAGACTTTTGCGCAGGAGCAAATAAAGAAAAGGCAGTTTGGGGAGAATAAAGGGGTTGCGGTTTGAGATGGATATTTTTGTTTTTCCCGCTTTCCAAAAAGCTGATGTGAATTCTCTGATTTGAGTTCACTTGTTTCTGTCCTCCTTTGGTTTATCATTCTGCCACCATTTATTCCACACCTATTAAAAGAAAACATTAAGATTAAAATAATACTTTCTTCCCAAAGCTGGGAGTGGGTGAGGGGAGATATTTAAAAGAGAGTGAGAGAGAGGGAAAAAAAAGGAGAGAATTGGTTGGAATATGGTTTATAAGAAAGCTGTAACATTTTTCCATTTCTATTTATTAATCAGACTCTTATCAATCCTGTCATTGACTCAGACAACAAGTATATTTTCCCATTTTTTGCACCCCCTCTACCTTTTGTTGTTGTTTTTAGAATAAAGAGCAATTTCCCGAGCAGAACAGTAATTTTTAAAAATGAAGAAATGAACAACTCTCACCCTTATTTCTTCCTCTAAGGTGCATAAACCCCAGTTCATTCCTTCAGGAATTCTTATTTTCCTTTTTGGAAGAAACAGGTCAAAAATATCATTAAAAAAATGCCGATTGTGACTCCGTTGACTTTAGTCTGAAATTGGGCCAATTCTGTTGATTGCATTTCCCTAAATGGAGGAAGCGTCCCCCATCTTTGTCTGATAACGTGTTTCATGTAAATATGCATTCAGTAACTCTGCTCTTCAAGGGCAACTCCCCGTTCCTTTTTTCCCACTCCCCCATTCAGGAAAGGGTTCATCCAGTTAAATGGTAACATGGCGTGTAATTGACACGTTGGTAATCGGAAGTCACACGAGTCGGGTTGGAGCCTGGAGGAGAATGGATGTGCGGCTGTCAATCTCTTGAAGTAGGTGACACTGTGGAGCCACCACCACGAGTGGACATGTGCAGTCAGTGCCTTTTGCAAACAGGTCTCATGTTAAGCCGCAAGACGTATCTCAGGGAGGTCCTGTACCTGTGAACAGTTACGACTTGAAATGAAAGGAAGCCTATGGTTGTCAGTGAGTCCACGATCTCAGACATTCCCAGAGACAAAGCTACCTGTAGATTTACCCTGGGCTGCTAATGCTGTTTACCTAAGTGACCATGACATACAGATCCTGGAACGTGAGGCATGCAGACAGCTAAGTACGGATATAGAGAATAACACCTCTAGTTCATCACCATGGCTACCTCCCAGATGAAACTGTGAATATCCTCAGGCCATGTTCCTGTGGTGTGAATGCTGACTCCCATTTAGGTATGCATCATCTAGCTCTGATTAGAGCCTCTCTTGAGAAAGCAGGAAAGGGGACCAACAGTTCTGAGTAAACAGGGCACAATGGGCTTGATCATCCCAGTCCGTGGAGCCACGTTGTGATGCATTATGAACACTGTTTGCCATCGTGTTGAACACTGTTACGCTAGTGTATCAGGGAAGTGCTCTGGGGTTATAAGAAGCAAAGACGATCTGAGCTTACCTAAACTAAGAGAGTCCATTTTAATAATACTCAGAGAAATGAGAAGAAAAGGAAACCATTTCCTGAGCATGCACCTAAAGATCACAAAGAACTGGAACGTCACGTAGGGACATTCAGTAACTCTGGTGTTTAAACCCTCTGGTGGCTCAGCAGATCGAATATTCTTCATCTCATGGGGTTACTAGGGCATCCTGTCTCTCAGCAGATGTTGCCCATTGCTTCTACTCTAGCAAATCCATCTCAGACTTGGGGGTTCAAGAGATCTGCTCATCTCTTTCTCTGCTTCAGTTTCTCCTGTCTCTATTCTCTTTCCCCAAGTTTTCTGCCTTCTTTCTGTGAGGTTCTCATCTTCTGCACCACCTACCTCTTGATAGGTCTGATTTCTACACTCCCCATGAGTAAGGGTCTGAGTGCTTTGAATCCCTGCAGCTTCTTAGGCCAGGCCACTTCATAGGCCAGGCCATTTCATAGGCCACTGCCCCAATATCTATTATTGTCTTGGGATCAGTGGCCCATCTTTGACTCTTTTAACTGTGGTCAGTTATAAATGAGGCAGGATGACCCCTTCAAAAAGGGAACATGGGCATGGTGGGGCCCCTAGGGTTCTCAGCCTTTAACCATTAAATATGTCAGGCTCCTCGAGTCTGCACTACCTTGCAGATCTTGTTGGCACTGGACGCAAGGCTTTATCAAAGAAAACCAAGAAGGACTTCCCTAGTGGCGCAGTGGTTGAGAATCCGGCTGCCAGTGCAGGGGACATTGGTTCGAGCCCTGCTCTGGGAAGATCCCACATGCCGCAGAGCAGCTAAGCCCGTGAGCCACAACTACTGAGCCTGCACTGTAGAGCCCGTGAGCCACAACTACTGAAGCACGTGTGCCTAGAGCCCCGTGCTCCGCAACGAAGAGAAGCCACCGCAATGAGAAGCCCATGCGCCGCAATGAAGAGTAGGCCCTGCTCGCCACAACTAGAGAAAGCCCGCACACAGCAACGAAGACCCAATGCAGCCAAAAATAAAATAAAGAAATAAATAAATTAAAAAAAAAAAAAGAAGACCAAGAAAAGTACATTTTCCAGCCTGCTTTCCTTAAAGGCCCTTTAGAAGTTTCCATTTATATTCAAAGTGGAATAACCATAGGTTTCTTGATCTATGGCCTTTTTTTGCCCGATCAGTGACTTTTAATGCTGTATCTTCAACCACTTTTCAGTGGGTTTACCTCCTAGTGGGA
Source organism: Lipotes vexillifer (assembly GCF_000442215.2). NCBI lineage: Eukaryota > Metazoa > Chordata > Mammalia > Artiodactyla > Lipotidae > Lipotes > Lipotes vexillifer. Next base: position 4,643,193 of record NW_006789896.1, on the reverse strand, counting down.
AGAAACAGAAAAGAGAGATAACCCACTGGTTGTGGGAAGCACAGTTTATCAGAGTAAACAAATGGCTCTTTGTTTAAAACAATCCTACATAACAGCAACCAGACCTTTTCTTTGTAGAACCTCTTCCCTGAGGCATAAGAAAAGCACTTGCAGTGGCTCCTCTTCTTCCTAAGGGAGAGAGGTGAGATATGGTCTGTCAGGCCAAGCATGGCTTCCAAACACGGGCACAGGCTCCCTCTCTGAACTTCCGTCTTCCCCTCACAGCTGCTTTTCTTTTAGGTTTCTTTTAATTTTTCTAATTAATTTTGAGAGCTCTTTTGAGACATTTTCCATTTTGTTCAGTTTGAGCCCTGCTCTGAGGTGTTCTCAATAAATGTCTTGGTGTCTTCAGCAAAACTCTTTCGGTGTAATGGATCCTTCGAAAGAGACTCACGCTCCTGTTTCATTTAGATGCCTGATCTGATTGTCATTTTCAGTCCAGCAATGGCTTTGATTATCGACAGTGACCTATAAGTCATAAGCACTCACAACACAGTTCAGAGAGGGAGGAGGGAGACTGCTGGTTAAAGGTTCCAGAATGAGGGAGCTCGTAAATGATACAATTTCTTCTTGTGAGTTGCTGGGATAGCTTTTAAGAAAAGAACCGAAACAGTTGGCTTATTTCATGCTGAAGGCAGGTCCATTCCAGAGTCTTAAATTGTGAGAGGTGTGTGTGGGGGGTGTGTTTAGGAGAGACAAAACATGGAGCAATTTTAGTGTAGATTTTTGTGACCGTTGTATATTTTTCCTGTTTCCATATTTTCTTTTAATTGCTGAGATCACCTCTTAAGATATCTATAGTCTCCACTCGTCAAGTTCCTGTCTGGATCTTTGCAGACTTGGTTTAGTTGGTTCTAGCATAAAGCTGTGCCTCTCTCGTGTTTTCTCATCAGGTGGATATTTGTACCATAACATGAGGGACTTAGAAGGCAGTTCAGCTGTTTTCCCAAATGTGTGACTTGGAAAGATCCAGTATTCCACAGTGTGAAAAACACAGATGTCCTCCTCCACTTTGGAGAATGCCTGTCAGTCAGTTGCCACCTGTTCAGAAAGGGAACTGCCGAATGCAAAGTGGCAGCTTGTTACCATCTTCCTAAACTAGAGCCCCTGTCTCTAGCATGGCAGAGCCCAGGAGCGCCCATGCGTGGATGAGCCTGCAGCTCTGTTGGCTGTGACCCAACAGAGGAGGTCATGGGCACGAGGACGGGGAAGGTGCCTCTGAGTTTCTCCCGCAGGCCATGCAATTCTCTTTAGCTACCTGCTGTTTGCAGGCTTGATATCCTCCTACCTAGGATGCCGAATGAAGTCCTTATTGAAATGAACTAGCTCTGTGGTGTTGCCAGTCCCCAGCTCTCAGAAGCACACAGCACATATTTTGGGGGTGGGTGGATTACTCTTAGGGGTGAAAAGTGGTACCTGCTCCTTCCTTCTTGACTCCACCCTGTAGTGGAATCTTTCTGCACCATCCTGATCCATCCCCCAGTTTGAAAGAGAAGCATCAATTCCCCTGACTGTTGGAAATATTGGACAGCTGTCAACAGAGTCCTCTCTCTGGTAGTTGCGCCAGGTTAATAAGCCCCCTTCCTCAGCGGCAGACTGAATCCCATTCTGGAGCTCCTGCTCCTCTGAGGCTTTGGTTTTATCTGCATCACAGTTTGACTTCTTCCTCGACCCAGTCCTTCCTTCACCCCGACAAGGGTGGTATTGTCCCACGCACGCTCCTCAATAAACTTCGTGCATGGAAATATCCCTCACAGAGTCTCCATTACCTAAGACCCATTCCCAGTAAGACCTTCCGTGTGGTGCCCTGGAAGCAACTCCAGGAATTGCCAGACAGCCCTGAAACCTGAGAGACGTGGTCTGATGTGCTCAGTACCCACTCACCCAGCAGTTATTCCTTGAGCTAATTTGCGGGTCTACCATGACTACCACATTGCATGTAAGTGCCCATCCTTTAAAAAGATGGTGTAGCCATCATTTTTTCTGTAAAGGAATCCCTTCTTCAACTGTTCAGGGGTTCAAGTTACAAATCTTTCAGAAAGTGACTATTTTCACTTTTCTTTTGATGTGTACATACTTACAATAAAGAGTGCAGATCTTGAGTGTACAGCTCACAGGTTTATTCTTACATATATACACACTCATGTAACCAAACCCACATCAATATGTCAAACATGTCCAGCGTCCAGAAAGCTCCCTCATGCCCCCAGCCAGTTCCTCCACGAAAGGCTAATACTGTTCCAAACTCTAACCACCTAAATTAATTTTAAAACGATTACTTTGTGCATTTTGAGTTTCTCTCTTTCATTGACGGTCTTCAAAATTTGGTCAGTGCTGGTGGTGGAGTCCCCATTTCTGTTACGCATTTAAAAGGCAATAAAAACATTTAGAAAGCAGCATGCAGAAGGGAAAAACTCACCACTCAGTATTTATATGAAGCACTTAAAAGTATAAGCAGTCACGTTGTTAATATTGTGCACAAGTATAACCAAACAGGCATTTATAGTTTGCAGACAGATGGTTGCAAAACACTGTACAGCCAAGTTGTCATATTATTTTAGCTTAGCCACCAGGATGGTTAGTTTGGAGTTGGAAGGGTTATTAGGCTGGGATTTTGACAGTTTAAGGTCTGGCTGGCTACGTTGCCATTTTTTGTTTTCCAAAGGAGTCATACATTTTATAAGGTATCACCTTATATTTCTGATAATCTTTTTCTCCCCAGTGCTGTTGAAGGTCCCCTCCCTGTTTCTAACTGTATCCTTTGGGGTGTTTCAATCTTCAGTCCCACTGTTTGCAGTGCTGTTGCCAGGATTCCCAGAGAGTTTCAAGTTGCATTTATTGAGGTCTACAGTTGAGGCTTTCTTTCTCCATGGGGAAGAGGAAATAAAAGGACTGTGTAATGAATGTGGTTGCAGTGAATTTGTCAGACACTCTTCAAGTGGCTGAAGATGGGGTGAAGCAGATTTGTATCTTGCTCCGTGTGTGCATGCTGACCACCGGGAGTTGGTGGTCCAGTCTCCAAGCTTTTCCCCCCCTGAATCAGTCAGGTCCCAGCCAGGAAAAGAGAGCCAATGTTCTTAATACAGGGAATTCAATATGGGATCTAGTTTGAAAGGTGCTGGAAGGGCATGGAGAGGCAACCCAGAGATTAGCAATAGCAGGAAGCTGTTACTAACCCTAGCCTAGAGGAACAAAGAGAGGAGGTCGTGGTACAGAGCCCAGGGACCTGGAGCATCTGAAGGAACGAGAATCACAAGAGGGCTGTCTGGCAGAGAAGCAGCAACTTCCATCGGGGCCACTCAAGGCAGAGGCAACGGGAGAGGGGAAGTTGGAGAAATACCTGGCTTCTCCCTTACTCCTAGCCTCCAGGCTCCTGCCAAAGCCTCCCTTTGGCTGACCCCAACCAGAAGCCATTTGGCCAGGGAGCTCTTGGGAAATGGAGTTTACACAGGACTGTGCTCTGGAATATGGAGCAGGAAGGGAGGGTTTGGATTTGAGAGCAAAGAGGCCAATGACCAGCGGACCCCCTTTCCCATCCCTCATTAACTGATGAAGAGAAACCCTTCCTACCACTTCAGTGTAGAGCTAATTTTTTAGGATGTGTTTCTAAGGAAAGAGAAAGGCTAAACATTTAGTGCCTTTGTTTTCAGGGCCTGGGGACTACCAGCTGGAGGCTGTGCTAAGGGGCTCTTTTTCTTGCTCTTTGGGAGCTTACAGATGCAGCGCCTTACTTTAGGATTTACAAGCGATCGCAGTTTCATAAATCAGCGATATGCGCTCCCCGTGTGAGAGTCTGCAAATTCTAAACTAATACGTCGTTCTCTTTCTGTCTAGCATCATATTTATGTTAAGGCCGCATAAATCGTGCTCTCTGTTTCTGCAGCACGACCACAATGAAAAGTGATATAACTAGCAATAAGAAAGAATGGGAATTAAAATGCAAGAAAACAAAATGAAGTAAAAATTCATGTGACCCGTGAGTTAAGGCCACTTATTCCAGAAATGTGCATTGATTAGGGGGAAGGAAATCCAATATTCGGTCTGCATTTAGCCACTTGGCTGCTAAGCCATTCAACCTGTTCTCTTGCCGTGTCAAGGCCCTGCGGAATGTTGCTGGATCCTAGGTGGTGGTGTAAGCTTCTGAGCCTTAATGTCTCTTCGGGGGCAAACCTTCCACAGGGATCTTAGGGGCCAGTGTATTGAGGAGGAATTGTAAGGGCAAAACTGGGACCAAATTTCCCATCGGAAGGTGAAGACAGAGATGAAACTCAGGGAGGCACTGCTGAGGCTTGAGTCATGAAATCCACTGTTTCCTGCCTAGCTTAGCAGACCAGAGCAAGGTGGATTTCTGCTGCTCCATTTTAGCGGAAGCATTTTTGCCATACAGATTTCAGTGTGTTTTATGGGCACAGATTTCTTCCCTTCGTATCAGACTCCTAGAAGGTGTGAAGGTGCCAGAGCTAAAGAGCAAGGCTGCTAAGTGAGTGGTTCCCTTGGCTGGTAGAGGGCAGTGATTTCAAAGGAAGCCCAACCTTAGACACAGCGTCTTCCTTTCCTTTAGGGGTATTTGCTTTTCAAGTTTGTTTATTACATTTGAAAACCAACCGAAATATCAGCTTATGCATTAGACCAAGGAATAAAAGGTAGTATTTTAACATGCTAAAGTAATTCTGCCAGCCAGTCCTAAGTATCAATCCATCACAATTATTAGAAACAATGTACTCTGCAGTGGTAAAGAGATACAGCCAATATGCAGACACACACTAAATAAATTCCCTCTTAGATTGGCTGTTTCCTCCCCTGCCCAGGCCAATGCAGAAACTGTTTGTACAAAAGAGAAACGTGGAGAGAAGTGGAACACAACATCACACTTTTTTTTTTTTCTGTTTTCAGTTGTTCCTATGTCTCCAAGTAGAGCTTATAGAGTAGCTATAGCTCTCTATAGTATAGTAGAGCACCCCACTTTCCCTCTTAAAAACACAGATTGGCGCTGGATCTGGGGTTTTGCCGTGTACAGGATGATTATAATACTCATGATGACATGTAAGCATCAACTAAAACAGCCACTGGGGAGAAAGAAACGTGGGATGGGTTGAAGAGGTAAATTGATTCAACCCAGAAAACGGACCTCACCGATACGTTTATGCACATATAGATGGCCACTTTTGTTTCCATTCACTTTCCTTTCCTTTCCAGCCATATCTTCCTTAGTAGAGAGAAGACTGGAGACACCCCCTCTTTCCTGTAGCCATTTGCTTTACATAAACCAGCTAGCAAACCTCTCTGTTCATATTGATGTAGACATTACCACAAATCGCCACTTAGGGACCTGAACGAATTGACTAACTGGTTTCAGATCCAATACACATAACTTGATCAGACACAGAGTTTAAGTACACTTGCAGGCGTGCCAACTGCACCTACCGGGAAGTGACTCTTTGGCTGCCAGTTTAAAGAAGCCCTAAGGGAAACAAACCCAGGAGGAAAGCACGCAGACCTATGGGTGAGGCAGCAAGTCTGGAGGTTTCCAGAACAGCCCAAGGTGGAAAGAAATAAGGGATTCTGGGCAGGAAGCAAGGCAATTTCAAAAGCCACATGGACACTTCAGTCCAGGGTGCACTTGATACAACCTTCATTAATTTGGCTTTTTATCCTCCCTTCCGGTGGCTCTGAGGTCTGGGAGATTGAGTGTCAGATGACATGGGAGATGACTGAATTCAGATCACAGAAATCTCAGCTGGTCAGGGGTCAGCTGCGTGTACATCTGCCCATCAGGCTGCCAGGAATCCAGGAACAGTGGCTTTTGAGTTAATTGTCTTCTCAGTAGCCAGGAAATTACCTGGGTAGAAATGGGCAAAGGCCTTGGGCAGAATGAACAGCACCGACCCTGGAGGTCAGGGCTGGTGTGTGGTGTGGCCGGAGGTGAGGACCACGGGAGCCTGTTCTTCCCAAGCGCAGTGGGCCAGCCCAGTCCTGATTAAGTCGCCGGTTGTGCCGGAAGCCCTCACTTGTTTCTGCCCCAATCTGTTATTGCCTAACTGGTTCTCACTCCTTTGGGGTGTAAGTTTTTGTTTTCTCCAGTCACCTGGAGAGTGGGAATGCTGCTTTTCTGTGACACGAAGCTTTCCCTTGGAATATTATGCGATAGAATTTACAAGGTGGGATGTGCAAGTGGAGGGATGGATTGGACTTGTAGCCATGGAAGTTTCTGGAAAAAAGAATAAGTGAGATGAATCTGTCAGTTCAACTGAGGTGCATGAATCTGTGTGCACATATGTGTGTATTGGGGAGGGGGCAATATTGATAGTGGTGACCCGGATAAGATCCTGGCAAGACAGGAACGTAGAGTCTATTAGAAGCAGATGAGGCTAACAGCTGCAAAACAATAGGTGACTCCAAAGAAAGGCTCAAAGTTAGAACAGAGCAGAGAGAAGGGGTTATCACAGGGAGAGAAGCAGCTATGGGTATATTTCAAAAAGAGGGATTGTATTTGAGCAAGAAGCCCTTAACATTTGAAAGAATAATCCTGGTTTAGATAGAGAAGAAATATTTGTTATTTCACTTACTATTATGTATTTAGATTATTATATGTGTATTTAATATTTCATTTATTTTTTATTCGTTTGTTCAGTGTGTACTTACTGACCACCTCCTGTGCATTGAAAGCATTGTCGTTACAGTGGGACACAATACAGACATGGCCGGTGACCAAGTAGAGTTTACAGCTTCACAACAGTTGTCTAGAAGCAGATTACTGAAGGCTTAAGGCATTTGGCAGTGAAAGCTTAATCCTTACAAATTGAAATAATTTAATTTTAAAAGTGATTTTTAAAGCGGTATAATACTAAGAGCAGATAATGGTGAAACGTATTGAACACCTATATATGTGCCCAGGAATTGTGCTGCGGGAATCTCTATATATTGTATCATTTAATCCTCACAACCGTTTTATAAGGGAGAGGATTTTAGTGCCATTTTACATGTGTGGCTTAGAGAGGTTAAGGTACACCCCCCATACTGCGGAGGAAAATATGGCTTAAAATTTAGGCGTATCTGATCCCAGATCCTTCACTCATTCTCCTCTCCCATGCAGCTTCCGTGGTGGCAATGTGGAAGGTGGGCCAGGGTGGAGAGAGGCTGGTGTTAGAGACCAGCAAGGGGAATAATAATATTATTATTCTATGAGAATAACAGCGAGCGTACAAGAAGATGTACAGTGTACAAGTGGCAAGGGAGTGTGAGGGGAGAGTCAGGCTCAGTAGTGTCCTCGGAGCTCTCCTCGGGCTTGGGAGGCATGTGGAAATGTGAAGGTGAAGGAGTTGGGAATAGCCTCTAAGGTACCCGGCTTGGGTGACTGGAAGGGTAGATGGTCAGTGACATTAGAGAAGGTGGAAAGAGGGTTGGTGTGTGAAGCAGGAGATGGCAATGAATTTCATTTTGAACAGGTTTCATGTAAGGAGATGGCTGAACATCCAGATAAGCATAACTAATAGTAGTTGGATATATGGCCTTTGGGAGAGATTAAAGTTAGATATACAGACCTGGGAACCAGCAACAAAGGGGCCAAGGAAGCAGGAGTACAAGGCCAAAAACAAGTAATTGTCTCTGGCTGCTTTGTTCACAAGCACTCATTGGGCACATCGGGCGTTTGGCATTTCATGGACCGACTGGTAGACAAGAGTTTCTCAACTCGGCGCCATTGGCAGTTTGGGTCAGGTAATTCATGGCTGTGAGTGGCTGTCTTGTGCGTTGTAGGATTTTGGCAGCATCCCTGGACTTTACCCACTAGATGCCAGTAGCAACTCCTCACCCTCCAGCTGTGGCAACCAAAAATGTCTCTGGACACTTCTAAATGTGCAAACCCCTGAGGTAGACTATACAGTTTTCTTTCTAGTCCATATGACTCTCTATAAGCATGCATATCATGATGCGTACACATCCCCCCACACACACATGTCTATACACATATATGTGTACGACTTCTTTATGCATATTGTGTATACCTGTGCTACTTTTCCAGTCAGTGGGACTCAGTGCTACTCTTGTAATTGAACACAGAATGAAAAATTACTCTGATATGAGCTGGTCAGAATACTGAATATTTCTAAATGCTTTAGCACCAGTCACTTGCCTATAGTTTGAAACCTTTTGAGGCATATTCAAAATCACTTAATTATACAGTTTTACTTGAGTACCTGTGTCAAAGACAGTTGGTGCTCACCAACTACCCATGTGTTTACATATTTCTCAGACAGTTGAGTTAGAATCAGGCAACTAGTTCATTCAATGAGTTGGGAGAGAGAAATTGACATGTATCACTTTTAGGCTGAAATAGATAAAAGCCAGGTGTCTTTTTCCATCCCTCTTGCCCTGACACAATAGCATCAGAAGTGATATTCCAGATGACTTAGCTTCAAGATGGAAGAGGGCTGCCTGACCATATCTAACTTTATATGGATATGATATGTCAAGACACTAAGGCTTGGAGATGTATTTGTTACCATAGCAGAGCTTAGCTTTACCCTGGCTTACAGAAATCCTACTAGCATAGAAGGTAGGAGGTGCAAGAAAATTTTAATGAGGTTTTATGAAATGTATATCCACTTTATAGGAACATGGCAACCACATATAAAAACTGTACCCAATAGAATAGTAAGATAACTGTTAGTCACATTGAGAAATATGACATATTATATATTCAGTAAGAGAGACATCAGTTAGCTGTCACTTCTGAAGTTTCCCAGTTTCAATGGAGTTGTTTTTTTTTTTTTTAACACAACATGATTCTGTTAAATGGAGCTTGTGTCAGTGAAAGGTGGAATTATGCAACGTACCAAGTCAGTCTTGATTTCAGATGTATCATGTGTACTTTGAAACTAATTTCCACATTACTTGAATCACAATAAAATTTTCACTAGCATGAACGATAAAGGAATCACCTGTGGGTTTTTCCCTACCCACTTAAAAAGTTTTACAACAGGAGTTGGGCAAAACTCACAACTCTGTGTTATAAAAATATGAAAAATTATGGGCTTCCCTGGTGGTGCAGTGGCTGAGAGTCCGCCTGCCGATGCAGGGGACACGGTTCGTGCCCCGGTCCGGGAAGATCCCACATGCCGTGGAGCGGCTGGGCCCGTGAGCCATGGCCGCGGAGCCTGCGCGTCCGGAGCCTGTGCTCCGCAACGGGAGAGGCCACAACAGTGAGAGGCCCGCGTACCGCAAAAATAAGTAAATAAATAAATAATAAATAAATAAAAAAAAATAAAAACTATTTTTGGAAAAAGTGTTTGTGGAAGTACTAGAGTTAATGTGATGATTCCTGAACTTTATATGTCACTAGATGAGGCAGCTGATGTTATTCCTCCATTCTGAGCTGCAGTGGAATTCTTGATAAAATTGTTAGCATCTTGGCCGATGGTATTTTTGATAAGTTAACTTTAAGGTGCAAAATGGAAAGGTTTTAAGATGCTCTTCCACAAGTATTTGAATAACTGCAGTGGAATTTTGTGGGAATTGGTTGTACAACAGAAATTTATAACAATTACATAAATGGTGCATCTCACGTTTTTACACTTGGTATGATGTTTTCTCATATTTATATAGCATCAACAGAGATGCTGTTATCATTTTGTGATTTTATTAGAGTGCAGTTTAGACAAATTTTGACATTGTTGAACACAAGATTTCCATGACTGATCCCTGCTCTTAAAAGAATGCTAATAATATTGCAATTACTATGAGCTTTTGTTTTATTCAGTTGAAAAAAAAAATCTGAGAAAAGGTGTTTTAAGCATTCTGAATTAAAACTTTGGTCCTTTTCATGAAGTGTTTTTTCCCCATAGTTGTATTTTTAAGAAAGTAAGGGAAAATTATATTGAAGTCAGAGATTATTTGTGAATATTTTTCCTTAGAACTGAATTTAGAAGAAGATTCCTAAGCTAATGCTGCTTAAAGTAAGAAAGTTGTAGAAGAAAGTGACTAATAGTGGTATTTGTTGCAATTTGGATGCAGTGCATCCATCAGGTAACAAGAGTGTGTAATGTTAATTGTTGAGTTATTCCAGGGCTTTAAAAGGCAAATCTCAGTGCTTTTATGAATTATGCTGGATTCAGTTGGAAAAAAAGCCCTAAATGGGATGATCTGGAGAAGATACGGAATCACTTCTACATAGCTCATCTCACTTTGTCACAGAATGATCTTTTTAATGAACTTTCAGTTCTTAAATCATATCTTAATGAGAACTTGCCAAATGGGATAGAAATAAAGATCAAATATAGTAAAATGTACATACAGATTTTCATCAGGAATACATTATAATCCCAAACATTAGGAAAGTACAGAACTTCCTTGTCTTCTTACCAGTTTCAAATGCTGTGATCAAAAGGGCATCTTCCCTAAGTAATATATTTTAGGTATCAGAGAAGGTTTTGAAGGTATTCAAATGATGAAGTATTTCTGGATGATCCAAATGAATTAGAACCTTGAGAAAATATGGAGGACCAAATAACTGTTGAAAATAATGACAATATAATGTACTGGATACTGTGCTAAATACTTTGAATGTATAATTTCATTTAAGCATCACAAAAACCAAGTGAGATAGAAACTACTATTATTTCCATTTTACAGTCAGGAAACTGATGCTAAATAAGTTGCCCAAGGTCATCAGCCAGTAGGTGTTTAAGCTGGCATTTGGTTCTAGAACAGATACTCTTGGTCACCATTCTGTCTTGGCCCCTAACAGCTGGGTATACAATTGGACGTCAGCTTCAGTAGTGGATGGGGTGATGGAAATAAAAACAAAAATAATGTCTAGGCTGACAGACAACTTTTGCCGGGTTGTGTATACCCAGTCATGCAGCTTTATTCTCTGGGCATCCCATGCTTTCCTAAATCACAGCCAACTGCCTAGAATGGGGAAAACTTGATCAGTGAAACTTTTTTCCCAGTAGAGTCAAAATACCACCCCTCTCCTCCTTGTTTTCTTGCCCCAGCAGGATCCTAGGAGGTAGCCACTGAGATTTGCCTGCTATATCCATCCATGTCAATATTAACTTCTACTCTGTCATCCCTGTGGCTCTTCCAGTGTGGGCTGACCTTGCTGTGACCTGCCATTTGGCCATGAGATCCCTGCTGATGTGGGCTCTTTTATTCTTTCCATCCTTTTGGCCTTTCCTTAACCCCACTCCAACCATTGCTGGGCCATATTGCTTTTCTGATCACCACCATAGTGGGCTGTCTCTCCTTCCTTTGCCACCCTCATGGCTGCTGTCCTCAGTCTGCCATGGTATTGCTACAACCCTGAGCAGGCAGCCCTAAAGGATGGCCCCCTTCTTTCAGCTTTCTTAAAGTGTTTGCAGCTCTTATATCAGTTCCCAAAAGAGTGGCTCTGTTCTCTCAAGCTCATCTAGACTCCTCTCTTGAGGACCTTGTATCAGTTATCTACTGCCGAGTAACAAAACACCCCCAAAATTAGAAGCATAAGACAAAAATGATATAGTAGCCGACTCTTCTGTAGGTGGACCATTTGGGCTGGGCTCAGCTGAGGTAGCTCATTTCTGCCCCACATAGTGTTGGCTAAGCTCACTTACATGTCTGGGACCTCAGCTGGATCAACTAGAACAGCTGGACCTCTCTCTCCATTAGGCTACCCTCAATGAGGCTAGCCTGGACTTTTTTCACGCCATTTGGTCTCTCACCCTCAAGGAGACTAGCTGAGGCCTTTTTTCATTTGGTGCTAGAAGGACTCCCAGCAAGCAGTAAGATAAGACAAACTCCAATGTGTGAACACTTTTCAAAACTTCTGCTTGCATCACATTTGCTAAAGTCCCATTGGCCAAAGCAAGTCACATGATCAAGCCCAGAGTCAGTGTGAGAGGGTCTACATAATCATGTGGATACACAGGGATGTGATTCATTGGCCATTGCTATAACAGACCATAATAAAAGTCATCCTGGAATTGGTTCAGAAGACATTTGAGTGACTGCCCTACAACACCAAACCCAAACTGCCCACCAGCAACTAAAATCCTTAATTTGATTTTCAAGGTTCTCACCAATGTGGCTCTTTTCTAAAATTATCTTTTTATAAACCTCTTCAGGAATCCTCTACTCTAGCCACCATTCCTATTCACTGTCTCTTCCCATTTCCTCAAGGTCAAAACTTTGCTCTTTCTAAATAATAAGCTATTTCTGCTTAAGGAACACTATTCTTCTACCAAACTCCAATCTCTAGTCCCATTTCCCATTATTTCATTTTTGCTATTTCTGTCATCCCATAAGCCTTATTTTTCCCAAGTAGGTCTTAGGCCCTAACACATATATTGCTAAGATATAAATACTCAGTAGCCTGCCTTGAATTGGGCTTATGGTGAAAGGAATTTGCCTCAGGGTTTGTGAATTCCCTGTAAGGGTTGAAGTGGTCTTGTTCTGGGGTATGGGGAAAGCCTGAGATCCTGAAGTGTGCAGAGCCGAGCAGAGCACAGCACATTGAAGGACTGACTCTTTGCAACATTCGCAGATAAAAATGAATTCCATTTCTGAAGAGAAAAAAATAGAGAAGAGAGGCCCTAGTTTCAGCAGGCAGCCAGGAATGTT
>NW_006789896.1:4627385-4630534 GCF_000442215.2 Lipotes vexillifer | reverse complement strand
CAGCAGGAAGCCAGGAATGTTCTGGGCTAGAGTGAAAACTGCATGACAAAACCCATGAGGTCAACAAGCACCTTCGAGTTAATTTGGTATTTGGAAGACACACGAGTCTACCTTTATGTTGGGGGCTCACTGGGGTTCTAGAATGGATAGGCTTTCCTGGCAATGCAAAATCTGTTTTTCCAGATGCAAAAACAGGATGGTGGAGAAATGTTAGCAAGTGACACTTTAAGCCCTCAGTTCAGCTTTTGGACAATCAATTAAGCTTTTGGATAATCAATTAAGCTTTTGGATAATCAGATGGCATTGATTCAACACATGTTTATGGCTCCACTACTATGTGCCAGGCGCCATGCTAGGTACCATAGGCACATGGTGAACAACGCTGCTCACATGGAGCTCACAGCCTTGGAAAAGCGATCTGTTAGAGAACTTTGTAATATGTTCTAGCCCTGGGCACTGTGAGAGGGGGCTTGCCCCAGACTTGGGGGGGTCAGTGGAGGCTGCCAGAGGAAGCAGCGTCTAAGCAGAGAGTTGAGGAAGAGGATTCAGATGAGTCAGCCTGAGGGGTGTGTGTGTGTGTGTGAGCGTGTGCGCGCGCACACATACACACACATGTCGCTGTGTACAACCTGTAGGTGCTTGTGTGACAGAGTGGAGCAGTGGACAGAGACATCCCGATGGGCAGAGGCAGTATTTGTGTGGAAGTAAGAGGGGAGAGAAAGCACGTTGGGTTTAAGACACTGACACATGTTTAGCGTGGTTGGATTTCTGAGGAGGGAGGAGAAAGAAATCATATTGGAGGGCAACCGGGAGCCTGGAGGCTGCAGGACTTGTCAGCCACGTCAAGGGGCAGAGCCAGAACAAAGGCCTAAACACAATCACAAAAAGGAAGGGCATTTTCACCAAAAACACTTTTTTCTTAAAAAAATGTGTAAATGTAAAGAGGTTCCCCCACACACATACACTCTCAAGTTTCCCTCCACAGAGATTTGAAACCTAGATCGTACCCAACAGTGGAGAGTTCTTCATTTACAACTAGCCAGGAATGGGGTTGGGAGGGAGGCTGCATAGAGAAACACGGGTCTGCTTGTCTCCTGTCTACTGACTGGGTTTGAACAGTACAGGACAGCAGGATCCAGCATCTCGGGGGCCCCTACTTCTTCACTCAGCCATTCCCTAGATCGCCCGTTGGCCCCATCCGCAGTGACATTGTACAAGCAATTTGTCATTTCCTCTAACTCATTTTTCAACCCTCTGTTTGACTTTGCTATGACCTCATCTATTTTTAGTCTTTCTCGTGTTTTTGTTAATTTTCCAAATGCGCAAAGCTAGCCATTTGTTCTTTCTTTACCCTTTGGAGGACAAAATTGGCAGGATTCTTTTGTAGCTGTGTCTCTGAGGACACTTCAAACCTCATAAAAATTCCAATTTTTTTTCCCTTATGGGAAATGCTGTCTGGTTTTAAAGGTGCGTATGTGGCTATATCTTTCCAGTTATCCAAGTGGAAGGTTCCTACTCCTTTCCACGTTTCAACATTGAACATTTTTGTGAAATGTAAAATAAAAATAAAGTGCCAAAGCAATGCATGTAATGTTCCTATGCCCCTGGAGGAATATAAATGAAAGACACTGTATGTCCGGAGAGGCCTTTTCATGGAAGGCACTCCTCCCACAGAAAAAACAGAGGCTAAAACAAGGGAAATTGGAAGTTGATGCTTTAAAGGAGAGAGAGCTTTTGGAAGTGTGGGCCTTCACATTGGAGCTTTTGGAACACAGTGTTGGCTGTCCCCTTCATTCACCCATGCCACACAGGTGGGTGAGCTCATCCTAGCGCCATCGGATATTCCGGTGGCCAGTCTGGTCAAGGCACCCAGTTCCTGGAGACATGGAATTAGGCTGTCTCAAGGGAATGCCCAGGGCAAAACCTTTTCTGCCTGAGTTTGGGACTTAATGCATCCTGACTGGAGATTTGCAGGCTAGTACCTAAATTGTTAGGACCTTAAGGCAGCCAAAACTTTAGACTCTTTGGGAGTGAGATGGAGGAAAAAGCCCAGATATGACCCAGAAGGCCAGGTTCTCTGGACCCCTGGGCTAAGGAGAGGATACTCCTTGGAGAGAGCATTTTTCTCCAACCCATCAGTTCCAAAGCCTCTCTCATCACCCAGGTTCTCTGGACACTGGACTAAGGAGAGGATACTCCTTGGAGAGAGCATTTTTTCTCCAACCCATCAGTTCCAAAGCCTCTCTCATCACCCGGGGCTCTGGACCACAGCATCAGCCCAGGACATCTGTACCTCTCTTACCTGCAGACCCTGGGCTCCAGTACAGAAAAGGAGCTCCTTACGCGACCCATATTCTTCCCCCTTGCAAACTTGAAATTCTTGCAACCAAGTCTGGGCACTGTCTAGTGGGGTATTTCAGACTGTTTTCTTAGTAGTAAATGGAGAGGTATTAACACAATGCAGAAATTTTAACAAAAAAGTAAAATAAAGGCAGAGGGTGAGGAGTGGCGGGGGTGGGGAGAAAAGAAAAGACAGCCGCCTGCTCTTTTCTTCTTGGCATTATTATTTGTGACAAAGCCCTCGGTCCATTTTTCATCATAATTTGCAGGACTCCTAATGGGAACAGCACCTCCCAATTACCATGGCTGCCAAAGGCTAATTTGGTTACCCTCCGGATCCACAATAGCGAAACTGTGTCGAGCCTTTGTCGATATTTGCATACTATACATACCAGGAATGTAAAACAGCTGCCTGGCCCCTCTCCCACTATAATGGCAATTATGGGTCATTAGCCCCCCCCCCCCCTCCCTTTTTCTTGTTCTGTCTTCCAGGGTCTGGTAGGCAGTGGTAGGCAGCTGACGGATTTGCAGAGACAAGAAATGAGAGAGCAGAGCTGCGTGGCCTATTTGTTAAGAGTCGGAGGCTGACGGGACTGCCACTTGAATTGCGCTAACACGGCCCTGCGCTTTTATTCATGATTCCCTCCTCCTCTTCTTTCTTCCATCCCCTCCAGCCCCCGCCCCGGCTCCCCTCTCTCTTTGTGGAAGCCCCTCGGAGGGTCAGCGGCGGCCCCGTACGTGTCTATGTCTGCGCATTTGTCGTGGCAGCCGGGCCTGGACCTCTGGGCAAGGCGCGTGTGGGCGCTTGG
>NW_006789896.1:4606551-4627374 GCF_000442215.2 Lipotes vexillifer | reverse complement strand
CCGGGGACGCGCTCCGAGGGCTCTGACGTGCACGGCCAGCCCCGAGTACCCAGGCTGATCCGCATTAAGAGGAGGGGATGCCTCACGTTTAAGTTTTCTTATTGAATCTTAGCCCCACAAAGGGGATGGGGGAGAGGAAGGAGACAAGAAGAAGGGGGCTTTACCATGACACGCTCTTTCCTTTGGAACAGCGTGTTGTGTCTTGCGGTAGTTAATGGGAAGTTATGGTTTTGAATATAATGTTTCCCCCTTCAAGCTGCTAATTTTATTGACAATATGGATAGATTGAAAGACCCAAAGCTTTTGTGTTGTTTTGTTAAAGCAAATAAGTGAGGCACAAATGTAAATTACATCTCCAGGTTCACATTAGAGGTTTGCAAATAATACTGAGCTAATGGTTATTGCAAAGGAAACTGGCACTGGGATCAATATTCTATACAGTGGAAGGCGATACCTCTCTCTCTTTTAATCACCTCATAGCAGAAATGGTATTGAAATTTGAAATCGCATTTTCTCTATTTGTACAAATTGAACATAAATCACTGTGAGTGAAGGGAGGCGGCAGACAGCTTCACTCTTTGCGGGATTGCCTTACTAATTAGTGTTGGGCTTAAGTAGTGCACAGCCTGGGAGAGGCTTTGATAGGCCTCTGGCCTAAGGCAGGATGCTCTGGAAGGCTGGCCATGTGCAGGGAGGAGCCTGCCTGTCTAGTGGGGAGTGGGGAGTGGGTGAGGCAGGGTCAGCCCTGCAAAAGAACGGAGACAAAGGGCAGAATGCATGTCAGAGCCTCAGTAACTTGTACCATTTTCTGTGCTGGGATGGCAGCTCCCCCCAACCCCTTAGATGTCAGTAGGGTCACATGGATAGGACATCACTGTTCCCCGTAAGAATCGAGGGAGACATCAGCTTCCAAACCTTGCCTTTGTCTGTGTCTGTAGGAGTAGTGGATGGGATACATGAGGATGGAAAAGACCTTTTCAACCTGGGCGCCTCTGTGTTACCTCCCCAAACCCGCCTCCTGCCTACCAACACCAGGCCCCACTTCCTTCCCTCCTCCTACCCTTTCCTTCATTCCCAGCTCCACACACCTGGCATTGAGTGGCTGTCAGAGCTCTAAGCTGGGTGACAGATATTATCTACAAAGCATATTCAGAGATGTCAAAGGGCCTCTGGTACGGTACCCACCTCAGCTTCATTTTCTCGGTGTCACTTACAAAATACTTGACCTTGGTGGTGGGAGAAGCACTCAAGAAGCACCTCGTTCTCCCTCACTGGCCTGAAATACCTCACAGCCATGCATTTCCAGGATTGGGCAGGTATGGGGGGGGGGGGAGAATGAGTTATTTTAAAGGTGACAGAAGGTAGGGGAGAAAGTTGGTATCTGAAATGTGGCAGGGGGAGAGAAGAGGGCAGGGGGAGCGAGGTGTCGACTCAGCTTGCACACCTCCTGGAGTTGAGACTTTCTTCTTGAAGATTTGGGATGACGTGGCTTAGGGAAGTATTGTGCAGACAGAGCCCTTGCCCCGTCTTTGCAGCCGGCCACTCACCCTCTCACTAGAAGTAAATAACATTCCGCTGGGTGATTAATGGAGGATATTTAGTTCATTAAACTTGATACCCCAAGTGCAGGATGGACTGGTAAAATATTTATATATTTATATGTGAGGCTGCTCCCGTAAGGGTCAGTGTGTGCAGATTATTCCCAAATGGGACAAGCTAGTGGCCATCAAGGTGGGGCCTCAGCAGTGGCCAGTGACACACATTGCTGTTACAGCCAACGGGTCACCATTAGAATAAAGAAAGACACCCATTCATTCCCAGAAGACCAAGCAGGATGGCCAGGCAGTCTCAGATACAGCCAGGGCATGTGCAATATTCCAGGCACGATCCTGCCCTCTTCTGCCTGCCACTACCTCTCCGTGCCTGGGGAGAAAGGCGGAGGGACTCCCGTAGACTTATCAACACCCCAGGAATTTTCCACCCTTATCCTCAGCCTTAGCAGTGGCAGGAAGAGTTAAAAATAGGGGAGGGGCTTCCCTGGTGGCGCAGTGCTTGAGAGTCCGCCTGCCGATGCAGGAGACGCGGGTTCGTGCCCCGTTTCGGGAGGATCCCACATGCCGCGGGGCGGCTGGGCCCGTGGGCCATGGCCGCTGAGCCTGCGCGTCCGGAGCCTGTGCTCCGCAAATGGGAGAGGCCACAACAGTGAGAGGCCCGCATAACGCAAGAAAAAAGAAAAAAAAAAAAAAATAGGGGAGCTTCGTGGGGAAAAGGGGAGACAAGTGTCTATTACCTAAGGTCCAGCTCAACCATTTCAATAGATGAAAGCAAAGAAAATACAGCAAACTCCATCCAAACAGTAAGCAGGTGGTGGCTGCTAATAGAGAAGAAATAAAAACCTTTTAGAAATCAGAGTTGACTACAAAAAACACTGACAAAGTGAAATGAAAGTTCTGAACAATCAGTTCAAAGAAAAGTGTGTTTGAAATAAACCCTTAAAAACATTTCAGGGCTTCCCTGGTGGCGCAGTGGTTGAGAATCCGCCTGCCGATGCAGGGGACACGGGTTCGTGCCCCGGTCCGGGAAGATCCCACGTGCCGCGGAGCGGCTGGGCTCGTGAGCCATGGCTGCCGAGCCTGCACGTCCAGAGCCTGTGCTCCGCAATGGGAGAGGCCGCAACAGTGAGAGGCCCGCGTACCGCAAAAAAAAAAAAAAAGAACTGAAGAGGCCTTGGAGGTAGCGGGGCTTGGAGGACAGACCAGCATCAGGTGCATATGGACAGCCTTGCCTTGAGTGCCAGTCACAGGTCTCACCAGCTCCCGGGTGGACCTGGGGCTTTTAACCTCTCCATACCTCCACTTGCCCAGCTATTACTAATAGGCGTGTCCCCTCATCCCCCCAGGTCCCTGAGGAAGTGTAATAGGATAATGAGTCTGATCCTATTGATGGAGAATGAGTAACTGCCATTTTGTGACCTCTGCCTTTAGAGGCCCAGTGGTCTTTGGGGGACCCTCCCTTTTTTTGGTGAGTTTCAGCATTCATTCATTTCAAATGGGATGTGCCGCTCTATACCAAGTATGGTGGCACGTGATGACAAATGTGGAAAGCACCCATCCCCTCCCTAGGTTGGTCATAGGTTGAAGGAGACAGGCAAGGTAACTGGTGATGATAGAGCATTGTGAAGGCGCAAGCATGGGATGTCCTGGGAGCTCAGCCTGGAGAGGCTTCCTGGAGGAGGTGATGACTATGCTTATTTCCAGCCAAAGTGGCTGGGTGTCGAGGCTGGGAAGGGCATCTCAGTTAAGGGAACGGCTTGTATGAAGGATGAGAGGTATGAGTTTGGAAACTGTTGAAAAGACTCTTCTGGCAAAGGAATTGGGGCACAAAGCGTGGACTGGAGGAGACTGGGGAGCCTGGAGCTGGAAGTAGGAACTGTACCCATGGGTGTTTATGTAAGTCAGGAATTGCATTCCATGTGGCTCTGGAGGTTGGCAGTTCATAGCTGTGGAGGCTCCGTAGTCATCAGCAACCCACGATCCTTTTATTTTTCTGATCCTCCATTCTTAGTAGGTGGCTCCCCTCTTCAAGTTCATCTCACTCGTAAAGAAGAAGGGTAGCAGGGACATGGCACAGGCACTGAGCAGGCTGTAGCACAGCCTTTTCCAACAGATGAGCGGGTGTGGGTTTCTCCTGGATGTGAGGCCATGACCATTACCTGCATGAGATTTGCAGTCATCTTGCATCCATACCTTATCAGATATTTGCACCTGGCTTTTTTGTTTTATGAAAGAGCTAGGAGTCCTAAGGGATGGACAGGTGCACAGAAAAACACTTAGCAGAGAAAAGAGTAAGAAATGTAGAGATTTGCTGCAGTGAAAAATAAAACCCAGGAGTCCTAAAACAATCCCCCTTTGCCCAAGGGATTCCTGATGTCTGACTGGTCCCGTTGTCTCGGCATTTGTGCAGTTTACTATTTGTTCCGGATTTTACTTTTATTACTATTTTTAAAACAAAGTGTCATAATTACTTGTTGCATTAAAATAATCCAAGAGGGCTGACGGACCTCCACTTCGTTCTGCTGGCTCCTGCCAAGGTCTCATCCGGCTATGTGTGAGATGCGAATCCAGTGAACAGAGTTCTCATTTTAACTTGTGGTTAAGGCTGAAAGATTACCAGGGATGACCCATCTCTTTCCCAATTTGTTCTAGGCACAAGATAATTGATGCCACTTTCTCAAGTGCAGTATGCAGGGTACTTGCTGATGGTGCAAAGTGCACTCAGCTGTGAGCACTGGGCTTCAGTACCTCCTCGGGGTCTGTGGTGGTGGTGAGAAGTGGCTGATGCTGCCACCCCTACTTGCTACCTGTGTTGTGGCCAGTGCTGGGGCCCTCAGGGTGCAACAAACCTCTAGGATGTCTGTTGGCAGGGTGTGCGTGAACTGTGGAACAGTTCCTGTAGGTGTATAGGAAAATATTGGTTCCAGGCAGGAAACAGTCTCAGCAGTTCTGCCATAGAACATAGCATGCTGTTGCAATAGGAGTTTTGTCATTTATTGTAATTTAAATCCACAACTTATTTATTTCATTACTTGGTAACTTTTTTATTTTGAAATAAACCCTTATGGCTGCAATGAGCTAAAAAAAAAAAAAAAGTACGTGTTTAATGAAAAATTAATTACCGGGTTTCTGTTTCTTGGGAAAGTTGATGAACATGTAACTTACACAAAATGTTTAACAACATTTACCATCCATTGTGGTAAATAACCACATAAAAAAAAATAGAGGACAAAATTTGCTAACAAAACATCAGCATCTAATGTTTAAAATCGGTTATTTTAAGAAGACTCTCTTGTAGATGATGAATTCAGATATGAATCTTCAAAAGGTGGGTTTACAGATTCCTCTGTAAAGCATGATTTTATATCAATTGACTGTTTTTTCCCTAAATTTCACTCGTCTTTTATTCTAACTCTCCTTATACATGTGCAAAACCTGAAGTGTTCAGAGTTAATATGTTGACTCTACTTCAAATAGTTCAGTGGTATCAATTTTATTAGTGCTATTAGAAACTTCACAAAGAAAATCAGTTAATTCTAATAATTAGTTCAAATATTCACTTTCAATTCAGGAAGACAAAATAAAGTTTCTGGAATTTCATTCTGAAGAAGGTGAAATATCTGCTCTGCTCTTGTTAATACTAGTGTAAAATTCACTTTTAGAAATGACCTTTTTAGTTTAACTTTGAAGATAAAATGATTAGGTTTTGCTTTTGGTTTTTCCGGTACGCGGGCCTCTCACCACTGTGGCCTCTCCCGTTGCGGAGCACAGGCTCCGGACGCGCAGGCTCAGCGGCCATGGCTCACGGGCCCAGCCACTCCGCGGCATGTGGGATCCTCCCGGACCGGGGCACGAACCCGTGTCCCCTGCATCGGCAGGCGGACTCTCAAACACTGCGCCACCAGGGAAGCCCAAAATGATTCGTTTTTGTAGTGATAATACATATTCAAATTTTGGTGATGCGCGTCTTCATGGTAAAAGCAGTGTTGTCACAAAATTAAGATACTTATGAGACAGGAATTGGCTTTGAATTTGTTTTGGTGCTCATATAATTCATAATTTCCTCCCACTAAGCTGCAATGTTAGAGCAATTAAAATAATTAAGAAATACTTTACTGGGGCAGTATGTACTTTTTCTTCACTGCCCATCATCAATAGGGTTTTTAAAAGATTTTGCACCTTTGAAGAACTACTCTGTAAATCAACCTACATGTTTTGTAACGGTATTGACCTTCTTTTATAAACAAATTTGTAAATTTTGGTTGCATTTTATCCAACATCAATTGGATAACTTTAAGTAAGAATGGAATATTCAAAAAACTTCATTTTAAAGCGTTCAACCAATTGCAGTTGTTGAAAATGATGCTTGCAAACAGGAAGACAATGAAATTTATCCCTAGAACAGAAAGAAAAAACCATGAACAAATTAAATGTTGAGAACTCGAAAATTATAGATTTCATTTTCAAAATTATAATTGGTCTTTGGAATATCCTGATCTATTGGAAGACTCTTTGATGACACTTCCATTTTTAATTGTATAAAGTTACATTCTTGGTGGATGGAAAGAAACTGAAAGGCTTATGATTTGGAATCGTAGAGAAAGTTAATTTGAATACTTTTTCCCTGAAAAAATATCTGTGGAAGATAAATACTTGGGAGGTAAAAACGCAATATCTGAGAAAATATTTGGGCTAAAGTATTTACACATTTTTATATGAAAAATAGAGAGTTGGAATATATGCTAGTAGAATTTGCTCTGAACTTACAAGAATGTTTTTCTCAATTAAAAATAATATTATAATCTACAGAGAAGATTCAATTGAGGGCGCTACAGTTTCAAAATTATTAACAATAAAATGCAACTTCAGTACTTTTCAGCATGTAATACTTCGAAAAGCTTTAAAAATGCCACTTCAAAGAAGATTATATGCAACTTTATGAAACAAAAAGATTAAAAAATAAATCCATGTTTTAAAAAACATTCTTTATGAAAATACCGTGACACCATAATATTAAAAATAAATATGACTAAAAGTACATTAAAATATATGAAGATATGCCAAGCACCATTATTTTGCTAATGATATTGTTTAATATTCAGATAAGAGATTGAACAAAAGAAATTATTTTTATTTTGCTTTAGTGAACACAGATATGTTATATTTTTTATAGAAATAATTTCATTTTTGAAAATAGGTTTTAAATAAAGCTATTTTATCATTCCACCAATATGAATAAAATCAATGTATTGGTACGTAAGCTAATATTTTATTGATAAATTACAAAATTTAAAGTATCCCTAGCACTTCCTTTTACTTTGAAAAACATCCTCGTTTGGTTAATGAATGTGTGGCCTCCTCCATAATGGGAATAAAAACTGAAGAAAGCAAGACGAGATCAAATGTATCAAAGAATCTGAGAGCAGAGGCAGGAACAGGAAGGAAAACCATAGAAGCCCAGGGAGAAGGAAAGACAGGGGCAGGAAGGGAGATGGGGAGCCCCAAGGGAGCCATGCTGAGGCATACTGCTCAAGAGGAAGTCCCTCCTAGGGATGCTGGTGTACTGCTGGGGGTGAGGGTGGGTATTGGGGAAGGAACAGTAGTGAATCTCTGAAAATGACCCCATGACATCATGATATAGGGTCCCTCTAGTGGTAAGTACACATCGGCCTTTTTGAAAGAAATAATTTATCAGCTAGAGAGGTAGTGCTGTCAATTGTTGATTCTTCCATTCACTGATTCATCTCTTACTCGTTCACTCATTCATTCATTAATC
Organism: Lipotes vexillifer; assembly: GCF_000442215.2. Lineage (NCBI taxonomy): Eukaryota > Metazoa > Chordata > Mammalia > Artiodactyla > Lipotidae > Lipotes > Lipotes vexillifer. Next base: position 4,620,045 of record NW_006789896.1, on the reverse strand, counting down.
CTTTAACTCAATCAACCAAGAAGCATTTGCTGAATTCTTACTATGTGCCAAGCACGTTAGGCACAGATGAGGGACGGAATAAGGTAAAGCTCAAAGGTGTGAATCATTCCCAGTTCCAGAGGTGGGCACAGAAGCTACCTACTGGAGTGGAGGCATGTAGGAGGCCCGTAGGGGACCCAGAAGGAGCATCTGCTCAGAGGAGACAACGGGGGTGATGATCGAGGTTCTTGAATAAAAATTCCTTCTGCTGCTTCTCCTGTTTTCTCGTCTCCCTCCCCTGGAAATGCTGTCTCCCCTGGCAGGGTTTTAGGTCGGAGTGCAAGCCACTGCTCTTTGCTCTTGATATTTTTAATAGTAAAATAAGAGCAATAATGCAGATCCCGAAGAACGATTCTCTTTGCTCTCTTGGTGTGCTTTCCAACTGTTGTTTCATTCCTGTCTGGTCTCAGACAGTGTCCTGGAAAAACTTTTAGGACCCAGTAGCCGTTTCCTGTTCCAGGTTCCTTGTGTGTTGTTTCTGGGCACAGAAACAAATCCAATTCAAGCAAATAATGCTGTCATCAGGATCTTGTGCAGGCGTCGGAGGGGAGTTGGCCTGGCCAATGGAGTGCTATGTTTAAAATATCTAGAGATCTTCAGAAACATTTGTTTTTACTCAGAAGTGTTCATTTGATGTTTCCCTGACCCACGCAGTTTCCCTGTGGGCTTAAGCTCCCTTTTGTTAAAGAAACAGATGGGAAAACCCGTTCAATTTGTGTTTGTTTTAGCATTTAAGACAGCTTACCATGAGTTGGTAGGGTTTGGACATTGCAGACAGTGACACTTTATATTTAGTGGGCAAGTGACCAATTTGGAGAGATGGAAGCAGGGACCTGCCCAATTCCACAGAATAAATCAGTGTGGCACTGGAAGTGGAACCCTGTGATTCTACTGTGGATTCATTTAACTTGAGTGGGTTGCTCTAAAGTAGACCAAGAGAATCTCAAGTGTCAGGCAGATTTTGCCAACTGCTATTAGTTTCCTGTATACCTCCTACCTTATTTTTGCCCTTCCTCTCTATTCAAATGGAAGTGCCCCCATACACAAGTCAGCTAATATAGGCTACTAATATCTGATACAGTTCCACCCAGGGGTACCCAAGACAGTTAAGGACTGCCCCAACCCACAGTGATGACCACTGTCAGGGTCAGGGTCCTGGCAGGGAAAAGACAGCACATCCAACATGCTAATGTAATGAAGAGAGCTTAATAGTTAGACTGTTCATGGATGTGACAAGGTAAAGGGAACTGACAAAGGATGATGAAACACCTCAGAAGAATGAAATGGCAAAAGGAGGAACAGAAAACTCATCCCTTGTGAGAGCTATGGCTGGGAGAGAGCTGTGCCCGTAGGCAGAGGGGTGTGGACACTGCCAAAACCATGGTGAGGCAGGGAGGGAGCCAGAATAGCCAATACCTTGACCTCTGACCTCCTTCTGGGCCTTCCCGTTGCTCAAATGCAGCTGTGAGCTATGGGAAAAGCGAATCCAGGTGATACAGTCTGTAGAAGTTAGTCTCCTGGGACACAGAGCCGGGTGGAGAAGATGGAGGATGGTGAGGGGTCTGCAGAGAAGAAAAATAGAATAATCAGCACACCCCTTGCTTTTGGAATACCCTCCTGACTCAGGCAATTGCGATCTGTCCAAAACTCAGTATGCTGTTTCTCCCATTGGTGGCAGAAGTAGAAAATGTGCCCTTTTCAATATGGCAGAGCATCTAGCAGCAAACTAGAGGTATTGCGGCTCCGTCAGAACCCATGCTGTAGACAGGGGCCTATAAGCCAGCTAAGTGTGACTTCACGTTGTACCACCACAGGCAAGATGATCCAAGAAGTATTTCTTTGAGTCTTTAAATTTACCATTTTGGGGGATTTAAGAAATAGAATCCTGAACTAGGGGTCAGAAAACCTGGGCTCCTCTTCCAGCTGGCTGTGGGTAATCCTCTCTAGGTGTTTTCTCATCTGTGAAATGAGGAAATTGGGTTAAAAGCTGGTTTAAATCTCTTTTGACTCTAATGTTCAGTAGGTCTTTAAATCGAAACCAAAAGACTACTGTGAGGAATGACAGGTTGTGCCGGTGAATGTCTGAACCATCCCCAGACATGCGTGTGTGGAGAGGCAAGAGGAGGTTCTGCAATGCTTAGGCCACTGGACCAGTTGGGCATCACATTGTCAGAATCGGAAGGTGGGTAGGTGATTTATCCCCATGAAGAGGGCTAGCTCATATGCTTAACATGCCAGGTGCTCTCAGCTGTCTCAGCTTGCTTCAGGGTCTTTCCTAGGCTAAGACTAACTGTAAAGATTCAGGCAAGTTCTTAACTCTGCTCTTCTCCAGCCAGAGGAACAGAGACATTTGAGTCTCCCTTAAGTGCGCTCCTATCAAGGGAGATTGCTAGTAAAATGCTTTTCCTGTAGTTCCCTCTAACCTAGTCCCCAGGGGTATCAGAACCTGTAGGGTTCCCCAGGATCTCCTTTTGCCACCATCACCCAAGTCAGCTGGACCTGCGGTAAAGGGTAGACCCGAGGACAGGTGAGGTTTAGAAAGACAGACAGTCCTGAAGTGGAGGTCTCTCTTGCCCACGAGCAACAAATGTAGGGTATGAATAGCCTGCCTTGGCCCATCTCTTTACCTGTGACTGGGACTTGTAGCTTTCCCGCTGGTCAAAATCAGCCCCAGCAAGATGCACCTGTGCTACACTTGCCGCTTTGTAAGAGCAGCTCCAAAAGCAGTGCCAGTTACGTATCCTGAGAGCAATCAAGATTCCTACATGGCATAGTTAGTTGTTGACTATGGTAACATATCTTGTTATCAGTTTTTCTTTAATGAATTCCTTAATAGATATTAGACATTAAGTGCTACATTACTTCCTCTAAGAAGAAATATTTAAGGAAACGATACACAAAAATGCTATGTCCTGAATCAGTCCTGAATGCCCTCTTCGGTGATCACAAACCACGCTATGGAGTCATGTTCTCCCTGGTGGTGTGCTCATGTCAGCTTCTTTGGCTTCTGAGAATATGTGTCTTTGAGGATGGAATTTGAAGCTACAATTATATGTACACCCAAAAAAGGAGACAAAAGACTTTGAATTCTAAGGAGTTCACTGGATCCCATAAGAAACATGTAGCCACGATGAGAAACGGAAAGAACAAAAAGAGTAAAAATTTAGGTAAATACAATAGATATTCCTTCACCTCTTGAGTTTTCTAAACTGTGTTTAATGGTTGAAGCAAAACAATTATAGCATTATTTGATGTGGTTTTGGGCAGCCCCCTGTGTAGGGAATTAAACTCACAACTTCCATATTAATGACACTTTCACATTTAATTTCCTGTATGCCACGCTGAAAATGCATCCATTGAAAGTGGAATTTCACTCCATAGAGCTGTCTTATTAAGTGAATGTGTGTGAGGTTGTACCTGTCAAAACAAGATTCTGGAAGCTCATTTAGAACTATAATTTGGGGTAGGGGGAGCAGAGGGGATTGTACCATGTAGGGCTATCACTTTTCTCCATGTCATTATTGCTATTAGTAATTGGTTACTCATTAGCACTAAGCATTAATTATTAATATTAATAAGAGCTGTTTTGAGAACCAGGTGCCTGCTCTCTGCTCCATCCAGGATGGGCCATTCTTGATCCTCAGCTTAGTGGGTGACATGCTAAATGCAAAGGCAGATATTGACCCAGAAGCCAGGAGCAGGCCTGCAGTCCTGTCGGGAGCCTCCTGTTACAGGGGCCAGGCCTCCTCTGGCCTCCAGACAGCCTTGCATAAGTAGACAATGCCCCCTTGAAGATAACAAAGGGGCACATTATCTGTAGGGGAAATGCACGTGTCAAGCCTGCTATTCAAAGTCAAGTGTGCCCCAAAGACAGGCAGCATGGGCATCACCTGGAAAATTATTAAAATGCAGAGTCTCAGCCCCCATCCTGAACCTCGTGAATAAGAGTTGGCATTTTTACATAATCCCAAGGTGATGGATATGCACATTTAAGTTTCAGGACCACTGCTGTAGCCTCTGGTAATTCTCCAAATCTGCTGCACATTAGAATCTTGTTGGAAGGTCTGAAAAATCCCAACACCCAGGCTTTACCCCAGGCTAATAAAATCAGAATCTTGGAGGTTGGAACCAGGCATCAGCATGATTTCAGAAGCCCCCAGTGATTTTAACAGGCAGTCAACTTCGAGAACTTCTGATCAGGGAGACTGTGGCGCTACATCAACTTAAAACGTTTTGAGAACTTTGAGAACTCACATTCTAGTCCTTGGAGTAGATTCAGGACTGCCATACGCATACTGCATACAGGTGATCCGCATCAACCCGGATGGCTCCCTTTGTCAGCACTATTTCCCTCCCCTCCATGCGCACCCCTGTCCTCCTCCTGGAGCACCCAACCACTCAAGGATCCTTGGCCAGCCTTGCTTGGCCCAACATTTTCCTGCTGCCTCCCTGCACTGCACTCCTTGCTCATTCTTTTCCCCTTCGGGTGAGAACACCTGTTTAAGGCGTCTTGCTCTCGGGCAGCCTCTGTGCTTCTCAAGGTTTCAGTTATCTGACGGAGATAGAGGGGCTAGGTGGTGGGAGGGGCTGAGGAGCCGTGCTCTAAATCCTCATTCACTTTAACAGCAGCCTCTAAAGACAAGGGCCCTACTAGTCTTTGGCATTTAGGGAGGGTCCATTTCTTATCTCTAACCTGATGATGCTAATGCCTACCTTACACTGTTTATTAAATTCTAAAGCACTTACCACCTACTTTCTTATTTCCTTCTCCTCTTCATGATGTGAGCAGGCCAGACCATTATCATGGAAGTCAATGTATAAGGTCACAGCTGCCCTATGCGAAGGCAGAGTAAGTCAGAAACTATGGATTTGTGATGGGACATTGTCCCCACCTTTGAGAGATTAATTGTCCCCCCAAATCCTTTCTCCTTTCTTTAATAGTAAGATAATTTCTCTACTGGGCACACTGTTGCTGAGAATAAGGACTACATTTCCCAGTCTCCCTTGAAGCTAAATATAAAAATGTGACTAAGTTTACATTTCAATTTCCACGAACCTCCCTTGAGAGACAGCTTGTGCATGCTGTTGTGTTCCTGCTTCTTTATTCCTTCCTTCATCCTGTGCTTGGAATAAAGGTTCAGCCGCCTTGGACCATGAAGAGGGGAACCGTTGCTTAGGGATGGTGGAGCAGTTGAGTTGGAAAGGCCCAGAGTTCTTCAGATGTTTGAGGTACAGAGTCTTGAGCAAATTCCATTTGGGCTTTATTTATGTGAATATGAAACGAACTTCCATCCTGTTTAAGTGACTATTGTTTTGACCTGACACTTGCAACCAGGCCTAAATCCCGACTCATGTGGCACCTAAAGCTTCTTCTCCACTGGCCAAATTCCACTTCTGAAGATTCCTTTCTCTGAACGTTGAAGACTTGTACCACTCGTCAGGAAAGCCTGGATGAGATACGGATTCCACAGGTTGCGCTCATAGCTTAAATCTTTACAAGCAACATGCTTAGCAGGTTCCCAGCCTTGGGAAAGGTGTGTGGACAGCACCGGGGAGCTGACAGGCAAGGGAGGAGTCTTGAAGCAAGCCTACGCTTTTGCCCTCTCGCCGTTCTGCCGACTGCTGCTTGGGGACAACTCGTCTCGGGGCCATAAGGATACGGGTTGATTTTTTTGGATGCTGTTGCCTGAGTTTTCGCAATTTTTTTTTATTACAAATATTTGCTAAGACATAAAAGAGCTGAAAAAAACTTTTACTGTAAACACGCATACACTCACCATCTACATTCAGCTGTGAATGTTGGAACATATCTGCTTTATCACAGTCTGTCCATCTATTCTTCCCTCTGCCCATCCATCAGTCTATCCTCTTCTGCTAACTGATTTCGAAGTAAGTTGCAGGCATCTGCACCCTTCCTGTTGAATATGTCTCTGCTACCTACATTTTGTTCATTTTTACAACCTCTTCTCTGTTTTTGTTCAAGCCCATTTCCCTGCAAGGAAGGAGAGCAGGGGGTTCAGGGCCAAAAATTATGACTTAGAGATCTGCATAGGCTTCCTCTTTCCTCTTCCAGCACCTGAAGTTACCGGGCAGATAATGGACGTAGATCCCGAAGTCAGACAGAGCTGTGTTGTCCTTCTAGAGAGATCTGCCTCCTCACTCTCTGTTCCTAAAGTTGCGCTAAGCCGGTCCTCTAGATTTCCTTGAGCCCTGCAGCTCTCTCCCTCCTTGCCTGACTGCCGACGTGTACCCCATGGCTTAATAAGGTACAAAGATCATTCCTCTTTAGCCGGAATCTTCTCCATTCTTCTCTTCAACTAGATCTTCCTCCATAAGCTCTGCAGTGAAGCCTGCCTCCCTTTGTCCATACCTAAGGCAGCTGTCCAGGTGTTCTGCACCTGTCAGGTCCTACCCACGCCATTCTAGAAAACCAGTTCACCTCCCCTTCGCTCACACCTCACGTTTTGCTCTGTGCCTCCTTTCTGGTGCTTCCTGGGGCTGCAACTCAGCCTTCCTCAGAGCCTCAGTCTCCTGAGCATCCTCTCTCCCGCTCTCTGGAAACCCCAGGACATCAGATCTCCCGGAGCTGAAGAAGGAGTGAGGAATTCAGGGTTAGATCCCTGAATGTTTTTAGAAACGAAACATGTAAAATACCTAGAGGCACCTGTTTGATAACAGCTGCTGCTGATTGAGAACTGACAATGTGTCAAGGATCACGTAAGCACTTTGCCATGTGTTATCACCTCATTTTATCCCTCTAGCCACACTTCGAGGTAGGTGCTTTTACTTCTCTTCCTATTGTGGGTGAAGACACCAAGGCTCAGAGAAGTTAAGTAACTGACCCATGCTTACACAGCTAATAAAAGTCTCCTAGAAGTATTTTTTTGTATCAAGGAAGCTCAGGTTGGAAAGAATGATTTTTGTGGGGAATTTGGACCTAACACTTCACAGAGCTACAGTTACGTTTATATTTTCATGTTGCTATGTTTTTGTTTCTCTAGGCAGTGTTTTTCCAACTGAATCTTCAGACCCTAAGTGCTCACAAACGTTCTTGTGTTTCACTACGTTTTCGTTGAAAGGGCTCTATGCATTCTTTCAGTGTGAGACACACTGGCTTGGAGGCCAGGGGGTGGGTCTGTCCCTCCCAGTCTGTCCTCCCCTTATTGTCATGGACCCCCTAGACTATAATACAGGCCCTTTTGGTAGCTCTGTCCCTGAAGTTTGGTTTCTTAGTCCATTGGCAGTAACTTTCTTACCCATCTCATCTGTGCTTTGGACTGGAAAAGGAGCCAAGAAAGGGGCGAGGACTCAGGGATGGGGAGAGAAGGGAGGGACTGTATTCCAGGCAGGGCGAAAGGCGTAAGCAAAGGCCCAGAGGCGAGAATTTGCTGGAGCATCTGGAACAAAGGTGAGGCTCGTCACTTGAGGTGGCAGGACTGAGCAGGGAGGTAGCAGGAGGAAGGTCTGCGGGCAGCTCCTCTGCAGAGCCTTGAGTGTCAAGCCAGGAGTCTGGATGGTGCTGTAGGCAGCGGGAGCCAGAAAAGGAACAGATGAGGAGGACCCACCAGGGTTCCAGTCTCCAGGGACATCTCAGAGGCCTTTGGTGGAGGCAGGCACTGCGGCTTCTGAGATGGGAGCAAGCGAGGCGAGCAGTGGACCCGAGGAGCCCCGAGCCCATCCTGCGCGGCCCGCCTGGGGAGTGAGGGGGGAGCACAGGCCCCCTGGGCCTTTCCTTTAGCCCCGGGAAGGAAAGCACGAGTGCTGAGGATGGCTCAGCTCTCAGACCCTAAATATAGTTTTTAGCCATTCTTCTGAAAGAAAGAAAATTGTTTAATTCTACTTCTTGAGCTGCCCTTTGCTTCAGTGCAACCTAAGCTGGAGAGAGGGAAAATAACTATTAACCCAGAGAAGTGAAACCAGGGAAACGCAGTGAACGTGTCTCTCCCAAGCGCGGGGGCCCTCTTCCGAGCTGCTCTCACCCGCGCGGGGAGACCAAGAGCAGCCGGTTCTCTGGTCGAGTGACCATGCCCGCCCTCCTGGGCATGTTCACGTCCAGCTCTGCCTGCCGCCCCCGGAAAGGCAAGAGCTGCCACTCCTGCCCCACCTCAGCGGCCCCTTGTTATGTCACCGCCGTCACCTCCCCACCTCCCCAGGATCCTGAAGAAAGCCAACAGAGCAGTGGTGGGACGCACCGGGAAAGCAAACTTTCCCATGTGGACAAAGGAAAGATAAGGAGAGAGAGACCCAGAGGCAGGTCAGGGACTAAGTTGGTCCCCAAGCCCCTTGGCGTGACCAAGCCCCAGCACAGCTGTGACATTAGCAGCCGGCATTTGAGGCACAATAATAATTCTTCAGATCAAAGCAGCTCCGTCTTTAGACAATTATAGTAAAATTGAAGCTCTCCTCTAAAAGAAACACATGCTCTTGTTGTGTTTTGCCCTCTCCCCACCCCCACCCCCCTTATTTTATTCTTTATGAACAAATTGGTCTTCAGGGCTATAGAAAGAACCGATTGGAAGCTTAAACTCTCACTGTCTGCCCAGGGGTGGATTTGCAGGGGTGGACATGGAACATCTGAAAGCTGATTTTTTTAAGATTGATATCCAAGAATAAAAGAGAGAATGGTAGGAGAAGCTGATCAGGAATGAATAAAGTCTCCTTTTAGCCTGAAATAACCTCCTCCCCCATCTTCCCTCCAGAAAAGCTGGACTGTAATTGCTTGCAATCACTCGGCACAAATTGTCTGCTCGTATTTGCTTTTTAATTTTGTATAATCTGGTCCATTTCGCTGTCTCTGCCTTTGAGCTTAACCTCTCTCTCTCTCTTTTTCTCTCTCTTCCTCTTATTCCTTCTCTCTTACTCTCTCCCTTTAATTCTTCAGGGCTGTTCAAAAAATTAGTAATAATTCCCTAGGATATTTGATGGCTTTTACCAAGCAAAGGCACTCAGGGAAAAGAAAAAAAGAAAACAACACACACACACACGCGCACACACACACACACACACACACACATTGAATGGAATGGATCTGGGCTGCATCTGCTTAAGCGTTCATTTCTGCATCCAAAGTATTGTTTATTTTGATGCATTAATACTGTTTTTAAAGGCATGGTAGACATTTTAATAAATAAGTGGAATGACCACAAAGTGAGCAAAAAAAAAAAAAAAAAGCCAGAACAAGAGAGGTGGTTTCTCAGAGTCCCTGTGCACCATTTTCTTCTGCTTTTTAAGCAGGTTTACGTCTGCCAACCCCACACGTTCCTACTGGTTCTTGCTCTAATGCACACGCCTTCTATGGAGCACGCTGCACCGGCCATCCTACCACTTCCCCAGCCAGTCCTTGCCCTTGTTCTCCTGCCTGTGCTTTACTTATATGGGGGCCAGTGAATCTGGAAGGAGGCACATCAGTTAGTATTGCTTACTTTCCAACTATGTGAAAGGTGTTAGGGAGGTGAGGGGGCATTTAGATAGAGAAAAAGTTCAGGGGAAAAATCCTCAATGGGCAGAGGAGAGAAGAAAAAAGGAAAAGATGTGGGTGTAAAGGGAAAACCAACAAAATTAAATGCACAGGTTATACTGGAAGTGATGGACGTAGCTGAGACTTAAATATATGCTTTCTATCAGCACCATAGGCCCTGGTCCTTCTGGAAGAGAAATAAGTTGCCAAGAGCAAGAACGTCAACAGAGCATCATGGCTGAGAGTTTGACTTCTATCCTGCCTCTGATCCTTACTGTGTGTTGTTCACAGCTTACCTAACTTCTCTGTTCTTCCATTTCCTTTTCTGCAAAATTGGGATGATAGTATAACCTTCCTTATGGGGTTGTTGACGTTAAATAACAAATGTAAAGTGCATGGCAGTTGCTTGGCATGTTTTAAGCACTCAGTAAATATTAACTATTATTATTATTTCAGTTTAATAGAAAACGGCTATTTGCTATTTGATGTCAGTCAGAATTTAATCACAGAAGCAGATACTATGAATATTATGGAATAAGGAATTTACTATAGACATCAGAACCTTGCACAGTTGTGGAAGGAGCTGGGGAAGTAAGATCTGGAAAGAGAGTTGGAGAAAAAGAGAAGACTCACTGACCCCGTTGTTTCACTGGTGAATTCTACCAAATGTTTAGAGTATTGACACCAATTCTACACAATTTCATCCAAAAAGGAGAAAATACTTCCCAATTCATTTTATGAAGTTAATATTACCCCAATACCAAGACCAGATTCAGACAGTACACAAAAGGAGAACTACAGACAAATATCACTCGTGAACGTAGTTGTAAAACCTTTAATAGAATATTAGCCAATAGAATTGCATAATATATAGAAAGAATTATATACTATGACCAAGCAGCGTTTATTTCAGGCATGCAAAGCTGGTTAAATATTCAGAAATCATATAACATAATCCATCATATCAACAGGCTGAAGAAGGAAAATCACATGATCATATCAATTGATGCAGAAATAACTGACAAAATTTAATACCCATTCATGATAAAAACTCTCAGAAAAATAGGAATAGAGAGAAACTTATTCAACTTTATAAAAGGTGTCTACAAAAAACCTACAGCTAATATTATACTTAAGGATGAAAGACTGAATGCTTTTCCCCGAGGATTAGGAAAAAGACAAGGACGCCCACTCTCACCACTCTTATTCCACATGTTGATAGAAGTTCTAGTTAGTGCAATAACATCAAAAAAGGAAACAAAAGGCTCACGGATTGGAAAGGCATAAATAGAATTTTCTTAATTTGCAGAAGACATGATTGTCAACACAGAAGATCCCAAGGGCTCTACAATAAATAAATAAAAAAAACACAAATCCCCTAGAATAAATAAGCGAGTTCAGCAAAGTCACAGAACACAAGATAAACATACAAAAATCAACTACATCATTATATACTAGCATTGAACACATGAAAATCAAAATTAAAAATACAATGCCGTTTATAATAGCTTTTAAAAAATGAATACTTAGGTATAAATCTAACAGAACATGTAGGATTTGTATGTTGAAAATTACAAAATGCTGATGAGAAAAATCAAAGACACTAAATAAATGGAGAGAAAATACTATGTTTGTGGTTTGGAACACTCAACATAGTAAAGATATCAATTTTCCTTGAATTGATACATAGGTTCAACGTAATTCCTGTCAAAATCCCAGCAAGATGTTTTTTGTAAATTTAGGCAAGATTATTTTAAAATTTATATGGAAATTCAGAGGAACTAGAATAGCTAAAACCATTTTGAGAAAGAAGAATGAAATGGGAGGAAACCAATCTACCCAATCTAAAGACTTCTTATAGGGCCACAGTAATCAATATGGTGTTGTCACACAGATCAGTGGAGAAAATAGAGAACCCAGAAATAGACCCACACAAATATGTCTAAATGATCTTTGACAAAGATATAAAAGCAATTCAATGAAGGAAAGGTAGCCGTCCAGCAAATGTTGCTGGGGCAGTTGGATACGCATCAGCAAACAAATATGAACTTCAACCTAAGTTCACACTGTGTACAAAACTTAACTCAAAGTGGATCACAGAGTTAATGTAAATCATAGAATGATACAATTTTTAGGAAAAAAATCGGAGAATCTTCAGGATCTAGGTCTAGGCAAAGATTTCCTAGACTTGACACCAAAAGCCCAATCCATTTCAGGAGAACTTAATACATTGGTTCAACAAAGTTGAAAACTTTTGATCTGTGAAAGGTCTTTTCTGGGACAATGAAAAAGATAAGTTGTAGACTGGGGGGAAATATTTACAAACCTTGTATCCAACAAAGGACAAGTTTCTGAACTATGTTAAAAATTAAAACTCAACAGTAAAAAAACCAACAATCCAATTAGAAAGTGGCAAAAGACACGAAGAGACATTTCACCCAAGACAGTATGCAAATGGAAAATAAGCACATGGGAAGATTCAACATGAGCTACGTGGGAAATATAAATTAAAGCAACAATGAGATAACATTACACATATATTAAATTGGATAAAGTAAAAAAGTAGTGACAACACCAAATGCTGGCAGGGGTACAGAGAAATCAAATCCCTCATACATTGCTGGTGGGAATGTAAAATGATACAACTGCTCTAGGAAACAGTTTGGGAGTTTCTTAAAAACTTAAAAACTAAACATGCAATTATACAACCCACCAATTGTACTCCTAGACATTTATACCAGAGAAATGAAAACATATGTCACACAAAAACCTGTACATGAATGTATATAACAACTTTATTTGTAACAGTAAAAAACTGGAAACAACCCAGATGTCCTTCAATGGGTGAATGGTTAAACAAAGGTGGTACATCCATACTATGGAATATCATTCAGCAATAAAAAAGGATCAAACCATTGATATACACAACAACCTGGGTGGATCAGCAGAGAATTTTGCCGAGTAGAAAAAGCCAAGCCCAAAAGGTTACATACTGTGTAATTTCAGTACATAACATTCTCAAAGTGGAAAAAAAAAAAAAAAATGTAGAAAGGGATAACAGGTTAATGGTTGCCAAAGATTAAGGAGAGAGTGGGGACTGGAAGGAAGTGGGTGTGGCTATAAAAGGGCAATTGGAGAGATCCCTGTGGGGATGCAGATGTTCTGTATGTTGACTCTATCGATGTCATAGCCTAGTTGTAATGGGGTACTGCAGTTCTGGAAGATGGTATCATTGCAGGAAACTAGGTAAAGGGTACCTGGGATCTCTATTATTTCCTCAAATGCACATGAATTAACAATTATCTCCAAAAAAAGTTTAATTAAAAAAATAAATAAAACAGGTAGGAGCTCAGTGGATCCAGTGACTCCACAAACTTTTCCACATTAGAAATAAAATTAACTTTTTGTGCTTGTTTTCCGTAATGTTGTTTGGAGGAATTACTCAGTATATCTCAGACAGGTGTCTCTTATCCTCTATCTTACTGATATCCATCAATGATAGGGAAGTGTGACAGAAAGAGCAGAAGTGCTACAAAAGCAGATGGATGAGTTTGTTTGATTACTTCTGGTAACTAGGCAAATGAACTTCTTGGGCAAGTCATTTGGAATACTACAGACTAGGGTATTTATTCTCCCTGTCATTGAAGGCAGGTTTCAGTTGCTACAAATATGAAGCCTTATTGACATGTTTCAGTTACGTTGGCTCCTTGATTATTTAAAGCAGGAAAAAAGAGAGATTTTTACAGAGCCGGTAATTGGAAATCATGTTGTGTTTTTACCAAGAAGGAAAATTACCATACAAAAGCGTAAGAAAAGGAGATAAAGATTGAGGGTCAGGGACAGGAGGAGGTAAGGTGGAGTAGAGAGAGGGAGGTGACACGAGCGTCAGAGGGGAAGCTCCAAGTTCAGGTATAAGAATTCTACCTGCGTGTCTTAGGCAGCACTGAGGGGCTGAGCATGTCTGTCTAAAAGGAAGAGACAAAAAGAAAGAAGGGTGG
>NW_006789896.1:4600224-4606411 GCF_000442215.2 Lipotes vexillifer | reverse complement strand
GTTCGTGCCCCGGTCCGGGAGGATCCCACATGCCGCGGAGCGGCTGGGCCCGTGAGCCGTGGCCGCTGAGCCTGCGCGTCCGGAGCCTGTGCTCCGCAACGGGAGAGGCCACAACAGTGAGAGGCCCGCGTACCGCCAAAAAGAAAAACAGATAATTACCTTTTTGAGGAAGGAGAAATACTGTTATAGAAATAACTGGGAGAGGTGAAAGGAGACAGGCAGAACAATCACAGATCCTTTGAGAATTATTATTATTATTTTATTTATTTATTTATTTATTTATTTTTTGCCGTACGCGGGCCTCACTGTCGTGGCCTCTCCTGTTACGGAGCGGACGCGCAGGCTCAGCGGCCATGGCTCACGGGCCCAGCCGCTCCGGGGCATGGGGGATCTTCCCGGACCGGGGCACGAACCCGTGTCCCCTCCATCGGCAGGCGGACTCTCAACCACTGCGCCACCAGGGAAGCCCTAGTTTTTTGTTTGTTTGTTTGTTTTTTTCGTTGACTAAAGAGGGGACAGAAAAATGAAAACCAACAGCCATTACCAGAATATGTAACGATTGTGGGTAGGGGTTGTGAAACCAGCCCCTAGGAAGTAACAGAAGACACTTCTAAACAACTGAATTTAAGGGCCCCCTTCTTTAACCTGTGTCAGAGTCTACCCAGGAGGAGCCAGGATAGAAGGATACTATAACCAGATTCACAAGGATACTATAGAAGGATACTATAACCAGATTCCTAAGCTAAGCTGCGTCCTTAGAACTTTCTGTATGTTATCTCATTTAGGCATCACCATGAAGCAGGTATTACTTTCTCATTTTATAGGTGACTGAGTGAGGTTCAGAAAGGTTAAGTAGCTTGCCCAAGGTCATTCTGCTAATAAGGAGCAGATCCACGTGGAAAGAAACGGTTCCAGCTCCCACAGTGCAATCAAAGCCAGGTGCTTCAGGGCTGCCACTGGTGGGAGAAACATTTCCTGAAAGGAAAGGCCAGACCTCATTTTCTCCATTTTTTGATGCCCAGGATTTCCACTCCCACTGGGGTCTCTATTGTTACCTCTTGACTTACCAGGCTGGTTTCAAGGTAAATGCTACCCCATGGAAGAAAACAGTCATTTCCTCAATTAAAATCTTCCAAAATTGGAAGAGGACTATATTGGCTATTAGGGGAGGGTGGAGGAAAGGGAGAGGAGTGAGCCTTCCAGTCTACTCAGAAACACAAGGTTCAGCCACCCTCTGTATGTGGTGGTCCCCCTCCATTTCTAACTCAAAGGGATCAGTGGATTCCCTTCTTCCTGAGTGTTCTCTCTAGTCTGTCTGATCCTAGAGCCCAGGATCCCTCATTACCCACGCCGAAGAAAACTTATGAGGTAACCCTTTGACCATTCACGTGCTTTTGCCTAGAAGATAATGACAAAATTTGAAGGGGAGGTAGGCAGAGAATTATCAGTACTGAAAGTGTATGCATATGGTTTTCAGTAGTTGATGCTTAGTAATTCTTTGTTAAATAAAGTATCCAGTGCAGCTTGATTTAATCTTTGTATCCAGATAGAAGGTAAAATGACATCTGGATCCCATTCTCTAGGCCTTGGAGCAGCTCTTCATTCATTTCAAGGTTGTAATTTTCATTTTGCTGTCAAGGTAGCTACTTTTAGAACAAAACAGAAGAGATGAAATTTTCTGACTTTTGAGTGGCACCTGCTTTCCACCAGAACTGGCTGTGGTCTTTTTCTATGAGAACATATTGTCCTACATTTTCACAGTCTTTAGCAGTAAGTGTTCTGTGTCAAGAGAGTAACAAGGAGATTGAATTGTTGTGGATGTTTTCTAGAGGATGTAGTCCCTATGATGCTTTGGTTTGGCCTTATCTTTTTGTTTTATGAAGCACGGAAAGCAATCCATATAACCACACAGGCTTTCCTATGCTGCCGAAGATAAGGAAGGAAGGATAGGGGAGGGAAGGAGGGAATGAAATTCTTCAATTTGGAAATTAATCCCAGTCTCCAGCTACTTTAAGAACTTGACAAATTGAGAAAGCTCTTTTTCATTTCTTTTCTTTCCAGGAACTTGAAAAGGGAAACAAGGAACAATTATAAAGTGTCCCTGTCTCATGACCCTGTCAGATTCTCAGGGAAATGAACTTATGGAAGGCTGCAGGACGTCCCAGCAAAAGAGGTGAAAGGCTCCTGACTCTTGAGAAGGACCTGCCTCCCTCTTCCCCTCCCTCTTTCAGAGGGAGAGCTCCCGTCTAGTGCCCTGACCTTTCCTGGACTGTTCAAAGACAGCAGCTATGGTTTCCTGGACTGGAGAAGTCTGACGAGCAATTTCTCCCAGGTAAGTAAGTGATACTTCTGCTTCAGATTCTAAGAATTCTGATGAACAAAAGAGTCAGCAATGCAATGTGGTTTGTGAAGGGGCACCCACCACCTTGGGTGGTAGGGCATGTACCACAAGTGGAAGTAATGCTGGGAGCCCTCCCAACGCAGGTTAAAGGATTTCTCCAGCCCCCTCACTCCTCCCCACATCAAACAGATTCCCTCTGTAAAAATAAATTGGTACCTGCTTCTTAACAAACCAAGCTTTGAGGGCAAAAAAAAAAAAAAAAAAATAACAAACCAAGCTTTGAGGGAAAAAAAAAAAAAAAAAAAAGCAATATTAAAAAAACAAGAAGAAAATTACACGTGTATTTTCTCCTGACACAGTTTTAAAAGCTGTTTGTAGCTGATTTACAGTGCTCATAGTATTCAGCTTTTCATCTGAAATTCTAATAGTGCTTTGAATGGTTTGGAGCTTTTTAGAAAGTAAGGGGAATGGAATGTCTTTATTGAATTGTGAGGTTTTACTGGTTTCCTCATAGATGTCCTGGGTCTCTTCTCAGTGTCACTTTTCTTTCCATGGGATTTTTGTCGAGTTGTTATGGGCAACAGAAGCAACATGGAGCGGGAAGAATGACTGGGTAGAACCATCCTGTACAGTCTATTTATGTAGCCACCTGCGTCTGTATTTTCCACACCGTAGTTTGCATGTCCCTGTGATACGTGAATGAATTGGAAGAGTTATCTTTTCCATTCTCTCAAGAAATTCTCTTCTAAGAATACAAATGTAAGGTTCCTTGGAAGTATTTGGACCTCTCAGGTCAGAGGTGCTATTTTTTATGGGCTAAATGCATTTGGCTTTCTTCCAAAAGCAAGTATTGGCTGATAGGAAAACCAGGCCTGTGGAAATCTTGGTTCCTATCAAGAGGCCATGCTTTAATTTTATGAGCTACCCCATCTGCGATGGACACCAAACAATGCTATAATGGTTTTAAAAAAAAAGACAGTCGAGTCGGAATTTGTAATGATAAGCTTCCATTTGTAAATCATTGAAAAAAAAATAAGTAGTATGTTCTTGGCATGAAAGGTCTCATTCTCATTTGGTCTGACCTTGGCGAAGATAAATCAAGGCCCAGGTTAGTTTTCTATCGCAGTTTTTGTTGTTGTTTGTTTGGTTTCTGTTTTTTTTTTTTACTGCTTTGTGCTCTAATATCCTAGCTCTTCCAACACTGTTATCATAAATGATGGAAATGTCTTGAATATTTGCATAACATTATAGAAGATTTATAGCTGAAAAGATAGGATGTTCCTTATGCAACCAGGTATATCTTTCTTCTAAGTGTTTGTAGCTGCTTCTCACTCCTTTTCCTTAGCCACACACCCTCTTTTAGGGGGGGGTGACCTTCCAACTTGGAAAAGGAAACAGTCATTGTGAAGCCTGTGTTGGGTTGAGGAATGAATAGAAAGTGAGAAATTGAGACACGTGGAAGTAGCTCTTTTGAGGGATTTGGTGCGAAAGTGAGAAGAAAGAACCGCAGTACTTGCCAGCTAACGAGCAAAACTCCTGGAGAGACGGGTAGCTCTAATTTGGTAGAATTTGTTAGGTCTGATGGTCTCATTACTGTGTTTAGGGATTCAAAGAACACATATAAAATTCTCATGAGATACTTATTTCCTTTGGATTGTCCTCTGGTTTTACGACTAGTTTTATTAAGTCTGTTGAGTTTACTTCAAAGATCCCACCATCTCTCTATCGTCTGTAAAATAGTTACTGGTTGAATAAGGTTCTGTCTGGATTTTTCTCTCTAGAATAAAAGTGACAGGTATCTGAGATAGTGGCAAAGGCAGGCCAGCATATTAAAGCATCTTAGGAGGTTCCATTTATCAACAGTGTGAAACAATGATTTCATTATGCTCACAAATTCTCTGAGTCAAGAATATGGAGAAGGTGCAGTGGGGACACCCCATTTCTGCTCCATAGCGTTTAGGGCTCAGGACTGGTTAACTGAAAAGGAACTCTTGGCTCTGTTGGCTTCAGCTCCTCTCTTCATGTGACAATACTTCTGGCACCTGAAGAAGCTGGAAAAATGTTTTACCTACCTAGGATTGCCTGCATGCATGCTGTCTTTCTGCCAGCTAGAAGAGTTCATTATATTTTTAATGTGATTAAAAAATTAAAATAAAATAGTGATTTTTATATACAGACGTTGATGAAAGATGTGCTTTTAAAGCAGTAAATTAAAATCTCATTAATATTTCAGTGAGAATATTTTGTGCTTATCTGTTTCATCTCTATTTTTGACCTATGGCTTAGAGTTCACAGCATGAAGAAGATGGTGAAATCTGTTCACCATAAAATGTTAATTATAAGTAAATTACAGCACAAACGTTCAATCAACCACATTAATTCCACATAAAGTGAATTATTGTAGCAGAAAATTTTGAAATGTGACTGAATTTTGTAATCTTCAGTTTCCTTTTTCTACCTCTTGCACCAACCCTGATCGCCACGTTTTTATTCCAGAAACTCTGAGCTCTTTGTGTAGTGTTGAACTCATTCTGCCCACTGTGTTTTGAAAGTTAGATACAGTGGGCACACACCCGCATCTCTCCAAATGATTCTGAATTTTACGTTAACACTGTTTGCCCCATGGCAACTTAAATGAAAGTTTTGATATTTTTCTAGCGGAAAGTTGGGCTTTTAACAGGAAGATGTTGGATTTGTCATATGAAAGAGTTCTCTCCTAAAATATGATCAAAATGTCCTCCCATGTGATATATATATATATAATTATAATATATATTAGTGTTTTAATTATCATTTTATAATATAGAATATATGTTATAATTTATATATTTATATATGTCACTATCTATATAAATGTTATATATATATGTGTGTCATTTTCTCCTGGATTTAGGTCTGTTTTAAAGTTATAATCTTCTTAAAACTTGCTTTTATGACCCCAAATAATGGATCTTCTATCTGAGATCATTTCTTAGTTAACAGAGACATTATGGAGGGAATCAAAATCTTAGCCAAAGAGTAAAAATAATTTAGAATATTCTTAAAACATCCAGACTGTACGTGGCTCATTCTGTCAACTAAGTTAATTGTTCATTAATAACAAAATTACAGATGCTTCCTTGAATAAGAATGCTTCTATATATTCATTTTGTAATTAGAAATAGGGATGCTGCTCATTATTAACAGGATATTTAATGCAGTGACTAGATGCCATCAGGTACTGGACTTTAGAGAACCCATGGATTTTGCAAAATACTTGAGGGTGGGGGGAATTTTAATTACTTGGTGCAACTAACAGCCAACTGAATTCAGGTAACAAGCAGTGTAAAGAATAGCATAATAGAGGTTCGCAACTCCTAGCTGTCCTTTGGGCTAAGGTATTTTGTGATGGATCTGGTCTGCCTCCTTCCACCTATCAAGGTATAAAGTATCCCTATTGGATCTAGAATTTTAATGCTGAAAGTGTGGATCATGTTCTGAAGGATCCCATTCAGATCCCTAAGTCAGACGCTGCCAACTCTTTCCTGGTCTCATCTCACTCACTGTGGCAACATTATTGGTTAAGTGTCTTCTCTGTGATCTTATGAGAATTCCATGACTTAATGTTACACGAGACGTACATAACACCTATTGTTTCCTACCAAGGTGTGTCTTCTGTGTTAAGGATCAGCGTTCCCATTAGTTGAAGGTAGAGTCTTTGCTTTGTTGCCTCAGATAAGTATTACATTTCATTTAATACTCTTGAAACTCAACAGAAGGCTGAAACAGCCAAGAAAAAGAGAAATGCTTTATAGACTGCATTAATAAGGAAGATGCAGAAATGGGAATCATAGTACCATTAAGAGA
>NW_006789896.1:4592410-4600214 GCF_000442215.2 Lipotes vexillifer | reverse complement strand
GGAAAGAGTTTCCAATTGGCGAATGGCAGAAGCTGTTAATCTGCAAATGTGCGCAGGCATTGGTCAGTCCTCCTTTGACATACTCAGAAAACCTTGAGGATTAAAATTTCTGAGAGAGTCAGAATTAGGGATCTGGTTCCATTAAAAGAAGAGGGGCGTCCGCTTCCTAAGAAGCTAAATCTTCTAAAGAATATAGAAGAATTAACAGTGTAGTGAAGTTAAAATGACAGTTTCTTTAATTTGAAACCATACGCAAAAATATGAAAAAATTAAAGATGATGTTGTGACGCTTCTAATAATTTTCTTCCCCTTTCTTTATGCCCTAAGTTTCCAATCTGGGCTCTCAGCATCTCCCAGCTTCTGTTTTCCTTTTCTGCAATGTAGAAAATCATAAATACATTTACAACAAGGTGTTAGATACCCATATTTTTCTTTTATAGAATAAATAATGACTAGTGTTTTTACAAAAATTATACATGTTACTTCATAAAATTAAAAATGGCAAAGTACAAAGAAGGAAGCTCAATTTCACTAAAAATTTCACTGCTCAAAAACAGTCATCTTTCAGATTTGGTGAACATTTTCCCAAGCATTTGTTAACCATGTATATATAAAAGAAAAGAGAGAAGAGTGAGAGAGACAGAGACAGAGAATGAACGGTTCAAAGAGACTGAGAAAAACAGATTTTAAAAAAAGGGATCGTGTGTGATATAATAAATGTATTAAATGTAATGGTACTAGACTTTGTTATATTAGAATTTAACAGAAAAAAATTATAAAAGAGAAACTGAAGGAATTTCTGATCCTCTGGAAAGGAATATTTTTCACTAGAATATTGTTCTTAAGTGATCAATCTATAGTTAAGAAAAAAAAGATTAGGAAAAATTATTGTCTAGATCCATTATTGTTTAATTTCATGTTTCAGTGTTGTAAAGTATTGGTTGACTCCCTGCTTTAAAGATGAGAAAATTAGCATACAGCCACCCAGTTTCCTTCCTCTGCTTCCTGTACTCATTGGTTATTGCTTTACTTTGTCATAGTTTTTAACATTTGTCAATTTGTTCTGAACCATAACCACCACATTGATTTTGTCATACTTTTATACTTCTGTATTCAAATACTGGTTCAATGCTCAACTCAAGTTTTTAGATCTGTGTTCTTCATTCTTTTTTTTTCAGTTTTGATTTCTCTTTTAATTGGATAAATTTTATCTTTAAGTAGACTTTTAGAAGCTATTTAGACACCATATTCTAAGTTCTTGCATGCTTGAGAATGTATGTTGTCTTTATACTCAAGGTGCAGTACAAAGGCATAGAAAATAAAATAAAAATAAATAGACAAGAATAAATGAGTAATCGAAAGGACACTTTAGCTGGCTATAGAATTTTCAGATCATCCTTTCTTTCCCTCAGAACTTTGTAGATTTCTTCATTATCTCTTGGCACTGAGTACTCTTCTTTAATCGTAAAGTTGTCATTCGTATTTTGTTTCATTGGTAGGTGGGCTTATGGATTCCATACTCTGAGTTCCTTCACATTTGAGAATGTCTCAAAGTTGTGGGTACATCTGAACATCAGCTTGACTGGGTATGATATTCTATAGAGCGTATAGATATCCTTCTAGAAAGTACAGATACACCTTTTTCTTTAGAACCTTGTAAATGTTGCTTCCTTGTCTTCTGGGATCAAATGCTGTGGGGAACCCTGAGGCTCATCTAAATGTTCTGTTTATAGAGAGCTTGATTTTTCTACCTGAATTACTAAAAACTTTTTGTTTTATCCTTTGAACTCAACAACTAAACCAGGATATTTTCAGCGTCAACCAATTTGTATTAGTTTTTCCTAGAATGTGCTGTACCCTTAGCTTGATAAATCTATTTCTTCCTCTTTTAAGACATTTTTTTTCCCTTATGTATCTGATTTTTTCCCATCTGTTGTATTCTCTGCTTCAAGGACATTGGTTATTCTTTATCTGTTACTTTCCTTATTCTTTCTCTTTTCCTTTTCATTCACTGAGATTTTCTCAAGGCTTTCCCCTGTGCCACTAATTCTATTTTCAGTCATGTCTATTCTATTCTACATGAACTCACTTATTTATTAATTATATAATGATGTTTTGATCCTCAATTTGCCTCCTCATCTCCACAGTCTCTTTTTTAATACCATTATGTTATTTTAATAGCTTACCATTTAGCAACTATCTTAGTAAGTTTGTGCCATATTAAGCTATTCTATAGCACATGAAGTACTCAAAAAGAAATTTTATTTTTCCTTTGGTTGTATTCTCTTCCAGATGGATGTTCCATCTCTCATTTGCATGTCTTATTTCCTTTTTAACATTCTTTTCCTCATCATTAATGTGAAATCTTTTAAGATCCTGGCTTAATGTGGGGAGGTCTCATTAGAGTCTTAACCCTATATGAGGTCTGGGCATATTGATATTTGTCCCACCTCATATACAGCAAGGCTGTCAAAACCAAAATTCAGATTTGCAGACTTGACAGATATTCTCATTGACAAATGCCCGTGGGGTAAAGAGGGCCTCTCCTGCTCCAGGAAGTCCTTTTTGTTTGGCCACCTCCTTGATCTCTTGACTCTTAGTGCTTTTAAGCTGTCTTTCAGTCTTTTATCCAGCATAGGAAGTTGTTTTCAGTAGAAGGTCTAGTCTAAAAGGACTGGTTTGCCATTATTGAAAGTGCAAGTCCCTTCATGTTATCCACTCATTCATTCATCCTCTTATTTGTCTTATTCTTACTCAGTTAGTATGTGAAGCCCTATGGAGATCGTCTCCTTGTGCTGATAGCTGTTGGGTAAATTATTTTTGATTGCCCTTTCTACTTGATCTGAGACCTGTCTTTCCTCTCAGCAACGGTGTAAGTTGTTCTTTCCTGTTGTCTATGTCATGAGTAGTATTAAAGGAGGTAGTATTCTGATAGGCTTTGTCTCAGAGAAGCAGGGGCTCTGCTCCTTCTCCTGAGGTTTTGTTAAATGTCCTTCATCAGGGTTCACTTCACCTAGTTGGGAATGTATCTTATTGCCCTAGAGCCTCCCTCCAAAATTTTGAGTTTTTCCTGCCCCTAATAACACTGTGAGGTCTTTTAGTAGTAGGCTTCTGTATTGAGATTGAGGGCTTCTATTCTTGAAATTACTTTCCTAATGGAGTCATAGATACAGAGAACAAAGCGGTAGTTGTCAGAGGGGAGGAGTGAAATAGGTGAGACTAATAGGTGAGGGAGATTCAGAGGTACAAACTTTCAGTTACAAAATAAATGAGTCATGGGTATGAAATGTACAGTGTGGGGAACATAGTCAATAATTATGTAATATCCTTCTGTGGTGACAGATGGTAACTAGACTTATCGTGGTGATCATTCTGAAATGTGTAGAAATATTGAATCACTGTGTTGTGCAACGGCACTAAAATAATATTGTAGGTCAGTTCTATTTCAAAAACAAACAAACAAACTCGTAGAAAAAGAGGTTAGATTTGTGGTGAGGCCAGGGGGTGAGGGAAGGGGGAATTGGACAAAGGCAGTCAAAAAGTACAAATTTATCTTTCCATAAGATAAATAAGTACTAAGGGATGTAAGGTACAACATGATAAATATAATTAACACTGCTATATGTTATATATAAAAGTTAAGAGAGTAAGTCCTAAGATTCTCATCACAAGGAAAAAAATTTTTTTTTCTATTTCTTCTATTTTGAAGTTTAAATAAAGTTTACTAATTTTGACCAAAAAAAATGATCTCTATATTGTCATAATCATTTCACGACATATGTAAGTCAGATCATCATGCTGTACACCTTAAACTTATACAGTGCTGTCTGTCTATTATATCTCATTAAAACTAGAAGAAAAAAGTTACTTTCCTGACTCAAATCATGATGCCTTTGTACACCTTCAGTTTGTTTCTCTTCACACTGTGAGGTGTTCAGGGAAGATTCTAAATATTTTCTCTACTTCTTCCAGCGCATTCTGGGGTTCTTGTTAAAGTCGGAAGCAGCTTTGAGACATGTCAAAATAATTTTCCTCCTCTTCCCCACCTGATATTTTTTGAAGTTTATGGCTTGAGTTTTTACCATTTTCTTTGTCTGTTGCTGGTGAACATCTTGATTTTTCACTCCTTTTCATTCCTTTTGTTAGGTATCAGAGCAAGCAGATTCTATTATCTGAATTCATCCTACTATCTTCCCCCTAAATCTAAGATTCTGCATTTTAACAGAAGCCATCTTAGAGATATCGGTGCTATACCAAAGGAATGACTGTGTATCTTCATTTGGGTTCTCTCAGAAATAGACCCTGAGCCAAGTCTTAAGTAAAACTAATTTGTTCGTAAGGTGATCTCAGGAACTGGTAGAAGTGTAGGGGGAAAAAAGCAAGGAAGGAAAAGGTGCTAATGGAGAGCATGCAAGTTGCCATTGTGGGCAACTGGAGCTTAATTTCACTGGCAAAACCCAGGGAAGAGTTTAGAACACACTTCACAGCTATCCACCCAAGGGAAGAAGGAGCTGGTGTGTTCACACACTAATTCCTGTCAATCATTGGTTGAGACTGTTCCCTGGGGTCCTAATTCCCATTCACTTCCTGCATACCCCACACCCAGGTAGTGCAACAGGCCCAGGTAGTCAAAGAAAGATCTCAATAAGGCGCAGGCTCTAGAAGTTGGAAGTTGAGATATCATACCCTGAAATGGTAAAATCCAAGGGAAGACGGCCAGGGCATACTGTGTGATTGTGAATTTCAGGAATCTTGGTATTTGGGTAAAACAAGATGGGGAAGGAGGATTGTCTCAGGGGTGCTTAAATGGTAATACCACTTGAGTGGTCTCCTACTTGATACCAAGTATAGATCTTGGGCAGTGGTCCTTCTAGTTTATATAGTTATAATAGCTCTTCAAATTTAATGGGTGCACTTATAGATAAAATCAGGGGAAATATCTTGGGAGGCCTAAAAAAAGGTGACAGGGAGTTATTTTAGTCAATAAAGCTAGAAAAACCATGGGCACTTTAAAAAATTATATATATATATATACATATTTCATATATGTGTGTATGTGTATATATATACACAAAGAATGATATATATGTAGACACATAAATTATATTCGTTATATACACATCTTTTCATATATATATATATATATATATATATATATATATATATATATATATATATATATACATATCTTATAAGAGGTGAGTATAGGTGAGGTAATACACACAAAATAAGTGTGTACAAAGTTGTGGGTTGCATGGGTGCTATATGGACTCTTTAATTGGGAGCATTTAGAGTGTTGCTGGGTTGCATCCCCACCAGTTCCGATCTGACACACGGGGAAGGGATCACAGTTCTTATGGAGGCCACTGCATAAACCTCACTCTCCCACAATCCTACTTTCAAATAATCCCTTTTATAAAGATGTCTTACTGATTTTAGTTTTAGAAGGGGCTTTTATGACTTTTGACTTTTGACAGCTGTACATGTCATATATTGGAATGGAGTCCCATAGATCCAACCCTTTCCCTCTGTGTGAACTAACTGAGTGGCTCCAAGCTCATTCATTAAGGTAGAGAGAAAATAATCATTTAAAATACAGTGAAGTTAGGGAATTCCAATCAGCTATTTCGTGTATACAGCGTATATATTTTTGGAAAGCAAGTGTACTTCAGAAGCCCAACCTAAGGGACTGGAAATTGTATATATGTTCATGTTATAAGGAACAATACCTTACTTGCTTCATGGTACTTGACAAAATTACCCATACTAGAACTCATTATTTAAAACTTTTTGAGTTTTCTGTCTCATGTTTACTGATAAAAAAAAAACAATCTAGAATACCAGGTGAGGGAGCTGGGAATGTTTGATATTTCTTTGGCTAAAATAAGAGAAAGCCAAGGAGTAACTCAACTGCTCAATATATGGTGGAATTTCTGAGTAATCATTCTCCATATTCATAGAGGGAGAAAGAGAGAGGGGGGAGAGACAGACTAAGATAGACTGAAAAATAGACTAGCAGGGAATGTGAGAATGAACTCATCAATGTCATGGGGCCTTGAAATGCTGAGCCGTGGCCTCCATTAGCAGGAGATTTTTGGTCAGACATAAGAAATAACGTCCTGCTAGGCAGAGTAGGTAAATCATCGGAGCAGATCTCTAAGTGATCTTGTGGAGTGCCCACTTCTGAAGTCTTTTAGAGAAGAAACTACCACCTTTTGTGAAAGATTTATGTGAAATGTCCAGGCCAGAGTGAAAATTATTATAATGTCCAGAAGTTCTGATTACTCTCTGAAGGGGGAATGGCCATTGTTTTAAGAAAATGTACACGCACAAGCACATCTCAGTAACTTACATCCACAAAACCATTTGCTTCACCCAACGCCTCCTTCCCCAAATCTCTACAGTTACGTCCCTAATCATTTGGGCTCTGCTCCATACACTTGTACATGTGTCTCTTCCACTCTTTATGTTTCATTGTCACATCAAGTAAAGTTGCAAATTCATCTATAAACTTACATGTGTTATGGGTTGAATTGTGTCCCTCCCAAAATTCATATGGTGAAGTCCTAAGGCCCAGCACCACAGAATGTGACTGTATTTGGAGATAGGGTGTTTAAAGTAGTAGTTGAGTTAAAATGAGATCATTGGGATGGGCCCTAATCCCAGGTGACTGGTGTCCTTATGAGAAGAAGACATTTGGACACAGACACGTACAGAGGGAAGACTATCTAAAGACACAGGGAGGAGACGACCATCAACGAGCCCAGGAGAGAGGCCTCAGTGGAAAGCAACCTGCCGACACCTTGATCTCAGACGTCTTTGTACAGCAGTCCTAGCAAACTAATACGGACGTCCTTTCCCTTCCATCCTCTGTCCTTTCCCTTTGCCTTCTCTGGGACGACCTGTCTAGGCTCACTAACCTTTCTTTTCCTTCTAGTCATCTTTAGAACATAGCCCTCCCCCGTCTCTTCAGCTTCCTAAAGATGTATCTTCACTGAGAACTGTCATTTCTTTGCTGCCCTACCCAGGCCCCATCCATGAGACCCAGAGCCCTGTTAGGAAAGAAAACATTGTGAATCCCAAGACTAGCTGTTGAGCAAGTTTTTGTGCAAAGATGATGCTGCCTTCCAACATTTCCATTTTTTAAAAAGTACATATGTTAGAAAACTTTTGTATTTGTGTTTGTAAGGCTTATCAAAGTTGATAAAGTATTTTTGCAGACGTAACTTTGCTTAATCCTCCCCATATTTCAAGTCAGTGGTTTTTCAAGACCCTGGAACTCAGAGAGGTTAAGTAACTTGATCAAAATTACACAGCAAGTAAATGGCAGAGCTGGAATTGGAACCAAGGTAAAGATAAGCATCGTCACTGACTCCCACTGCCAGGTGGTCAGTGGAAGCTGGTTTACAGTATGGCTGGTTTCTCTCTCCCCTGCACTGGACTTTCGTGATCTTTCTATTCATGCATGATCACTTCTGGCTAGGCGTTTGCTCACAAATCATTATCACCCCAACTAAATCGGAAACTTTGGGTGGGCAGATTCTGGGCTATGCTTTCTGTTTAGTTATGGTGTTTGAGGAACATTTCTTGATTGATTGGTTAAATGAACTATTTACTAGAGAATTTGGCATATCTCTTGGCATCTGGCTCTCCAGAGACATATGCAAAAGTGACAGGACTCTCACAATGTTGATCTGGTCTTTCTAGACAAAGGTTAGGAAGGGGTATGTATAAAAATAATACCGTGGGGCTTCCCTGGTGGCGCAGTGGTTGGGGGTCCGCCTGCCGATGCAGGGGACGCGGG